>NC_073744.1:80911034-81223534 GCF_029784135.1 Toxorhynchites rutilus septentrionalis | reverse complement strand
TGTTTTCGTCGGTAGCTCTCCCTGTTTTTTGCTTCCTGAGGAACGTCTTGTAAACGTTTGACATTGATTGATCTATATTTTCTGTTACTGTTCCTGCGATTTTGTTTGACTGTAACTAATAATTCTTTTAATTCATAAATTTAAAATTTTTGGGTTTATGTTTTGACCTCATTGTTAAAATTATTAGTTTTTGTATCGTCGAAACTGTTTATGGAATGTTGACTTTGGTGAAGTACTATAATCTTTAGGAGGATATTCAAGTATTTCGAAACAAATTTCGGACCTTTTTTCGAGCTCTTAATACGATAGACCCCCGATTATTCGCAGAATAGCCGGGCTAGGTCACCGCGTGTAACGAAAATCGCGGATAACACATGAAGTGTACTATATATATATATATATATATATATATATATATATATATATATATATATATATATATATATATATATATATATATATATATATATATATATATATATATATATATATATATATATATATATATATATATATAAAGTTATATAAGTTTGTCGTAAAGTAGAAAAAATGAAATATAGAAAATCAATATTTATTGCTGTCTCCTTGTTAGAAAATACGTGCATGTGATTTTCAACATGGCTTAGTTTATAACAGCTTGGTCTCGTTCATAAATTGGAAAACAGTGATACGCCAGCTAACTTCAATCGGCCTGTTTGGAATCGCGTTATTTTATCGTTGTCATTCAATCGAGTATTCACATCGGTTATTTAAGTTTGAAACACAGCCATATTGCTTCCTTTATTCATGGATGTTTTTATTACTCTTCACCGATTTTTTTTTATATAAATCGTTTATTTTTACAGGCTCAGTTACATTAGTTTAAAGGAGCCGAATTTTTAAATATATGTTTTAAAACTATACATAAATAATTTTCCTAACACTATGGTTAGTAAGGTGGAAAACCGATTACTCGCGGTTTACTCGAGTTTAGAGGGTGACATCTTTCAGGAAAGGGATGGGATATAAGGGAATTGTTACAATGTTGATGATCACACTCGATTCTTAAATCTATTCGTATATCTATTGTATATTTACATTTCAACTTATTTTACTGTTTATACCAAGGGGGCCAATTGCTCGCAATGGATGAAAAGGAGGGTATAAGGACATAGGTACAATCACACACGAAGATCGATAGCTTTAAGGAAAACATATATTTGGGTCATGTAATCAAGGTCTAACCGAGCCAACACATCTCTCACCGGCACATTGGGCTGTCTTCCACGGGCCCGAAGGGAGTTTTCTAAATTCGATCTGGCGACAAGATACACCTCGCACGACCAAACAACATGCTCGATGTCGTGATAACCTTGACCACAGACGCAGAGATTGTTGCTGGCAAGATTGAAACGAAAGAGAAGCGCATCTAACGAACAGTGATTGGACATGAGTCGGGAGAAGGTGCGAATAAAGTCCCGACTCAAGTCCAGACTTTTGAACCACGGTTTGAGGCTAACCTTAGGGATAATCGAGTGAAACCACCGGCCCAATTCATCTTCGTTCCATTTGCGTTGCCAGTTAGCGATGGTATTTTTACGGACTAAAGAAAAAAAATTCATTGAAGGCGATTTGACGCTGGTAAATGTCGCCTTCAATCGCACCTACCTTTGCTAATGAGTCAGCCCTCTCATTACCCGGAATTGAGCAATGTGAAGGGACCCAGACAAAGGTAATGACATAACAGCGTCTGGATAAAGCACTCAAAATTTCTCGTATTCTCTCAAGGAAGTACGGCGAGTGCTTTTCCGGCCTCACTGAAAGGATAGCTTCGACAGAGCTAAGACTATCCGTTACAATGTAATAGTGTTCAACAGGTCGTGAGGCGACGCTGTCCAGCGCCCAGTATATCGCTGCCAATTCAGCAATATACACTGAGCAAGGATTCTGAAGACTGTGGGAGGTGCTAAAAATTTCGTTGAACACTCCAAATCCTGTGGAATCATTCATAGAGGACCCATCAGTAAAGTACATATTATCACAATTGATACCCCCATACTTTGAATCGAAGATCGTTGGAGCGATCTTCGATCGTAGGTAATCTGAATATCCATGGATATCTTGCTTCATGGACAGATAAAAATGCACAGAGGAATTGATGTAGTCAGGAAAACAAACACGGTTGGGAATATACGAAGAAGGATCAACCTGCATGGAGACGAATTCATGATATGAGCTCATGAATCCAGAATGAAAATTTAGCTCGATCAGCTCAAAATTTCCGATCACCAATGGGTTCATAACCTTACACCGGATGAGGAACCGAAGAGATAATAAATTGAAGCGATCTTTTAGTGGGAGTACGCCTGCCAAAACCTCGAGGCTCATGGTATGCGTTGAGGGCATACATCCCAACGCAATACGGAGACAAAGATACTGAATTCGTTCGAGTTTAATGAGGTGTGTTTTGGCAGCTGATTGAAAACAGAAACTGCCATACTCCATCACTGAGAGAATAGTTGTTCGATACAACATTATAAGATCTTCGGGATGGGCTCCCCACCAGGTGCCGGTAATTGTACGGAGAAAGTTTATTCTTTGTTGACATTTTTTACTCAGATACCTAATATGGGCCCCCCAAGTACATTTGGAGTCGAACCAGACCCCAAGATACTTGAATGACATAGCATGAGTGATCGGTTTACCCAAAAGTTGAAGCTTTGGTTTTGCTGGTTTATGCTTCCTAGAAAAAACCACCATCTCTGTTTTCTCCGTGGAGAATTCGATCCCTAGCCCAATGGCCCAGGTTGAAAAATTGTTCAACGTATCTTGTAAGGGTTCTTGCAGGTCGGATTCGTTTGATCCTACGACAGACACCACTCCATCATCTGCAAGTTGTCTTAGGCTGCAATTTTGTGTAAGGCAATTGTCACTGTCGCTTACGTAGAAGTTGTACATAAGGGGGCTTAAACATGAGCCCTGGGGGAGGCCCATGTAAGAGACCCGACTTACTGCCGAATCTCCGTGAGAAAAGTTCAAATGTTTCTCACAAAGCAAGTTATATAACATATTATTCAATAGAGGCGGCAGACCCCGAGAGTGAAATTTGTCTGACAAAACCTCTATTGAAACAGAATCAAAGGCCCCCTTTATGTCCAAGAATACTGAAGCCATTTGTTTTTTTTTCGGCGTAAGTCATTTGAATTTCTGAAGAAAGCAACGCAAGACAATCATTCGTCCCCTTGCCCCTGCGGAACCCATATTGTGTATCTGAGAGTAAGGCATTCGTTTCAACCCAACGATCAAGGCGAAACAAGATCATTTTCTCCAACAATTTCCGTATACAAGACAGCATTGCTATTGGGCGGTACGAATTGAAGTCGGACGCGGGTTTTTGAATAGCTATAACTCGTACTTGTCTCCAATCATCCGGAACAACATTATGCTCCAGAAACTTATTGAATAAATTCAACAAGCGATGTTTGGCCACATCGGGGAGGTTTTTCAACAAGTTGAACTTAATTCTATCCGATCCTGGAGCCGAATTGTTACTTGAAAGGAGAGCTAGAGAGAATTCTACCATCGAAAACTCGGAATCAAGATCGCACCTATCTTGTGGTATATCTCGAACAATTCTTTGCACGGGAGCTAAATCGGGACAAACCTTTCGTGCAAAATTAAAAATCCATCGATGTGAATGTTCCTCGCTTTAATTCGATGAAGAGCGATTTCTCATGTTTCGAGCCACTTTCCATAATTTTTTCATTGACGTTTCTCGTGACAAACCTCCCACGAAATTTCGCCAATAAGCACGTTTTTTACCTTTGATCAAGTTTTTAAATTGATTTTCAAGGTCTAAATACGTTTGAAAATTGTCAATGGTTTCTCGTTTCCGAAAAGCTTTAAATGCATTCGATTTTTCTACATAAAGCTTTGAACATTGGCTATCCCACCATGGATTGGGAGGCCTTCGGTGAATGGTGGAACCTGGGATGGGTTTCGTTTGAGCGCGAACCGCGCTGTCATGGATCAAGTCATGGATGTCATGGATGGATGGAGGTAAACCATCTCTGGAATTGATGGCTAGAGTAATCGCGTCCGCATATTTTTTCCAGTCAATGTGTCTTGTGAGGTCATATGCCATGTTTATAGATTCAGAAGAATTCGACCCAATGGTGATGGAAATTTTGATTGGCAAGTGATCACTACCGTTGGGATCCTGTATTACATTCCACTTGCAATCTTCTTCTTCTTCTCCAATGGCACTAACGTTCCTAGAGGAACTTCACCGTCTCAACGTAGTATTACTTGCGTCATTTTTATTAGTACTTAGTTGAGATTTCTATGCCAAATAACACGCCTTGAATGCATTCTGAGTGGCAAGCTCTAGAATACGCGTGATCACAGTGCAAGTCGGAGGAAATTTCTTTGACGAAAAATTCCCCCGACCAGAACGGGAATCGAATCCGAACACCCGGCATGTTAGTCCACTTGCAATCTAATGATAGTGAATTCGAGCAAAGCGAGAGGTCAAGAGCACTTGGGTTAGCAGGAGGTTTAGGCACACGTGTTGTTTCCCCAGTGTTCAAAACGGTCATATTGAAGCTGTTACAAAGGTCATATATCAACAATGAACGATTGTCATCGTACGGTTCCCCCCAGGCAGTTCCATGAGAGTTGAAGTCTCCCAAGATCAATCGTGGCTCAGGAAGGAGTGAGCACATGTCAATAAGTTGCTTGCGGCTAGCTGTAGCTCTCGGAGGCAAATACAAGCTGACAATACAGAGGTCTTTGCCTCTGATGTTTGCATGACAAGCAACAGCTTCGATCCCTCCAATAGGTGGAAGGTCATTTCGAAAAAATGAGTGGCACTTATTGATCCCCAATAGCACCCCTCCGTATCTGTCATCACGGTTCAAGCGTATAATATTAAAATCGTGGAAAGAGAGATCATCTCGCGAAGAAAGCCAAGTTTCGGACAGAGCAAAAACATCACAATTGAACTTATAAATTAAAAATTTGAATGTATCCAATTTAGGGATAAGACTACGACAATTCCACTGTAAAACAGTGATATCTTCGACCTCTCTATTTGAATTAGACATCAAGAGAGATGATCATTGCAAGGAGGGCCATGTTTGCATCAATTGCTGCAAAATTGTCTTTAGTACTGGAAGCATTGAGATGACAATGGTTCTGATGGAATCGGAAACATTAAAACACGTGAAGATTTGATCCACAAGGTCAGTCAACTTTATAAATCCCGATTGGGAAGTTGAGCTGGACGCAAAAAAAGGGACAGTTGGGGTTTTTGATGTCCCCTCGAGTGCTGGGTCGTTCGAAGGTGAACTATTCCCACGGAAGCCAGGAGGAACCTGATTTTGCTTGTCCGCTGCACTCGATATTTTAGGCAAGCTAACATGGGGTACCACCGATGGGACTTGTCGTTGAACTTTGGGAGTGGACACATTTTTGCGCCAGGAATTCCCTTTGAAAATAAACGGTGTGCCCTCGTTAGCTGTATCCGCTTCCAATTCGTCAACTGGCAGTGAAGCAAAGACATTGTTTGTTGGTAATGGTTGTTGTTGAGCCAGTGGGGGAGCGCCCTTTAAAATATCCGCGAAAGTTCATTTCGAGCGTTCCTTCAAAGAGCGTTTTTGTTTATCCCAGCGACTCTTGTAAGTTTCACAAGCTGAGAGCACGTGTGGGGATCCCCCGCAATATGGACATTTATGCTCAGTCGCACTGCAGGATTTCCCCTCATGTTGCTCTCCGCAAGTGGCACAGCGCTCCTTGTTGGCGCAATAAGCTGCTGTATGACCAACTGACTTGCATTTGTTGCAAGTCATGGGCTTTGGCACGAAGAGTCGCACCGGCAGCCTCAATTTGTCCACCATAACGTAGTCAGGGAGGGCGGCACCAGCAAAAGTGACTCGAAACGAGTCGTACGGCGTAAATTTCTTTTCTACTCCTTCCTGGGTAACTTTTCCAAGTTGGCGACATTCCAAGATTTTGACTTCCATCGAAGGAAGCCTCTTGAACCTGCCAACTCCCATACTTTCTATAGTTTTGCACGTCATACCCGTTTCAGATATAACGCCCCCAATTTCTACGTTATGGGAGGGAATAATAACTCGATATTCGAGGATGAAATGCTTATCAGCAACAATATCGTTCGCGTCCTTTCGGTTAGTCACGACAACTCGCAGTTTGTTCGGTCTTACTTTGCAAATTTCGGAAACAGAGGTGTATCTTTTCAGATCTGTCATAATCTGTACGACCCTCAAGGCTTTACCATTAGGTTTGGGCCGGAAAAAAACAACCCAAGGACCAGCGCCAGGCGCATCGTCCGGATAAACCCTGACACGGGGAGCGGATACAATAGGAGAGGAATTCGAGGACAAGGTTTGAGTGGGGACAGTAACATCAGAGGGGGGAAGGGATGTCGATGATTGGGTGGAAGTATTGGAGGAATCAGGGGAAAGGTTTGCAATCTTTTTTTTGGAGGGGGGCTTGGTAGTGTGAGTTGACTCGTCCCCAGAAGAAGAATCTTCGGGCATAGGAGTCCGTTTAAGGGACTTACTACACCCTGCTTGAGCAAGCGAGGGGGAGTCTGAAATGTCCATGTCTAGACCCCCACCCTCCTCCATTCTTAGAACGAACGATTATTAGCTTTACAATTTTTTTATCTCACTTGTAAAAAAAAATAAAAAAAAACTTAAATAAAATTAAAATAATCACATAAATTTGTTGTTCCGATATGCGCTCTGTTACCCTATTAAGGGAGACACAAAAGTCACGCGCTACGGAGACAACACAATAGCAGAAGTTTTTGTTGTACTCAACTGAGCGTCAACCACGTGTTGACGATGCCGTTATGGTTATTGGTCCACTACAGACGCCGATCCAGACCACTGCAGAGGCGCTGCTTCCTCGGTTCTGGCTGCTTTGGGCACTTTGGGCACTAATTCACCACAGAACACACGAGAAAAAAAAACCAACTCGTTGGGGAGAAGAGAAAAAAAAACTTCGAGAACAAAGCTTGAGGAGTGATGAATAGCACATCCAGCTCCATCAAGTTGTTAGCGAGGAATGAAGTCTTCACCGATTTGTAGAACTCAATATTCATATATGCATATGAGTGATCGGATTTACGGATTTTACAATCGACTTTTACACTCCTCAATTCATTCGCCTTGTCGCGAAACAATGGTCAAAATAAGTCATCCGTATTTGTGGTTCAATTTACTCTCTATCTGATCGGCATAATTCCGGAAATAATTCTAAATTGTTGAAATTTGAATGAAAATTATTATTCGATTTCTTTTTTTTTTTTTTTATCTGTATTTGAGTGACTTTCAACACATTTGGCTGGTTCGTCACTTTGCTTCCATTTTTGGAAGAATGTCGGGAGTGAGAATTGAACTCGTGACCTTTAGCGTGAGAAGTATGAATGTTACCACTACGCCAGATCGCCTCCATTATTCGATTTCGATTGGATGCTAAATTTGTTTTGAATGTGTTTGAATGCTAAATTTTGCGCGTTTATTCCACCCGAAAAACCATTATTATTTTTGCTTCATAGAAATGGAACATGGAGACCAATGTTGTTTACGTCGAATTGCGTGGCAAGGTTGTCACATTTGCTCAACTCGATTGGACTTGAGCTTGAACAGAATGCAAAATTGCGCTTTTTCCATTCAACAGAATACAACCAACAATATGTGGGGAAGAATACGATCGAACTTCATTTTGTGTTTGAACACACGCGCAATGTCATGACAATGTATTGCGCTTTGGCCTGGCTATAACTAAAGCTGTGTCGGCGTTGCTCATGATAGTGTCTCGCAAGTGAATGTATTATTCCTCGTACCGCTTTTGTTGATTGTGTAGTAAGAATTGCAGTCGTTCAATCTCTACCTTCGCGTATATGTCAACCATAAATTGTTGGCACAGCTTACGATATCTTGAATTGGCGTTTCTTGACCATGACAAATCACCATATGATAAACATAAAAATCCTTCGAGAGCGCCCTCTGTTTGTTTCGTCGCATGTTCATAAATATTAAATCAAAATGAGAAATGATGTTCATAATGATTTAGTATCTGTGACGGGGTTTCGTTGGTCTAATATTTATGCAAGAGATTTTTCGTTAAAGAAAACCTTCTGACTTGCACTGTAGTCACGCGTATTCTTGGGCTTGCCACTTCAAATACACTCAAGGCGTATTGTTCGTCATCGAAATCTCAACTATTTACTAACAAAAATGACGCAACTAGTACTACGTTGAGAAGGCAAACCTTGGGAACGTTAGTGCCATTGAAGAAGAACATAGCGAGGGTCGTATGAACGGTGTGTGTCAACGATGAATTCCAGATTATTGTTTTGACGTAGAACTACGTCTTTCATTAAGGGTGCCAAATCAGGAAACAGGTCACGTTTTTATGAAATAAAGTCAACGTTAATAACTATTTTTGCCGTGAATGGATTCTGGCGATTTACATACCAAACGAATCAGAAATTCCCTAAGATTTGTTTGATATGCTATACATTACAATCCCATAGTCTGTATATGATTTGAATTGATGAAAATTGGAAGCATTTCCATTTCCCCATATATTTGTTGTGTTCATTTGTGTGCTTTCCCGAAGAGAGTTGTCATTAACGAGCAACTTAACGACGAGCAACGAAGGGGAAATCGTTAGATGTAAAGTCTCCGCGAAGAAAGGAAAAGAAGAAGAACGAAGGGGAATATTTTCCTAGAGTATAAACAGTGGATCTTGCTGAGGCAAACTTCATTCTCCGTGAGGACACCGAGGGATCGAATGGTTTTCTCAAGGCAATGGGGGTGGAGGAGTAATATGAGGAAAGAGTAGAGATTTCCAAGAGCATTTTTGAAGGCTAGAGGCGAATGAACTGAAGAAGTTCAAAGTCTTTTAAAGTCAACAAGGAAAGGAAGGAAAGTCAAACTTTAAATATCGTTCTAGATACGAAACAATGAACATCGCTTGTTCTTCCTTGCTTTGCGCCATCATATGTCTTCGTTTCGAACTGAGCTGTGGACGCGACCAAATTACTGATGTCTCTGGCATTGCTATCATTGCATCAAACTGACGCCATTGCATTAATGTTTTGAGCAACACAATTTGTCAGTGATTTGGTTTCGCATGACGTTAGGAAGACTCTCTTCACAAAGGATGACAGCTAAGCTAATCTAGACTGGCAATATTAACAGAACGGGCTTCTGTTGAGAATTGCGCAAAACACAGATAGGTATGTGTATATTTAGATGCTTCAAGCCTTCGATATATGGATATTTGTATGCGTACGTGCGTGCTTCATAACCCGTACGTAAAAATAGTACATCTTCGCTACGCTGAAACCCCATTTGTAATGATAAATATAAACAAGGAGAGGAGATAGCGGGAGGGAATTATTTACACTAGGGTATTAATAATGAATCTCTGCTGAGGCAGGTGTTAAAGTTGTGCACCAAAAAATTATTTGGGAAATACCAAGTTATTTAATAAGTTATAATAAGTCATTAATTTATTTGGGTTCGCGTGCAGATAGAGTTTATTTCGCTTATTTAGTCTCCAATAAAGTAAATGTTGTTCTGGAATTTTGTATGTGATTTGGTTTCGCTTGCCAGTAGCAAAACTTTCTCCGCTAAGGATGACAGTTGCGCTTATCTCGAGCATATATTGTTCTGCGAGCACAAGAATGAATCATCACACAATTTTCGTCAAATGATTCTACAAATGAAAAAAACATTTCAGGTCGACCTGGAAGAATGGTTATTTCAAAATTTTCGTAGCATTATAAAATAATACCCGCAGTTATAAACAAGCGACTTGAATCAAACTACAGCGTAGTTCTACGTCAACAATGCGGTCGTGTCTTGAACACAACCTCCCATAATATTTTTTTTTGGTTTAAACTTCTTGTGTCACCGTGCTATCATGATTCCAGCAGCGCTTGTGCTTTGGATCTACACAAGTGCTCTCCAGCTGATGTTTTATCAGGGTTGATGGCAATAGCGTGATTGTCATTTTGTAATCCAAGCAAATGTGATTTGAAGAATTTCGATAACTCATTGTGCCCATTTAAAAAGGCTTCCAGCTCGTCGGAGATGCTCCCTGCTTTAGATGAATTGATGTTACTTGTGTATTTGTA
Source organism: Toxorhynchites rutilus septentrionalis (assembly GCF_029784135.1). Taxonomy (NCBI): domain Eukaryota; kingdom Metazoa; phylum Arthropoda; class Insecta; order Diptera; family Culicidae; genus Toxorhynchites; species Toxorhynchites rutilus. The sequence continues at coordinate 81,213,378 of NC_073744.1, read as the reverse complement.
AATGGATGTTCAACGAAGCGGGCGTTACGCCATCAGTCATTGAACAACTTAAATGAATGCGTTCTGTTGAAAAAACGAACAACGGTTAAATTATTAGAATATTTTTGACACAAAAATAATAAAATCGCAATTAAAAATAGGGAATTGGGGTCAAAATTTAAGGTTATATGTATGGTATGAAGTCAAATTTTTGAAAAAAAATATCCAGATCTTTTTTTCTGCATAGAGCCACCCTATTCGGTATTAAATGTATGGTTATCGGTATCCTACCGGTATCATATATAGTTTACAACCTATTCTCATACCTACCAAGTATTTTGAGTATAATTTCATCAAAATCGGTCGAGGTTCTACTGGAATAATTTCGCTCACTCTCAGTGTTTGTGTGTCCAGTAACTGAAATAGAACAAAAAAGAAAGCAATATAAAAAAAGGTGAATATTGTTCCCTTCACTTTCCATCATGCATTGGATGTGATTATGGATGTGACTGTTCATTTCTTTTCTAAACTTTACTCTTGTTTCGTTTCCTATAGATTTGTATAAGTATACCTTTGTGAAGCATTTTCAACTCTATGTGTGACCTTGTACGTGGGTATATACGTCATCCACTCATTAGCGTAGCTAATAGAGTGATATTAAGCCGGCTTAACGTTTCGTTATTTGCGTCGTTATCATCAGTGCTACTTCGAGACTTCGGATGAATAAATGCAAATCGTTCAGATGCTTCTCCGGGAATAAGGAATTAGCATCGTGAATTAATTATTCTCGTTCATGTTGTTTATTGATTTATAGAATTACATAAGCTGTTGCTGTTAATTATTTTGATCCTCATATTTAATAATGAACAAGTTGTAACAGAATTCAGAATTAAGGGAAAATAGATTTTAACAGTTCATTCTATGATACCTGGAGAACTTGTGGTGTTTTGAAGGAATCATTTCTAGTTTGTTCTAGGAGTGTTACAATTGGTTTTATTATTATAATTTATTATTTATTTATAATTTATAATTTTTTTTCAGTCAATATAAACGGCTCAAATCGATCCGTTCTTGATGCGCAAATAAACATTTGTGGTGATTGATTTGAATATTTAAATATTGAAATAAATTGTTCAATTTCAAAGTTTTTTCTTTCAATTGGGCCGATACATTATCGCCACATTTGTGCTCCCGTGGCCGAGTGGTTAGCGTCATAACTAACATGCCGGGGGTTCGGGTTCAATTCCCGTTCTGGTCGGGGGAATTTTTCGTCAAAGAAATTTCCTCCGACTTGCACTGTGATCACGCGTATTCTAGAGCTTGCCACTCAGAATGCATTCAAGGCAAGGCGTGTTATTTGGCATCTCAACTAAGTACTAATAAAAATGACGCAAGTAATACTATGTTGAGACGGCGAAGTTCCTCTAGGAACGTTAGTGCCATTGAAGAAGAAGAGATTATCGCCACATTTGATCGGATATGACAGAATATTGTACCATTTTTTCCGTTGATGCTGGTGATGGCGTGATCATTCGGCTCTACGAAATATACTGAATGTTCCTCGCTGTTTTTATGCAGTTTTGACTGACAAATGAAACACAAGCTGTGGGGTTTGCGATGTAGTTTTCGCTTTTAAGCAGGATTTGAACACCTAGCAATCTGCACCAATGCATGCAATATTCACTCGATTTAGTACAAATGCCACCGCAGCTTGATTATATGATGATGATGATGATGATGATGTTTTGAATAATAGAGGCTTTAAAAGGCCTATTAGAAAAACTTAAACTAGAGGTGGATGAGCTCTTCCAGATTGTCAAATCAAATCAAATGAAATTGTGTTGATATCAATAAATTTTTATTTTTACGTTTAATGAGTCTATAATGTATGTTTTAGCAACTTTAACATTGGTTAAGCAAATTGTATTGCAAAGCTCGGAAAACTGCCACGGCTGCCTCTGCTTTCAAAAATAGTAAACGGAAGAGTATTACATTCAATCTAAATGCCTCGACCAACGAAGAGAAGAGGTTCTCCATCGTGAATATGTAAAAAATACGGGTGGAGGGGGGGTGGTCAGTTTCGGACAAGGCTTGTAAAAACAAGTTGTACAATTTTCAACCAAATTAAAAATATAAGTAAGTTAGCAGCCCTTCCACCAACAGCTGTCATATGGTTTGACAGCTCCTGGCGTTTCGTAACTTTATAGCTTGAAGTTGTAAGTATTTTCCCAATACCTTTGTAAACGATTCAGAAATTAAAGTACACCATCTTAGTTAGTAACTAATATGAAATGAGAAAACATGCATACAACGGGGAAACAAAGGTAAATTTATTAGATAAAATTATGATTTGTCTTCGGTTGGTGCTGGGCACTTTCGGACATCGTTCACGGGGCACATTCGGACACTGTTTCATGCCACATAGAATTTATGTTTGATTGTGGTTCACTAACAAACAACAATTTCGTCTGATTCTCAGGACGGTACGAAACTTCAAAAAGAAAACCGATAAAACCAGCATTAACGAAGATGAGATGGAAAAAGCTATCGAACTAGTTTCGAACGGATCATCCAACTGGGATCTTTGGCTTTGTCAATTGCCCATCTAGCAGTTGGATGACGGGAAAACTTTTTTTGTGTTCATTATAGAGATTTTCAACATTAGGCTGGTTCATCATAGGATTGGAAAACTGTTTCTGAATGTTCTGGAACTTTTGAAAAAGGTAGCAAAAAGCAGCGTCAACGAATTTATTTTCATTGCATTTCGGAAACAATTAAATATTGCCGAGAAAATGGCATAATCCATGTATCTTTTCCACCTTATGCCACACATCGCTTACAGCCGCTGTTATGGACCCTTTCAAGCAATTACTCAGAGGTATAAGGACCCTCTATCGGAAATATTGTACCCTATTGTACCGGAATAGCTCAAAAATTTATGCCGACAACTTTCACCCGACTGTATCTATAACAGCAAAAAAGAGCTAACCAACAAAATTCTGTTCACCTAGGATGGCATAATAGGGAAATTTTTTATATTTAATTTTTTAGAAATTTCTAATTTCTCATTCATCACTGTTGCTCTATTCATGGCTATATTTCTTGAAAGAAATCTGCACAATTAATTCACATTACTTATCATAGTTTAAAAATTAAAATAACATTAAAACTCGCAGTTGCAGTCTTCAAAGGCGAAGTTTTCTCCAAAAATTCAGTTTTCTATTGATTTTTTTAACCTTATGCCGGATGTTTCCAGCATTTTCAATTGGTCTTTAACAAATGATATTCTTGGAGAAAACTTTGTTAAAATTGTTCCTAGTGACAATTTTTTGTTTTATTACAAATTATGGTCGTAAAACTGGATATTAAATAACTAACAATCTGAAAGAAAATATTAGAACGGAAACTTTAATGAAGAAAAACCTACTCTACTACTGATATGTTTTATTAAGGTTAGCATAGGCACCTTATAAAAAATTCACGGCAAAAGGTGGGATTATATATTTAATCCATTGCGTTTGGAGGTGACACTATCCTAAACCAGCTGGCGGGCGCCTAGGAATACCTAGGCGGGCGACCGGTAGATCGCGGACTACCGTTTGGCCATCCCTGCTATACACGATCTTGCAGGTATAGTTACACCGGCTTATAATGCTTCTTTCAATCCGAGTAATATTCCAGCTGCACCCAAACTAGCGTTGGCTGAAAACATTTCATCTTTGGCAGAAATAATACCATTTAGTGTGCTGGAGGGTCAAATGCACAAATAATGAGCTGTTTTAAAGGCTTACATTTTTTTTTGTATGAATGCGAGCAGACATCTCTTTCTGTTTTCTTTTCTCATTTCATTTGGGATTGTGCAAAAAAAACACGCGATGTCAATGGGAATCGAACCAAGGCCGGCTGGAATACAAAGCTACGACCACGCTATCCGTATAGCTGCCAGTGCTGTCAAACAAAAGCGTGATAATATTACACCTCATCATAAAATGAAGTTGGAAAGTGTTTTCTAGGAGGATTATAAGAACATAAACGAAACTATATCTTTCTCTGTCTGGACCGTGTATTTGGCAAACTATACGAAAAGCTTTCATATGCTTTCATTTAAATGTTTCGCTCGCATATTGGATCCAGCATATATATTATACAAATGATATACACGTATTGGGGAGTAGAACGTTTTCTGTTATTTCTCGGCTCATTTAATGCAATAAATCGGGATGCCATAACATGTGCTAAACATTAACTTTGGGTGTGGATTCAAAAGATTATGCATTCTCAAGAAACAAGTTTTTTCGGACAAGGATTTTGAATGCTCAAATGATTTCATCTACTGGAGCGGAAGTAGCAACTGACTCATCGGGTAATACAACAATGCTGCAAAACATTGCGTCTACAGCACAGAAAGATTTTACTTTGGCAACTTTGTCCCCGGAAAATGTTGAACCTTTTTCAACAACTTCAATGCAGAAAACCACCACTCGTGGACGGAAGAAAGCAAAATCACGAATTTTTATAAATAAATTTTTTTTTTCGTTGTCCGAAATTGCTCCAGGACTGTCCAAAACTGCCCCACACATGCGGTACATTCAGACAAAAAGACAACTTTCAAAAATTCGAATAAACCATTCGGAATTGCATCAACGCACATTTTCAACACGCATATATGATACATTGATGTTCAAATAACAACCAGGATGAATTCAGGATTGTTTTTGTAGTTTGCGAGAAATCTAGGAAAAAAGGTGTTCGAATGTGCCCCCCTCTTCCCTATGTAGACATCTCTCCATCTCACGTGTGCCAACACCTTTTTTAGTTGTTTAGATTGTTCGAGAAGCAAAACCACACATTAAACCCAAGCGTTCGAAATTGCGCAATTTTCGTGATGTGGCCGGTTTTCGTTTTCAATTTGTACCCCCAATATGTTTCCGAAAGACGTAATCCTACATTAAAAAATACGAAAAACATGGATATTGGCTGCGTATAATCACTTAACTGAATATCATTTTTATTAGTTCTTAATTTGTTCAGGCACCAACGGATTCATTTAAACTCAACCAGCACCACTTTCAAATTGATAATTAGCGCCTCGGTCATAATAGTACTTGATGGATCCCACTTCAATGACAATTGAATATGCAAATATCGGAATTAGAATAAGTTGTATACTGTAAACGATTTCCAATATCAGATTTCTTTTTTATATTATTCATGTATAAATAACTGAAAATTTCAGTAGATTATCAGAATCGGAATTATTGAAAATGGGAACGTGTTATCTTTCCAGTTCACAATCGAAGTGAATGCGTAGAAAAACGAGCAAGTAAAGTGTTACGTGTTTGCGACAAAGCAAATAATTCTATAATCATCATGATGATGCATTACAAACGCCGGAATTGTTGCTCTTTGCAAGCGACAGTGGTCATTTGTATTCATAAGGCCTGAAATACAATGTAATCAAAGCGTCCAATAAAATCGTAATAAAGATTGTGGCCGGCTGTATGACGGAACCCAGCGGGAATCACCCTCCACTCAATCACAGTAATAACTCCTAATTGATTCGCGTAGGAAACAGTCACAAAATGCCATGTGTATGTCAATGATAATTCTCGCATCTTGTTAGTAAGTGAAATATGATTGAGTACTGCACACGGAAAAATGTCGGCTGCTGGAGAACTGAGTTGAATTGAAGAAATAATTTACGGGGTAAGAGTTTGGGTGTTTGGTCATCTTGATATAAAATTTCAATGAACGAACGAATGGCCCAAGTTCATATTTCCGTCCCTTTTTATGGTATACTACCATGAAATAACCACGTTGGAACGTCGCAATATTAAAGTGGTCAGCGATACGATAAGATATGGTAAAATATGCAAACGTTTCGTTTGCAAGGTATTTTACTTGACACAGACGTTTCATAGATTCTTCAACCATTGGAAAAACTCGGGGGTGCAACAAATGTCAAGAAGCGAATACGATATTTTACGCTGCATTTCAGTTTTGTGTTTTGCGTAATCGGCAATCTGTAATTATGTACATACCTTCATACGTCGTTTGAAGAATTTGAATTTCCCTTTCGTTACACTCCGTTCCATATAACGTGCCATTAATGCGCGCATGGAAGTAACGGAGTGTACGAAGCCACTCTGGCATTGAGAAGCTATTCCAGAGTAGGTAATGTAAAATTGAAATGTTTAATTTCATAAGACGGTCGATTTTAAAGATAGACCCGATATCAAAGATTTCTGGAGCAGGATGGAGCACCATCCTCTTAATAACAACTTCCTCATCTTTTCACTATTCATAGAATATTTCGCAGATAAGTCAATTGTAAAGAAATACACTATTACATGAAACACAAAAACAAGCATTGGAAAATAAGTCATTTCGTGCGAGGGAATAGTATGAAGATCTACTCTTCTGCTCTGTGTATTTATATATTTTAATGTCTTCATTATTATCATCCATACGCTCGCCCATACAATAAGCACCTTGTTCACTGCTCACGTGAGTCACATTTCATCCAATTCGAAGTTCAATGTCTGGCTAGATGTCACCACGCAGAAACTGGATTTATCGAATCCACTGTTCATTGTTGTTGTTATTACGACACAATTTGGCATTGAATTGAGGGGGTTTTATATATCATCGACGCTGAGAATGAGTGCGACCTACTTAGTGCTGGTGTTAACAGTTTGACTTGCTTCATTTGATAAATGCACGTCAAGAAGGCGGAATTCCCCACATCATATGACGCGTTTTTTTAAATACGAGAAACTCCATCCAACGAAGCGTCGCAAAACATGTGACTAATACGGGTCTCTGACATTATTTGATAACTCATGAATCACTGATAGGTTTTTCTTCTTCTTCTTCCAGATAACTGGGGCGTGAGACTAAATGCAATTGTGGCCTGTTTTGCTTCAAGAATTACTGTAAATCAGAAGCATTAATCATCATTCCTCGCTACGCAGTTCACCCTGGGTTGCAACCGTATTTTCACGCTTCAGAATCTGCCCAATGTCGAGTAGATTCCAACAGAAGACGGTGCCAAAGCGGCCCGCCACAGCGAAACCAACCTCAAGCAATCACCAATCCAAACGAAATCTACCAAAGATTAGGAGCAGCTTCATTCGGAGTGCGTGATTTGCCCTTTCGCGATTGTTTTCGCGCTAACATTGGAGTCGAAAGTTTTACATTAATTTTAAGTTTCCCACGTCTGGGTGCCTGAATCTATAAGTGTTATTGAAATGGAGGACAGAGATACAACCTTCTCTCCGAAGCTAAGAACAAAGGTTCCGAAGGTGGGATGCTTACGGATGATTACAGGTGAGTTGGTAATTTCTATTAACAGTGGTATACGATAAGTACCTGGTCTATCTATACACTGCGTTTCGCAACTATAGAACCACACATTTTTTCTGAGTTTCCAGAGACATGTAAGAGGTCGGTTGAATTGAAGTATATAGTGTAGGATATAACAACTATCTTCAATTAATAGACTGTCCCTTTGAACTTAATTGTTGTGTTCAGGCGTGAAACACAAAAAACATAAAATTCCAGTATTTGATAACTATAGAACCAGATGGAAAAACTCTTACACCTTTACAAGATTAACGTCAATTTCACATGAATTATAATAAGTTTCTAAATCATAGGTCATCTTTAGTTCTCAATCAGTTCGAATAAACCATTTGGGGTGGTTTTGACCAAGTTGCACCATGTTGTAGTGTGTATCTCGTTCTACACAGAAGATATTGCTTATTTAAGCTCTTCAAATCACTCATACTGTTTGTAAGCTGCATCTACTATTCGTACGATCACTCTTCATAAGTTCTTGATGGGTAAGCTGACCAGTCCAGAATTTGAAGTATCTATTCATTAAACTATGCCATGATTTTCCGGATTTTATGAATTGATGCCAAAATACCCAATTATCACATTGTTTTTTTTATGTAAAAACAGCAGTAAATGATTCTGAATTACTTCTTTACACTTCTGACTGTTCATTCTTGTTGATGGTAAGCTACCTAAACCAGCCCTTTTTGAGAAAATTCTCTCCAACCATAAATATTTCATCTCCAAAGCTGCGGGTCCAAAAACTAATGTGGAAGCTAATGCCATGGGTTTCACCATTTCAGGAGAACTTCTCTGATAAAAAGAAATCCAACTGGAATAGAACTTCTTCATGGAAGGACTTAAAGGGTGTGTCACATCAAATTGCATCACGAAAAAAACGCTGTAGAAATTCGCCCAGTAGACCGATCCTTTTGAAAATTTTAGACAGTAAAATAAAAACTATTAAACAACTTTTGGCATTTTCTTTTTATTCATACTTCGAGCCCAAGTCCGTATGCTCGCACCTTCCTCTTTACCCCGTCCATAAGGTTCTGTACAACGTCAGGTTGTAGTTTTTTTTTAACAGAAATCCATTTTCACTTGAAGTCCGCCTCCGATTTGACAACTTTTGGGTTCTTCCGGAGGGCCTGCTTCATAATCGCCCAATATTTCTCTATTGGGCGAAGCTCCGGCGCGTTGGGCGGGTTCATTTCCTTTGGCACGAAGGTGACCCCGTTGGCTTCGTACCACTCCAACACGTCCTTTGAATAGTGGCACGAAGCGAGATCCGGCCAGAAGATGGTCGGGCCCTCGTGCTGCTTCAATAGTGGTAGTAAGCGCTTCTGTAGGCACTCCTTAAGGTAAACCTGCCCGTTTACCGTGCCGGTCATCACGAAGGGGGCGCTCCGCTTTCCGCAAGAGCAGATCGCTTGCCACACCATGTACTTTTTTGACAAACTTGGATAGTTTCTGCTTGCGAATCTCCTCCGGAACGCTGAATGTGTCCTCTGCGGAGAAGAACAACAGGCCCGGCAGCTGACGAAAGTCCGCTTTGACGTAGGTTTCGTCGTCCATTACCAGGCAATGCGGCTTCGTCAGCATTTCGGTATACAGCTTCCGGGCTCGCGTCTTCCCCATCATGTTTTGCCTTTCGTCACGGTTAGGAGCCTTCTGAACCTTGTATGTACGCAGGCCCTCCCGCTGCGTGGTCCACTGGACGAATGAACTTGACAAATTCAGCTTATTGGCGACATCCCGGACCGAACTTCTCGGATCACGTCTACACTGCTTAACTACGCGCTTGTGATCTTTTTCACTGACGGAGCATCCATTTTTTCCGTTCTTCACCTTCCGGTCGATGGTTAGGTTCTCGAAGTATCGTTTTAGTACTCTGCTGACCGTGGATTGGACGATTCCCAGCATCTTACCGATGTCCCGATGTGACAACTCCGGATTCTCGAAATGAGTGTATAAGATTAATTCACGACGCTCTTTTTCGTTCGACGACATTTTTCCAAATTTACGAAAAATTGACAGTGAAGCATGGCCAACGTGATCTATACACTCTTATCTGATTATAAGCGAAAGCTGAAGATATAATTCCTAAAAACAAAATTTCTACAGCGTTTTTTCCGTGATGCAATTTGATGTGACACACCCTTTATCAGATCACAACCATATCAAGAAGTTATGAGGAGTGATCGTACGAAAAGTAGATGTGGCTTACAAGCATTATGAGTGATTTAAAGAGCTTAAACGAGCAGTATCCTCTGCGTAGAACGAGATACACACTACAACATGACGCAACTTGGTTGTAATCACCCCGAATGGTTTATTTGAACTGATTGAGAACTAAAGATGACCTATGAATTAGAAAGTTATTGTAATTCATGTGAAATTTACGTTAATTTTGTAAAGGAGTGAGAGTTTTTCCATCTGGTTCTATAGTTATGAAACACTGGAATTTTGGTTTTTTTTTAATGTTTCGCGCCTGAACACAACAATAAAGTTCAAATGGCCAGTCTATTAAATGAAGATAGTTCTTATATCCTATACTATATATTAGGCTGTCCTGCGGTATTTCCGCGAGGTGTCGTTGTAAGCGCGTAGTTCTAGTTGTATTCATTGTATCGAGTCATACTATAGCTTGTTGGAAAGGTATATATATAGTCCTATAATATATATATATATATATATATATATATATATATATATATATATATATATATATATATATATATATAGTCCTATAATATATATATATATATATATATATATATATATATATATATATATATATATATATATATATATATATATATATATATATATATATATATATATATATATATATATATATATATATATATATATATATATATATATATATATAAATCGCTATAATATAGTCCTTGACAGTGTTTTGTTTGGTTAAGTCGTTCGTGAGTTATAGTGTCGCAAATATGGAGAAAAATAAAGAGAAAATCCGACATATTTTACAGTACTACTATGACAAAGGCAAAAATGCATCTCAAGCTGCCAATCAAATTTGTGCAGTTTATGGACCCGATACAGTTTCCATTTCCACCGCACAACGATGGTTTCAACGTTTTCGTTCTGGTGTAGAGATCGTCGAAGATGCGCCACGCTCCGGAAGGCCTGTCGTCGAAAATTGCGACAAAATCGCTGAATTAGCCGAGAAAGACCGGCATAGTAGCAGCCGTAGCATCGGCCAAGAGCTGGGGATAAGTCATCAAACCGTTATTAACCATTTGAAGAAGCTTAGATTCACAAAGAAGCTCGATGTATGGGTGCCACACACGTTGACGCAAAAAAACATCTCTGACCGTATCGACGCATGTGAATCGCTGCTGAATCGCAACAAAATCGACCCGTTTCTGAAGCAGATGGTGACTGGCGATGAAAGGTGGGTCACTTACGACAACGTGAAGCGCAAACGGTCGTGGTCGAAGCCCGCTGAAGTGGCTCAGACGGTGGCCAAGCCCTCATTAACGGCTAGGAAGGTTCTGCTGTGTGTTTGGTGGGATTGTCAAGGAATAATCTATTATGAGCTGCTTCCCTATGGCCAAACGCTCAATTCGGACCTGTATTGCCAACAACTGGACCGCTTGAAGGTAGCACTCATGAAGAAGAGGCCATCTTTGATAAACAGAGGCCGCATTGTCTTCCATCAGGACAACGCCAGGCCACACACTTCTTTGGTGACGCGCCAGAAGCTCCGGGAGCTCGGATGGGAGGTTCTTTTGCATCCGCCGTATAGTCCGGACCTTGTACCAAGTGACTACCACCTGTTTTTGTCCATGGCGAACGAGCTAGGTAGTCAGAAGTTAGCCACAAAAGAGGCCTGTGAAAATTGGCTATCCGAGTTTTTTGCCAATAAGGAAGCGAGCTTCTATAACAGGGGTATTATGAAGTTGGCATCTCGTTGGGAACAAGTCATCGAACAAAACGGCGCATATTTGACTTAAAACAGATGATTGTAACTAATTTTATGAACAAATGAAAATTAAAAAAAAAATACCGCAGGACTTTTTTGACAGCCTAATACTTCAATTCAACCGACTTCTTACATGTCTCTGGAAACTCAGAAGAAATGAGTGGTTCTATAGTTGTGAAACGCAGTGTATTAGGTGCCAATGAAGATTATCATCTCGAATTTCAAAAATCTTCCATTTTCATTTTCATTGGCACCCTAAACCATATGTTTTGCTTCGTATTCCGAAAAAAAGACTGAGTCCCAGAGTTTCGATTTTTGATAAAACTTTTTTTCGAGATGATAGTAGATCTCGACGTTTCATGCAATTGTAAGACATTCGGCATCAATTTTTTTTTGAAAACCCCGATTTTCTTTCTCCCTCCTTGGGCTATTTTTCGATTTACATGATACATGATTTTTTTGCGATGTCAAAATGGCTTAAAAATGTATAAAACGTAGAGATCCGATGTCATCTCGAAAAAAAAATTTTGGCCGAAAATGGACCTTCTGGGACATAGCCTGAGTGACAATGAATGTATGGAAAACATTTCATCATCGAATTCGAAGGACCGACCATGTACATTTTGTTTATTGGTCTAAAAAATGATCTGTGCAAAATTCCAACTCAATCGAACATGATTTAGGGGTGCCTCAAAGCACTCAAAATTTTATTTTTTTGGCCACTCAAAAGGTTGATTTTTGGCCAAAATTTTCGAGTTAACACCAGATCTCGACGTTTCATGCAATTTTAAGACATTTGGTACCAATTTTTTTTTTTTGAAACCCTTGGGAGATTTTCGAGGGTCAAAATACCAAAACTTTGAGCGTGTCTAAATCATGTTCGATTGACCTAATGAAAAACCCTTGAGACATTTTCAAGGACCAAAAATCAAAACTTTGAGCGTTTTGAGTAGGGATACCATCTGGTCGGAGTTGAAAATCAGGACACCTGTCACGGTTACGATTATGACCAGACCTTTGTGATTCTTTGAGATATCTACAGTCAATCGGAAAATTTAGTGTATAAACTTGGTTCGGTATTTTTATGTTTTTGGGGTTAAAAATTAAATAATTGAAAACGGCTTATATTAATGTATAATCGATACTTTTTACTCTCATGTAGTAATAATGAAAAAAATTAAAAGGTCACATTTTTACTTCGTGTTATCACCACCACCACCACCACGATAAAACCCACAAAAACCTTCAATTCAGACGTGGCGAAATTGAGTGTACAGTTCAAGATTTTTCATAAAAAAAAAGTTAAATCTATTCAGAAATGTTAAAAGATAACAAAAATCAATCCCCTAGTATTTCGTGTGGCCCTATTTGGCATCCAGCACTGCCTGCAAATGCCGTGGCTTCAATTCAGCGAGATTTCTGGTTGCTGTAGATGGAATGCACATTCCGATCTCTTCAAACGCTTTTTTGAGTTCTACTTTGTTCCGTGGATATGATATGCTGATATACTTTTATTTTTTAGTGAGTAAATATTCAGTCCACAACACGGACTATGAATACAGATAAATTCTGAATACAGATTTTTCTGTAATTGACTAAAGTGCTACAGGTTTTTGGGAAAAAATAATAACGATCAAACGATCCGGGGACACGCTGGCTTTTCCACTACTGGGAGTGTTTATACAATCGTTATCAATCCACCACATTCCTCAACATCGGCTAAACAATTTTTCTCTCAATTCAATCTTAATAAAACGAAGATTAAAAGTATATACTAGGAACAATAACAATCAAAGGAATGTTAGCTGCTGGAAATTATGTCGAGCTAAACAAAAAAGATACATATTCCACAGCAGATAACATCTAAATACATCAAAGCGATATATGAAACTTTTAGGAATGAGAATATTTAATAATCTTTATAAAGTTGTTTGGGAAGCCGCTTCAGATGAATACCAAATCGAAATTTTGATCAAGAATAATCTTCGGGGCACGATAAATAAATAAGCGGTTTTGCTACAGATACCTAAAACAACCGTTCATGTGGATCTGGTAAAACTTGGTTACGTAAATCGTTACGATGCGTAGGTTCCACAGAATTTGACAAAAAAACTTTTCATAGATTGCATCTCGGTCTGCGATACACTTCAAAAATGAAAAAAAACCGGTTTGAAGCGAATCGTGACGGATTATGAAAATAAATCATTTTAGTAGCATTTAGCGACTGAAAACTTTGGGTAAGCGAAATAATTAGCTTACCCCAAAGCCGATCTTTACCCGAAGAATGTCATACTCTTGGAGTGGTGGGATTGGGAAGGAATTCTAGATTATGAGCTTCTACCAAGCAATCAGTCGATACATTCCCACAACTACCGTTCCAGAATCAGAACGATCCAGAACCAAAGTCCATAATTAGTAAACGTGTATTTTTGTCTTCTTGACCACACTACAAATTATTTTGGAGTCTGGCTAGGAAGTGCTATTCCACCAGCTGAACTAATCGGCTATTGCACCTTCAGATTATTTTTGGATCAGGTTCAAGTCCTTGCAAAGTTTACTCAAAGGCAAAAACTTCGACTTTATGGACAGCAAAAAATACCGTGAACAGTTTTCGATGTAAAAGCAAACACATTCTGGGAGGATAAAATTTTTAAGTTACATGAAAGATGGCAAATGATCGTGCATTTATCTGTCTATAAAAACGATGCTTTTGTTTTCTCATAAATCGTCACGAATTTTGCGGACAATTCCATATGAGCTAACCGGATTTCTTCCTGATTTATGACAATTATAGTTCGCAACCGTGCTTAAAAGGTTAATTTGTTTGGAGAAATTTAGGGTGTATACTCAATTTTGCATTGCTCCGAATAGAGATTGTTTTCAACGTTTATTAATAAATAATTAGCAAAAAAGCTTTTCGCCAAATTTACTTGCGCGCATAGTGTGTTATTAATATGCATCAAAAGAAGAAATGTATTCTAAATATTCTGCGCCAAATAAATGGAGAGTATCGTCAAGTAGCATCTGTATACTCAATTTTGTGATTAATTGTAAATATACAAAAATAAATTTCTGTCTGTTTTTCTATCTGATTCTTATGGACTTATGGGAACAACTGAACCGATCAGCGTGAAAATTTGTATGTAAAGGTTTTGGGGGCCGGGTAAGGTTCTTATGATGGTTCGAGATCCCTCCTCCTCTCTAAGGGGGTGGCTGCCATACAAATGAAACACAAATTTCTGCATAGCTCGAGAACTAATCAAGCAAATGGAGCCAAATATAGCAAGAAAAGGATTTATTTATATAGCGATTTGACACTTCTTCCCATTTTCTAAGTGAGAGCTGCCATACAAATGAAATACAAGTTCCTGCATTCCTTGAGAACTAATTAAGCAAATGGAACCAAATCTGGCATATGGAACCAAATCTGGTATATGGAAAATTTAGGGGGCAATGTATGTTTCTACGATGGTTCGGCAATGCTCCCCCCCTCTCTAAGGGGGTGGCTGCCATACAAATGAAACACAAATTTCCGCAAAACTCGAGAACTATTCAAGCAAATGGAACCAAATTTGGTATATGAAGGTTTTAGGGGCAATATTTTTTTCTATGGTGGTTCGACACTCCTCCTCCTCTCTAAGTGAAGGGGGCTCGAGAACTAATCAAGCAAATGAAACCAAATCTGGCATATGGAGGTCTTAGGAGGCAATAAATGTTTCTATGATGGTTCGGCAATTCTCCCCCCTCTCTTAGGGGGTGGCTGCCATACAAATGAAACCCAAATTTCTGCATAACTTGAGAACTAATCAAGCAAATGGAGCCAAGTTTGGCATGTGAGAGTTTTTGGGCACGAGAAATGTTTCTTTGACGGTTTGACATACCTCCCTCCTCCACCATATTTCAACTAACCATATTCCAACCAAACATGACAAATGAAAATTTACGGAAAACTCTGAAAGAAAAAAAATCGAAAAACTCCCGCATGTTCTGAAATAACTTCGTGATAAGCGTTTTTAGAGGAAATGGATTTTCAGCTGAAAAGACGTACTTCTATATCTTCTAACTATATCAATAAAAATGAATCGCCAAATGTGTTGGTAAGCGCAAAATTCGAGTCCTGTTTGAGCTGTCTTAATTTGTAAAGTAAATTGTAAAGGGTCAATGAATAGTCCTGCGATTGAACCCATAAACGTTCGCTTTGTGAAGAAACGTGAATGTTTGAAAGTATTGATAACAGAAAATCCATTTTGAGCGAGACGAAGTTTGCCGGGTCAGATAGTAAATAAATAAAAAAACACGCGAAATTTATTCATTCAACATATTTCTTGGGCGGTCCATGCGGTGAAAATAATCCGGAGATGATGGCTTCTGTCTTTTTACGAGCACAAGAGTTTTTTGGCGGTTTCAGAGTCATCGAACATCAAGTGCAATAGTACCAAAGTACAAGCCACGGCTGTGAAACGCAAGAGCTCCTTGTGCAGGCCAAATTTTGTGAGCGGCTGGATTTCTGTACCACATAGTTCATCGTGGATGTGGAAATGGATGCAAATTGAATATTCTGGAAATGTTTCGGTGTTTAGATAAGCCTTTTCAAATCAGATCTGGACGTTTTATGTCTTTTTAGGTCATTTGGCATCGAAAAAAATCAAAACTTTGAGCGCTTTGAGGTACCCCTAAATCATGTCCGATTGAGCTGAAACTTTGCACAGGTCATTTTTTTGGGCCAATGAACAAAATATACATAGTCAGTTTTTGAAATTTGTTATGACAATTTTCGCTGTCGCTAGTATATATAATATTTCAAATAATATTACCAAAATAATGAAATTTGAAAAGATACCACTGAATTCCGAATTCGAGTCACTGTATGTGCTCCTAAAAATAAAAATCATTCCCAACAGAATGATTAAAATCATGTTTTCATTTGTTTCGATGAAGAGAGAGACGCCCGATGATACAATAGCAAAAAAAAAGTGGCGGGTATCGAAAAGTATACTGCGGATATGAGGCGACCCTGCGAACAATTGTTCTCAGTCTTGCCCGTGCATTCACAACTTGTTGGGTGAACTGTTTATCTTAGCACGATTGATTTCATCGTTCGTCCCGACAGTACACAGATTCCCACCATCAGCGTTCTGTCGATTGATGGATGGAAGTGGACAAGAGTGTGAAACCATACTTTTTGTTCTTGTTCGCGAAATAGGGATACTGAATGTCCCAAAAACGGTATTGTTAATGTAAATGTAATATATAATCGAAGTGTGAAAAGGTTTGGGAATTTAGACAAAAATATGCGAAGCAACAGTTTCCTGAACTGAAATACAGTAGAATCTCGATTATCCTCGGAACTGGGCGACAAAGTCACTGCGGATGCGATGAAAAATGACTAACTATGGAACTAACCTTCGCGGATAATCAAGGTTCTGCTGCACGTTGATTTGCTGTTTGAATAAATGCATCTTAAATGCAACTTCTGAATATTTAAGTGATGAATCAGTATGTGGTGACAGATTTCCTTATTTTACCATCGCGGATAGGTGAGAATTTCCATTACTTTGAATCAGTTTATGAAAAAATTATTTGGAAATGGCTCGGTTTGGAAAACGGAAACGAGAAACGTTCGACGATTGAATAGGTAAAAAGTGGCGGGAATCGAAATGTACAGCAAGTATTGAGACATCTTAAAAACAACATGGAATGTATCCGTTACTCAGTCTTGTGTCCTACCTTAAACGACTACTATTAGGAACTGTTTACCTTAGGTACGAATGATTTTTTCGTTCCACTCGCAGATACACAGATTCCCACCAATCATTTGTGCTGCAATTACAATTTTATGCGAACTTCCCCATCTGTGTTCTATCGTTCGATGAACGGGAGTTCATTTGTTATTTAGGTTTTGTTGTCAACTAGGGATATTGAACGCCTCAAAAGGAGCACTGATCCCTCTGGTGCTTTTTGTATATTAGATTTGCACAGCGCCGATACCGTAAGCAATAAGATACAGTTAAACCTATTTTTGTGGAGTATATGAAAAAAAACTTGTTTGACGAAGTTATCGGACTTTTAGCTTTTTTTCGATCTTCAATACGTATTTCATCGCACAACAAGGTATTGTGTTAGCCGATTACCAATCACATGATTTGTTTTGTTTGGTTGAACGTGTAAGTAGGCGTCACCCTGTATAGACTGAAAACTATAGCGAGATACCCTTCTGAATCATATTTCGGACGCATGTGATAGGTATGTGATGCAGAAAATAGATCTCAACTTTATGCACAGGTATTATTTGGTTGATATTTTTAATAAATTAGTTCAATATGCTTTTAAGCTTTCTACTTTGGTACCTATTTGATTGAAAACATAAAAAAACATCGAATAAAATGCTTTTAAAATCAAGCGAATAAGAATCAAACTTCGGACACTATTTATAAAAAAAAATCAAATTTCGGACAGATTAGATTCAAATTTCGGACACTTTATTTTGTAATTTTTTGAACGAAAATTACATTACACTTTACTATATTTTATAGTTAACTGCGAAACACTTACCAAGCAATCACAGTAACCTGATAACGATGATGAGAACTGATTTTTTTTTTATTAAATCGTTTATTTTTACAGGCTCAGTTACATAAGTTTAAAGGAGCCAAACTCCTGACTGTATTGTTACAAGTATATATAAACATTTTTCCTTAATTCTAAAGTTAATTGTGTAGAAAACCGATTACTCGCGGTCTACTCGAGTTTAGAAGGGTGACATATTTTCTTCAGGAAAAGGAAGGGATAAAAGGATATGTTGACAATGTTCACTCTCACATTCACACTCACATTCATTACACTCAATTCTTAAGCCTATCTTATATCTAATATGTATTTACATTTCACCTTATTCTATTGTTAATAAGAAGGGATTTGATTTCTCGCGAAGGAAAAGGAAAAGGAGAATATAAGGATATAAGGACAATCAGACACGAAGATCGATAACTTTTAGGAAGACATATATTTGGGACATGTAATCAAGGTCTAAACCAGCCAACACATCTCTCACCGGCACATTGGGCTGCCTTCCTCTAGCCCGAAGAGAGTTTTCTAAATTCGATCTGGCAACAAGATACTCCTCGCACGACCAAACAACGTGTTCGATGTCGTGGTAACCTTGGCCACAGGCACAGATATTGCTGTCTAGAGGTGTGCAAATCAGCTCATCATGATGAACAGCTCTGATCATATCAGCTCATCTAAATGAGCTGTTCTTTATGAACAGCTCTTCAGCTCAGTTGTCAGTGCCGACTTTCAATTTGGGTCCCAAACTCGATAGCCACGAAGCCAGTTTGAAAATGTTAAAATTCAAATGAAATTTTTCACACCATATTATTAATTACTTGAAACACGTATTCCAGACTATTATTTACAACAGACTCGGCGAGTACAACATTTCCGACATTTTTACTGAGGCTTTACATTACAATAGAAAGTTTTCTTCAACAAAAAAAAAATCTTATGAGATTTTTGCACCGCCTGCAAACAAAGTGTTTTTCATTGAAATAGAATACTCATTTGATACACAGAAGTTAATTTTCATTAATAATTTGAATTTTAAAAACGTGTTCATTCTGCCTGAGAGCCAATTATTATTTTTGGCGCCCCCTAAACTGGTAAACAAAGCTCAATGCCGTCAACGCGAATATAACAGTTGAAAAGACGAGGGACAAATGAAACTAAACTGATGTCTTAACACGAAGAGCGAGAGACGGTCAGTTCATTTGAATCTTACAGCTCACACACTCTCTTCAATTCTACAGCTCTTTTCTCTCCTTCATCATCATCAAAGTGAGCTGAAGAGCTGTTTGATTTTTTTTGCGAGCTGTTCCGCGTCAACTCACTTCAAAGAGTCGATTCTTCGGAACAGCTCATGAGCGGATGGCACATCTCTATTGCTGTCGGCAAGATCAAAACGAAAGAGTAGCGCGTTCAACGAACAGTGATTGGACATGAGTCGGGAGAAGGTGCGAATAAAGTCCCGACTCAAGTCCAGACTTTTGAACCATGGTTTAAGGCTAACCTTAGGGATAATTGAGTGGAGCCACCGGCCCAATTCATCTTCGTTCCATTTGCGTTGCCAGTTAACGATGGTATTTTTACGAACTAAAGAATAAAATTCATTGAAGGCGATTTGACGCTGATAAATTTCGCCTTCAATTGCACCTACCTTTGCTAATGAGTCAGCCATCTCATTACCCGAAATTGAGCAATGTGGAGGGACCCAGACAAAGGTAATGACATAACAGCGTCTGGTTAAAGCACTCAAAATTTCTCGTATTCTCTCAAGGAAGTACGGCGAGTGCTTTTCCGGCCTCACTGAACGGAAAGCTTCGACAGAGCTAAGACTATTCGTTACAATGTAATAGTGTTCAACAGGTCGTGAGGCGACGCTGTCCAGCGCCCAGTGTATTGCTGCCAATTCAGCAATATATACTGAGCAAGGATACTGAAGACTGTGTGAGGTGCTAAAAAATACGTTGAACACTCCAAATCCTATGGACTCATTCATAGAGGACCCATCAGTAAAATACATATTATCACAATTGATACGCCCATACTTTGCATTGAAGATCGTAGGAACGATCCCCGATAGAAGGTAATCTAGAATATCATGGATTTTCTCCTTCATGAACAGATCAAAATGTACAGAGGAATTGATGTAGTCAGGGAAACAAACACGGTTGGGAATATACGAAGAAGGATCAACCTGCATGGAGATGAATTCATGATATGAGCTCATAAATCCAGAATGAAAATTTAGCTCGCTCAGTTGCTCAAAATTTCCGATCACCAATGGGTTCATAACTTTACACCGGATGAGGAACCGAAGAGATAATAAATTGAAGCGATCTTTTAGTGGGAGTACGCCTGCCAAAACCTCGAGGCTCATGGTATGCGTTGAGGGCATACATCCCAACGCAATACGGAGACAAAGATACTGAATTCGTTCGAGTTTAATGAGGTGTGTTTTGGCAACTGATTGAAAACAGAAACTGCCATACTCCATCACTGAGAGAATAGTTGTTCGATACAACATTATAAGATCTTCGGGATGGGCTCCCCACCAGGTGCCGGTAATTGTACGGAGAAAGTTTATTCATTGTTGACATTTTTTACTCAGATACCTAATATGGGCCCCCAAGTACATTTGGAGTCGTAACAGACCCCAAGATACTTGAATGACATAGCATGAGTGATCGGTTTACCCAAAAGTTGAAGCTTTGGTTTTGCTGGTCTATGCTTTCTAGAAAAAACCACCATCTCTGTTTTCTCCGTGGAGAATTCGATCCCTAGCCCAATGGCCCAGGTTGAAAAATTGTTCAAAGTGTCTTGTAAGGGTCCTTGCAGGTCGGATTCGTTTGATCCTACGATCGACACCACTCCATCATCTGCAAGTTGTCTTAGGCTGCAATTTTGTGGGAGGCAATTGTCGATGTCGCTTACATAGAAGTTGTACAAAAGGGGACTTAAACATGAGCCCTGGGGGAGGCCCATGTAAGAGAACCGACTTACTGCAGAATCTCCGTGAGAAAAGTTCAAATGTTTCTCACAAAGCAAGTTATATAACATATTATTCAATAGAGGCGGCAGACCCCGAGAGTGTAATTTGTCTGACAAAACCTCTATTGAAACAGAATCAAAGGCCCCCTTTATGTCCAAGGATACTGAGGCCATTTGATTTTTTTTGGCGTAAGCCATTTGAATTTCTGAAGAAAGCAACGCAAGACAATCATTCGTCCTCTTGCCCCTGCGGAACCCATATTGTGTATCTGAGAGTAGGCCATTCGTTTCAACCCATCGATCAAGGCGAAACAAGATAATTTTCTCCAACAATTTCCGTATACAAGACAGCATTGCTATTGGGCGGTACGAATTGAAGTCGGACGCGAGCCTTCCGGGTTTTTGAATAGCTATAACTCTTACTTGTCTCCAATTATCTGGAACAATATTATGCTCCATGAACCGATTGAATAAAATCAACAAGCGATGTTTCGCCACATCAGGGAGGTTTTTCAAAAAGTTGAACTTAATTCTATCCGTTCCTGGAGCCGAATTGATACAAAAAAGGAGAGCAAGGGAGAATTCTACCATCGAAAACTCGGAATCAAGATCGTACCTATCTTGAGGTATATCTTGAACAATTTTTTGCACAGGAGCGGAATCAGGACAAACCTTCCGTGCAAAATTGGAAATCCATCGATGTGAATATTCTTCGCTTTCATTCGTTGAAGAGCGATTTCTCATGGCTCGACCACTTTTCATAATTTTTTCATTGACGTTTCTCGTGACAAACCTCCCACGAAATTTCGCCAATAAGCACGTTTTTTCCCTTTGATCAAGTTTTTAAATTGATTTTCAAGGTCCAAATACGATTGAAAATTTTCAATGGTTCCACGTTTCCGAAAAGCTTTGAATGCGTTCGATTTATCCTGATAAAGCTTGGAACATTGGCTATCCCACCATGGATTGGGAGGCCTTCGACGAATAGTGGAGCCTGGGATGGGTTTCGTTTGAGCGCGAACCGCGCTGTCATAGATCAAACGAGAAATGAAGTTATACTCCTCCAATGGAGGAAAACCATCGCTGGAATTGATGGCTAGAGCAATCGCGTCCGCATATTTTTTCCAGTCAATGTGTCTTGTCTGGTTATATGCCATGTTTATAGATTCAGAAGAATTCGACCCAATGGTGATGGAAATTTTGATTGGCATATGATCACTACCGTTGGGGTCCTGGATTACATTCCACTTGCAATCTAACGATAGTGAATTCGAGCAAAGCGAGAGGTCAAGAGCACTTGGGTTAGCAGGAGGTTTAGGAACACGTGTTGTTTCCCCAGTATTCAAAACGGTCATATTGAAGCTGTTACAAAGGTCATATATCAACGATGAACGATTGTCGTCGTACTGTTCCCCCCAGGCAGTTCCGTGAGAGTTGAAGTCTCCCAAGATCAATCGTGGCTCAGGAAGAAGTGAGCACATGTCAACAAGTTGTTTGCGGCTAACCGCAGCTCTCGGAGGCCAATACAAGCTGACAATACAGAGGTCTTTTCCTCTGATGTTTGCATGACAACCAACAGCTTCAATCCCTCCAATAGGTGGAAAGTCAATTCGAGAAAATGAGTGGCACTTATTGATCCCCAATAGCACCCCTCCGTATCTGTCATCACGGTCCAAGCGTATAATATTGAAATTATGGAAAGAGAGATCATCTCGCGAAGAAAGCCAAGTTTCGGACAGAGCAAAAACATCACAATTGAACTTATGAATTAAAAATTTGAATGTATCCAATTTAGGGATAAGACTACGACAATTCCACTGTAAAACAGTGATATCTCTGACCTCTCTATTTGAATTAGACATCAAGAGAGATAATCATTGCAAGGAGGGGCCATGTTTGCATCAATTGCTGTAAAATTGTCTTTAATACTGGAAGCATTGAGAGGACAATGGTTCTGATGGAGTCGGAAACATTAAAACACTTGAAGAGTTGATCCAAAAGGTCAGACAACTTTATAAATCCCGATTGGGAAGTTGAGCTGGACGGAAAAATAGGGACAGTTGGGGTTTTTGATGTCCCCTCGAGTGCTGGGTCGTTCGAAGGTGAACTATTGCCACGGAAGCCAGGAGGAACCTGATTTTGCTTGTCCGCTGCACTCGATTTTTTAGGCAAGCTAACAGGGGTTATAACCGGAGGGACTTGTCCTTGAACTTTGGGAGTGGTCACATTTTTGCGCCGGGGATTCCCTTGGAAAATGAACGGTGTGCCCCCGTTAGCTGTGTCCGCTTCCATTTCGTCAACGGGCAACGTGGCGAAGGCATTTTGTGTGTTGATTGGTTGTTGTTCTTGAGCCGGAGGAGGAGAAGCGCCCTTCAAAATTTCCGCAAAAGTGCGCTTCGAGCGTTCCTTCAAAGAGCGCTTCTGTTTATCCAAGCGACTCTTATAAGTTTCACAAGCTGAGAGCTCGTGTGGGGATCCCCCGCAATATGGACATTTATGCTCAGTCGCACTGCAGGATTACCCCTCATGTTGCTCTCCACAAGTGGCACAGCGCTCCTTGTTGGCGCAATAGTCTGCTGTATGACCAACTGACTTGCATTTGTTGCAAGTCATGGGCTTTGGCACGAAGAGTCGCACTGGAAGCCTTAATTTATCGTAGTCAGGGAGGGCGGAACCTGCAAAAGTTACTCGAAACGAGTCGGACGGCGTGATTTTTTTTTTCTTCCCCATTCTGGAAAACTTTTCCAAGTTGCTGGCAGTCCAAAATTTTAATTTGCTTCAAAGGGAGCTGTTTAAATCTGCCATCTCCCTCTTTTATTATTTCGCTCGTCAGACCCGTTTCTGTAATCACCCCCGCAATTTCTACGTTATGGCAGGGCACATATACGCGATATTCTATTACAAAACGATTGTCGACAACAATATCGTTAGCGTGCTTCCGATTAGCCACGACAACACGCAGTTTGTTCGGTCTAACCTTTCTAATTTCGACCACGGAGGAATAATATCTTGCCAGATCTTTAGAAATTTGAATGACATTTAGAGATTTTCCTTTTGGTTTGGGCCGGAAGAAAACAACCCATGGGCCAGATCCAGGTGAATCTTCTGGATAGACCTTGACACGAGGAGAGGAAACAACTGAGGGGGAAGACGAGGTCGATTGTTGAGCGGGATCAGGAACAGTAGGGCTGGGAGGCAAGTTCGGGAGTTGATCGGAAGCGGGAGCATGAGATTGAGGGAGTGAAGAGGAGGTTTGCAAATTTTCTTGAGGGGGGCTTGTTTAGGTGGCTTAACTCTCCCTCTAAAGAGACATCCGAGGGGGGGAACGCTTTTAAGCGACTTTCCAGCTCCCGTAGATATGAAGGAGTAGACAGTGGATTCAATCACCATGTCAACGGTTCCTTCTTCATCTGCCATTTAAAGTGGCAGATGTACACTTTTTAGTTAATTTTTCATTTTTTTTGTTTTTTCTTTCTTAACCTAATAAACTTAACCTAATAAAATTATTTATACTTATTATGCACACCACACCAGTGCGGATAATCTCCAACGCGTATCAATCCTTCGGTGCAGCTGAACCGGTGTATCGCACCACAGTACGATAATGGTGTCGATGACAAGAGGCGATAAATTCACCAGCACACAGCACACAGCGCCCGTGTTGTAGGCCTTCTTCCTCCTGCTTGTTGTGTCCGCTTCAATGCAATCCAGTTACAATCGAGGGAATCCCGTTATTGTGCACAATCACTTGACCAGCCACGAGAATAACGGTATCACTTCAACGATACACGATAACGAAATATATGCGTCCGGCGGCTTCGAACTTAGGAAGACGAATGAGCGCGCGCCGATGGGAACTGATGAAACACGAGAGAAATTTAAATATTGAGGAAGGGGTAAATTCTACGTTTTCACGCTAAGCAAACGTCAAACACAAACGATAATGAGTAGTGTTGTTTGATTTTCTCCTACTATGTAATAATTCAAATGTAATTCTCAAATGAAGTGACAGTGAAACCAAGGGATTACTCTAAAGAAGCAATTGTGATATTAATTTTATAGTTACATCATCAGTGCATTAAGCATTTCACGATATTAGAACAAAGTATCCGAAATATGATTCAGAATGGTAGATGTTAATCTAAAATAACATGTCTGGTGAAATTTATAATAAATTTATAATTTATAATCCACCATGATTGTTCTACCCGCATTGATAGAATCAGACGTTTGAATAATCGAGAAAGATTTTAGTAGACTCTATTAAGATTAAAGAATACTTAAAGTATAATGTCGGAAGATTTCGGAAGTAGAGACAGTAATATGGAAGGGACTCTAGAACATTCGAAATTCTGAGTCGCCGAGCGAAACAGTTTATAAAGTGAAAGATGAAGACAGATTTAAATAAAATCGTTGAAATTTTTTTTCGGAGTATTTTGAATAATCAATAACCGGAATCGTGAGTTGCGCGATTATTCGAATCAAGTTAAAGATTATTGAGTTCGTACAATTAAATAAAAGTATAGTTGGTTAGTGCAGCAGTGTGCTTTGCACCAATGAAAACGGAGCCTTGGTGGCTCCGTGTTTAGGTTATATTTTGCGTTTCGGCGATCAGCCATCGCCCGCGAAGTTGATGCTCGATCAATCCCTTGGAGTGGTCTATCGCCTCGTCATTGCAGACCACTATATAGACCATTCTGGAGCGCGTTGGTCATCGAGAGGGAAGCTCGACCCGTGTGTATCGCACGCCATACGCGACCCTACTCCGGAACGGTTGTACTCAGGCCGAAAAAGTCTTCCAACGCCAGCGTGATTTACCGAAACTCACGTCGGTGAGAGGTTTGGTATCTGAGCGGTGAAATCACCACGCTGCTTCACCTTTTGGATGCACCACCGTTGCTGCAAAGCCATACTGGTTTAGAAATTCGTATTTCGTGAGTACCCTGAAAAATAAATACGTGATAGCACGGACCACCACCACCGTTCCACAGAACACCAAACAAATTAGTAGGGACACCACATTGTACTAGTAGGAAAACTACAGTTTAGGTAACCACAGATAACAGAGTGACGTTACAATTGAAGAGAGTGAACCATGATGACTAGATCGTCAGCAAAGCCCACGACTTTGAAGCCTGTTGCCTCTAAGATTCTCAGAAGGTCATACATCGCTGGTGACCAAAGGAGATGTGATAGAACTCCTCCTTGTGGGCATCTTTTTGTTGCAAACACAAATACCGTTCCGAATCATATTTCGGACAACATCATATTTCGGACACTTTGTTCTAATATCTTGAAATACTTAATGCACTGATGATATAACTATAAAATTAACATCACAATTGCTCCTTTAGAGTAATTCCTCGGTTTCATTATCACTTCATTAAAGAACTGCATTTGAATTATTACATAGTCGAAAAAAAACCATCCAAAATCCAAAATCCACTCATTATCGTTTGTGTTTGACGTTTGCTTAGCGAGAGCACGTAGAATTTACCCCTTCATCAATATTTAAATTTCTCTCGTGTTTCATCAGCTCTCATCATCGTTATCAGGTTATCAGGTAACATATAATCAGGTGTAATGTAATTCTTGTCCAAAAAATTACAAAATAAAGTGTCCGAAATTTGAATTCAATCTGTCCGAAATATGATTTAGTGTCCGAAGTTTGATTTTTATTCGCTTCATTTGAGAAGCATTTTATTCGATTATTCGATTATTTTTTATGTTTTCAATCAAATAGGTACCAAAGTAGAAAGCTTAAAAGCATATTGAACTAATTTATTAAAAATATCAACCAAATAATACCTGTGCATAAAGTTTAGATCTGTTTTCTGCGTCATATCTTAAGCCTTAAGCGTCCGAAATATGATTCAAAACGGTATTGACGAGCCGGCCAGATCCGAGGTAATTTGTTTATGCGTGAGCATGCTATGGATCCGTTCGACTATACAGGCACCGAATTGTCCTCTTCTCATAGCATGTGCCTGTGCTTTTTCCATAGATTTCAACAGTATTGATTGGAAATTAATTGGTCTGGAACCATTTGGGAGTGATTTGTCACGTTTTCCGCTTTTGGGACGAAAACTACTTTGAAAAGTGTCCATATTGAAGGAATGTGCTTATCAGACTTTTCTTAAAAATTCTCGAATAGAGATGGAATTAGCTTTGATTATCCATTTTGAATCAGGGCTAGAAAAATCCCATCTGCTCCTGCAGATTTGTGGGGTAGACAGGATTCACCGCAATTTCTATTCTGGCCCTCGTGAAAACAATTTAGCAATTATGCTTGCGACCTCTTTCGCATTTTCAGCGCTTTTGACCAACCTTCGAGAGTATTTCGTGTCACGCTTATTGCTAATACTAGAATCAGAATGAGCAGATGTACATCTGTGGGAGTGAATCTTCATCAGTAAGTCTAACTTCTGAGAGGGTTTTTGTAACAACCCGTCGTCCTTTTTGAGGTAACCAAGCCCGTTCGAGTGGTCTTTTGCCATAGTCTTATTGAGTCTTGAACGATTGAGATATTTTCAATGCTTCCGCAGTTCTGTACCTAGGGGTTTCGTTTAAATCGTCTTAGTTCTCTGCTGTATTCGGTTAGGACTCTCTTATATCAAGTCCAGTCCGAAGTTATTTTTACTCTATTGAACAGTTTCCGTGCTATTTTGCGAAACCTCGAGCCCTTTGTTCCGCCAAGGAACGTTCTACGTCGAAGACTATTCTTATTGGACAATTACTGTTATAGGCAGAGACTATCGTTTTAAGCTGCTAAATCGACCTTACGACCTTATTCATGTATTGAGAGTTTTTGACTCGAGTTCAAGGGAATTCCCAATTGGCGATCTAACGCAAAACGTAAACGATCGGTGAGACATCTGGATTTTGTTTTTGAACTAAGAAAATGATGCTAATGTAACCTAAAACTCAAAAACAAATCACGTATATTTTACTTCCGGGCTTTCCAGGGTAGTTCTCACATGCAGGAATCGTACATTTTTCCACTTGTGTTCGATTGTGCTCTCGAATTTCCTTCTTTAATTCAACCATTGTCAACATTTTTATAATTATCACTACTGAAAGAGGTAAATAAATAACATGTTATATATAAAATTGCGCAGAATTAAATTTCTTCCAAACTCATCGCAATCAAATAATCTTTTATGATTATAACATTGTAATTTATGGAAAGAACTACAAACCTTCCATAAGCTCACATGGCAAAATTTAAAACCATCATCACTTTCACCGCAGCGCCGCCTAGGTGTAGATTTGTACGTTAGATCGCCAATTGGATGTTTTCTCTCTACTGTCAAGCCACCATCCCATTCATAAAAATATGTCTATGATCAGTCGAAGATGCTTCTTCCGAAACGTGACAGTTATGGTTTTTTTTCTGAAATTACCGATCTGCATAGTGTCAGGTCAGACGTCTTGTCGTTTGATCATTACCTAGTTAGCCATGTCAGTGTTGTTTGACGAAAGAAATTGTTAATGTCGGTACTTCCCCACATATTGTTACGATGATGAAGTTTTTGCTGGGGGTATATCTGCAGAACATTTGTGTTCCACATTAGGCTGGGTTGTCCACTCGTTCGGAAAATTTATTTAATTTATTCCTTTTTCTAGTATTCGTGTTCGTTTTGGATCTAGAATTTTTTTTCTTGTCGAACGTCTCCGACCTGATGGTTGTACAGTCTGATTAAAGGGACTTAATTCTATTCTTATATGCTAATCTACTGATGTTAAAATCAAACATTTCAGATATATCGTTGGAGACGCGACAGCAAGCGTCTAACGTCTAACGATGACTAGGCATCGCCAGGATTCGATGATAACGTAGCTATCGGGATGGTGCGGGTAGGATAAGGTTCAGAAGTAAATAGCTGCAATCAATTTTGTCCGTCAATAAGTCGAAAATAAAAATTCATTGTAGCACCAATCGTCAGCTTTCCAGGGTTTGAATTCTAATGAGCGCACAGCGCTGTTCATAGAGTGGTAGGTTGGTGGGATCATTCCAGGGCAGACCACGTAGAGCATACTTTACGAAGCGTTTCTGAACACGTTCGATGCGCTGAATATGTACAGCGTGATATGGGGTCCAGACTTGTGCTGCGTTTTTCAAGATGCTGTGGACAAATGCACAGTACAACGACTTCAGAGCGTAAATGTCATCGAAATGAGCTGTGTTGCGTCTCAGAAATCCAACCATCGCGTTTGCTCTCAAAGTTGTGACCGAGATGTGCTCATGGAAGCCCAGCTTGCTGTTAAGGAGAACTCCTAGATCCTTGATTCGATTGGCTCTACAATTAGGGAGCGAGAGCGTATAAATGTTATGGCCTTGCATTTTCAGCGTTTGTATGCATTCCATTTTCCTGGAACCAGTGAATCTTTCGATGTCAGCTTGCAGTATGCAACAGTCGAGATTTCATTTTATTACTCGGAAAATTTTCAAATCATCCGCATACAGTATTTTCTCTGAACATAGCCTTTCGCACAGATCGTTAACGAATAACACAAAAATCAGAGGACCAAGAATGCTTCCTCGTGGTACGCCAGAGGAATTTAGCACCGTGAATTTTAACAAAAGCTTTGCGGGATGATAAGTACGATGTTAACAGATTTATGGTCCAGGATGGTAAGCCAAGATGACCCATTTTCAGAATAGCAAGGTCATGGCGTACTTTCACTATTCTTTCCACTAGCCCGCTTGAAGTAATCGCTGAGATGATACCGATTGGCCCAGGAGTTGCCAGATTGTCAAGCTTCATGATTTGCGAGGATTTTCGCGAAGAATTTTCGCTATACCAGTAACGCTGACGTCTTTTCGAGCTTTTTGTGGAACCACATCATTAAAAATTAAAAATTAAATTAAATCATTTATCCGAGAAAGAAAACTCTCCGCTCTATTCTCTCATATACATAAGGAAGCGATTCGCATTATCGATTTTATAGTGTCGACGTTCGTTAAAATTTGAAGTTGGCGTGAATGGAAGATTCTCTATAAGAGCTGGCTGGCAGGCAGTTTCAAATAGTTATAATTTGATAAAAAACTGTTTTTATTCCACCTGAAATCCATTATGCTTTTTACTCCACAATTGAGGGGCTCGGAAGGAAAGGAGTGTAAGTGATTTGATCGATTTCTCTTCATCTACTTTCTCTTTAGTTAATCCTCCTGTACTCGCGTGCAAAATCATAACACGTATACTCGCGCACGGTGTCACAGACCGAAAATTGAACTTCTCTGTAATGTTGCCATTGTGTATTTTTCAGGCTTTATTGGCATTTATTTCAAGAAGAGGGTATGATTGAATGAAAAAACTTCCAAAAATATGTTTTCTTCCTCTTTATTATGTTTTAATAGTCATCTAATTCAGCCTCCTCAAAATACAGTAATTTTTGATACTCCTACACAAATAACGAATTTCGAATTTTTCACTGTTATTAATTAAAAGTAAGCAACTGAATATAATTCATGGAAGTATAAAAAGCTATAAAATAACATAAAAACGTATCAATCGATTGTGGTTTCATTGGAGTAAGAATCAGAACATAGCATAACTGAATGCTCGAAACAAACATATTTTTTCACACTTTATGCAGTTGTTGTGTGTTTTTCGGGTCTTTTATCGAAGAGAAGAATGTATAACAACTTTCTAGATAATTACTAGATGATAAAGGTTCTGGAATATAAAGTTTGCATATTTATAATAATACGAATAGTTAATATATGGATCCGTTCAATCCAGTTACAAAAGGGACTGAAATCAAATAAGAATAGTCCTGTAATGATATTATGTATTATATTCAATAAATATTCCACGCTACTAACATTATTTTATTCATTTCATTCAACAATATTCTAGAATATGAAAAAAGGCAATTGTCCAAAAAAGTTACTCCTATACTCGCGTCGGTGTGTCAGCTGCCATACAAATGAAACACAAATTTCTGCACCCCCCTCTCTAAGGGAGGGCTGTCATACAAATGAAACACAAATTTCTGCATTACTCAGAAACTAATCAAGCAAACCAAACCAAATTTGGTATGTGGAGGTTTTAGGATGCAATAAATATTTCTATGGTGGTTAGACACTTCTCCCTTTCTCTACAGGAGGGGGGGGGGTCTGAATAACTCGAGAACTAATCAAGCAAATGGAATCAAATTTTGCATATAGAGGTTTTAGAGATTGATAAACGTTTCTATAATGGTTCGACACTCCTTCCCCCTCTGCTAGCGGAGGCTGCCATACAAATGAAACACAAATGTTTGCGCTAACGAAATTCATTTTCGTTCGAAAATGGAAATGGATTTTAATGTGGTAAAACGCACTCCTACTCCACTATCGTCTTCTATCTATATAGATATGAATGGATCGCCGAATGTGCTGATAAGAGCAAAAGTCGAGAGAGGAATTGTTTGATTTAGGGGTGAACTTGAACGAGAATTGTGTTTGAGATAATCTGATATTATAATGACGAGTTTTGGTAGAAGTACTAGGAATTTTATAGTAAAGGGTAATTTTAAAGGTACTTTTTTTTCAATCAATGAACAATTCTGCGATTGGATCCATGAACAGCGCTTAGTAAGGAAACATGGATGTGATAACGAAAAATAAATTTTAGGCGGGACGAATTTGACTGGGTCAGCTAGTTTGCCTATAAAAATGGTGTTTATGTTCTTCCTAAATTCGGTACGAACTTTCTGGATAACCCAGTATAAACCATCCTGATTTCTTCTTGATTTCTTATTTAATTTTCCCTGATTTTTGAAAATTATAGTTGGCAACCCTGATGCCTATTGAACTAAAGACAATAACAACACCGTAGGAAAGTAATGACAATTCGCGTTGACGGCATTGAGCTTCGTATTACGGAATGGGGGAGAAGGCATGACAAAATGGGTTTGCAGGAGAAATGAGCACACTTTTAAAATAAAAACTATGAATGAAAATTATTTTTTCTAAGTTAAACTAGTACTCAATGTAAATGAAAATCACCTTATCTTGCAAGTAGTGATAAAATATATGAAAAAATATAAAATATCAATAAAAATTGTGTCTGAAGATAATGTTATATTATAACTAGTTGACCCGGCAAACATTGTTCTGCCAAATAATTTATTTCTAGAGAATATTATGGTTGATAAAATAACGAATACAATTTGTATTTTATCGTTCTGATCTGTAAAATTGATCTAAATTTTCTCTATGAAACATACATATGCCTACTTCTTATTTTCGAATTTTCTCTTTTAGTTTTCAATATCATCCCTCTTCTATATATAAAGACTAGCTGATTCGGCAAACGTTGTTCTGTCGTATAAATTATTTCTAAAGAATATTTTGGCTGTTGAACAAAACATAACCAATGTATTGCAAGCGTATTTGAATGCTTTTTTCTCCGATCAAATGTGGCAACCTTGCCTTGTTGCAAAATAAATGTCAAAATAATTCATCCGTATTCGCTAGATGTCACTCAATGTCGTTTAAACACTTTAAAGACATAGTCCTGACCTTAATTTAACTTTTTTGTGTACAAATTTCCTTGTATTTCCACCAAAATCTTATCCATGACATAAAATCATCGTCGGACACAATTTTCGTTTAAGATTTTTCTCTCAATTGCAATTGAATGTCTTGATTTGTGAAATTTGAGATGTGAAATTAATATCCATTAAAAAATTGTTTTAAAAGCGTGTTTATTCCTCCCGAGTATCCATTTTGCATTTTTGCTTCACAGAAAATGAACACGGAGCTCAATGTTGTCTATGTCTAATTGCGTCGCAAGACTGACATATTTGCACAACTCGATTGGACTTGAGTCGAACGGATTTCAGAATGCAAAATTGCAATCCGTTCGGATAATTTTGCCTCTGAAGCTGTTACGGCGTTGCTCATTATAGCGTTTCCCAAGTGAATGTATTCTTCCTCAAGCCACTTATGTTGATTAAGTTGTAGGAATCGCAGTTGTTCGCTCTCTACCTTCGCGTACATATCGACCATGAATTGTTGGAACAGCTCACGAAATCATATAATGACATCAAACGTTACACATGAAATCCATCGAGCGCATTCCTTTATTTTATTCGTCTGATATAGCTATTCATAAATATTATTTCAATATGAGTAATGATGTTCATCATGAATGGACTACCTGTGGCAGAATCATGTTGTCTAAGGGTGGGTTTAGACTAGTGATATATTCATGTGAAGAAATATGATGAGATTTATAGAAATCGCATCAACCGTTTACACTAGCGTGAACTTATATAATGAATATATTCATATTTTCGGTGAATTTATTCACCTGAAGTAGAACTGCATCCAACTTTAGTGATTTCTCACCAGTGAGAAATTCACAAGCTTTTACATATGCTGAATTTATTCAAGTTATATACACCTCGAATAAGTGTATCATATTTATTCTCACCCGTTTACATCTATTTTCAGGTGAATAAATCCATCTATAGCTATAGATCTCCCTAATGTAAACCCGCCATAATGTTTGTGCAATATTCATCGTGTTCTTTCAAAACGGTCGGGCATTTTTCGTCAAATAATTTTTTCTGACTTATATCGTCACACATTCTAGAGTATGCCACACAGAATACATCCAAGGCGTGTTGTTTGGTATAGAAATCTCAACTAAGCACTACTAAAAATGATGCAATTGATACTACGATGAGAAATCGAACTTTGGGAACGATAGTGCTATTGAGGAAGAACATGGAAAGAGTCGAATGTGCGTATGAGACGATGTGCGTTAACGATGAATTCCAGATTATTATTTAAACGACACAGATCTGATCAGCCGTTCTCTTGTGATGATATTTTACACGTACATGGGAAAATCCCTCTTTTATATATAAAAAAGATATGCAGAGTCAATTTTTTCGAATTTTTCTAATCATCTCAAATATTTTCCAAAGTATTCTGTTTTTCTTTTTTGGGTGAAGACAAACATAACGATATACGAACGACGCAGCAATTTTAGCAATTTAAAACTGTCTTAGGGCCGACTAATGTTTTAAGGGTTCGTTCTCACGAAGACACAAAACTGTCGAGTAGCTAATGGATAACCCTTAATATAAGTTCGCAATTATTTAACTCTATGCCTGCATATTTCCAATACTGATTCTATAATAATTTGTTTTGCAGATCGCATTCCGGCTAGGTTGGTGCTATACTTTTTGTCTTGGTCCGGCTTTCTCGTGTCATTCATGATGCGTAACGACATTAATTTTGCCCTTGTGGCTATGGTTCGAGACAATAACCCAAACTCATCCTCCAACGATAACTGTGTGTCCTCTTCGGCAGCATACATTCCAACAATGAACGGAGTTGACACTAACTATACGATGCTACTGAACAACACGGATGAAGCCGATCTACACGGAACGGAAACGAGAGAATATTATGGTGATTTCGATTGGGACTCGACGGTACAATCGGTTATCAAAGGATCGTTCTACTGGTGCTATGTGCTGTCCCAGGTTGTTGGTGGTGTGGC
Source organism: Toxorhynchites rutilus septentrionalis (assembly GCF_029784135.1). Taxonomy (NCBI): domain Eukaryota; kingdom Metazoa; phylum Arthropoda; class Insecta; order Diptera; family Culicidae; genus Toxorhynchites; species Toxorhynchites rutilus. Next base: position 81,179,049 of record NC_073744.1, on the reverse strand, counting down.
CACTCAGTATTTTGGAACGAAGAGTGTATTTGGCTGGAGCCAGTTTTTCACGGCCGCCAGCAGTCTATGCATTCCGTATGCCGCGGATATACACTATGGTGCCGTTATTATGCTCCGATCGGTTCAAGGTTTCGCGAGTGGATTAACTTGGCCCGCTATGTATGCCATCGTTGGCTATTGGATTCCACCGGTGGAACGCAGTCGATTTATGTCCAGTTTTCAAGGATTCAGTATTGGGATTGGTTTGACCTATCCGCTCTGTGGCTTTATCATTGCTTATTTCGGTTGGAGGCTGGTATTCTACACCACGGGAACAATCGGCATGATTTGGTGTGTGTTTTGGTATCTATTGGCGTATAATACACCACAGGAACATCCACGCATCACTTCAGAGGAATTGGAGTACATCGAGCTGAATGTCAGCGAGGACATCAAGAACGGACAAGGCATGAAAGTACCATGGAAAAAGATTTTCACCTCGGTACCGGTGTGGGCGATTGGGCTGACTACCTTTGGTCGCATCTGGGTCCACTATACCTTCATTATGTCCGGTCCGGAGTTCATGCAGAAAATCCTCTGCTTCGACATCAAGGAGAATGGTCTGCTAAGCGGGACGCCTTTCCTCTGTTCCTACCTGTCCTCGGTGCTATTCTGTTACATCGCGGATATTTTGATGGACAAGAAAATGATGACATTGACAAACGTGAGGAAACTTTTCACCGCTCTCTCGCAAATTGTTCCGGGTGTCCTTGTACTACTTGTTGGTTACCTAGGATCTAACCTAATCGCAGTGCTTGTCCTGTGGTTTGTGGCAGTTACCTTTATTACGGCATCGTATGCGGGTGCAATGGCGAATATAGTGGACATTGCACCAAATTTAGCCGGACCGGTGCTGGCATTTGCACAGACGATTCACATGACGGCATCCTTTCTACAGCCACTCGCTAGCGGAATCATGGTGACCGATGCGGTGAGTATTCGTTCCGTTGCTTGTAAAAATGTTAACTTTTGCGTTGAATCATTGTATCATATCATTGAACATCGGGCTCGGTTTTAAAATCTCATTTGAAATCGCACTGCGTTGTGTGACATCTTTATCGTACTATCATGTGTTTCTATTGTTTCACACTCGAAAACAAAAACAATTTTTTTTCAAAAATAGATTCAAACAACAATTTTCATGAAGTTTTTCCTAATCCTGTTACTTAAATTTCAGCAAAACATTAACCAGTGGCAGCATGTGTTCGGTGTGAGTTCCGTTGTGGCCATCAGTTCCTACTTGATATTTCAGCTGTTCGGTACGGCCGAGATTCAGTCCTGGAATTATCCTATACCGGACGCAGAGATCATATCGACGGACGATTCAGCAGTTATCGCGAATCAGCCCATGCTGAAGGTAATTGGCAGCAGTGGTGGTGGTGGCGGCCGTGGGTATAGATACCATGACGACGACGATAACGACGGTAACAGTAGCAGCAGTGACAACTAGTGTGTATGTTCCCATTCGGGGAGTCTAGTACTTGGTATTGTTTTATTAGGGTAAGATTGTAATGTAATGAGCAAACTTGAATCGATTCCAAAATAGTGTGAGTTGTTAGAGGCGAATGAACTGCAAAGTTTAAAGCCTCTTAAAAACAAACAAAGAAAGAAAGAAAGTGTGAGTTGGGAGAAAGTGCACAATGCAGTTATAATTTATGTACATTTTTAGTATACTATAATATAAGGAATACAAACATGGTGCACTCTAAATCTAAGAATGAAATGTATTAATAGTTGATTGTAACATTTTTATGCATAACCACTCGAAAGAATTCAATATGATATCTTGAAAGCAACTAAGGGATATGTGATGTATACATAATTCTATAGAAAGATTCAGTGATACACAATAATAAAGGTAGAATAATGACACTAAAATATATAGTTGATTACGGATAGTTGTTGTTTAGGCACGTTGCAAACAAGATCTCATCCTATGGGAAATTTATTAGTATACAGTGGTCTATATTATTACTGTATTACTGTATTCTTTATTTTGTACAATTATCTTGTCTTTTTCACAGAAGAGCGGAATCTCAATAAAATGATTGATGCTAAGACAAGATTATTACTGAACTGTTCAATTTAGAAGGCCCATGATAGAACGGCGACACAATTTATTATAAGAGCTACTACTACTTAACTGCTGGCGCTCTCATATTCTTAACCCTCCAAGACTTCTCAGTTTGCTCGTCTGCTTTTTCAACAGCTTAGTCTGTTCTTCTACCAATTCTCTGTGATGTGTTGGTAGTCGTGGGATAGGAAAAAAAAGGTAGATGCCTCAAGTTTGTTTAGCTGTGGGTTGTTGTCGACTCTTAGTTCATAGCAATGCATGGGGTGCGAAACATTAAAAAAACTAAAATTCCAGTGTTATAACTATAGAACCAGATGGAAAAACTCTCACGTCAATTTTACATGAATTACAATAAGTATCTAATTTCGTAGATCATCTTGAACTCTCAACCAGTTCAAATAACACATTCGGGGTAGTTTCGACCAAGCTGCACCATGTTGTAGTGTGTATCTCGTTCTACGCAGAGGATACTGCTTGTTTAACCCCTTTCAAATCACTCATATTGCTTGTAAGTTGCTTCTGCTATTTGTACGATCAATTCTCATGAATTTTTGACAGGAGTTTGATTTGGTAAACACGCTGAGCAGTCCAGAATTCGGAACCCCTATTCATTAAACCATGCCATGATATTCCGGATTTTATGTATTGATTACCCAATTAACACCTTGTTTTTGACGCAAAAATAGCAGTAAATGATTCTGAAGTACTTTGTTGCACTTCTGACTGTTCAACCGTGTTGATGGTAAACTATCAAAACCAGGCTTTTCGAGTAAATTCTCCTCAAACCATGAAAATCTCATATCCAAAGTGGGTCCAAAAACTAATGTGGGAGCTAATCCTATGGGTTTTTACTATTTCAGAAGAACTTCTCTCTAGAGGCGAATGAACTGAAAAGTTTAAACCCTCTTGAAGCCAAAAAGAAGAAGAAGAAGAAGAACTTCTCTGACAAAAATATTAGGTGTACCAGTAAGTTTCTTCGGTTTTACAACAGTTACGCCAACTTGATCATTATTCCAGTGAATCAATTTTCCAGACATTCGTTGGAAAGCTACTATTATTGCATGTCTTTTTCGGTATATTTCAAAAAGTTGAATCGTAAATTATAGTTTTTTGCCACTTTGAATATGTCGAATTTCGTACCAACGAGAGTGTTTTTGCGGGGAGTGTTACTTCATTACCTTAATATGAAGAAAAAAGCTGCGGAATGTCATCGCGAACGTGTCAGACGTGGTGTGCACGGTTTCAAAGTGGTAATTTTGACTTGGAAGACGAAGAACGTTCCGGACCGCCAAAAAAGTTTGAAAATGAAGAATTGGAGGCTTTACTCGATCAATATCCGTCACAAACGCAACAAGAACAAGCAGACACACTTGGAGTAGCTCAGCAAACTATATTCGATCGTTTAAAAGCAATGGGGAAAAATAGGACATTGGGTACCATATGAATTGAAACCACGAGACGTCGACGGCGTTTTTTCACGTGCGAACAATTGCTCCAACGGCATAAAAGAAAGGTTTTTTTTTGCATCGAATCGTTACTAGCGATGAAAAGTGAGTGCATTACGACAATCCTAAACATCGGGCAACGTATGGATACCCCGGCCATGCATCAACATCGACGGCCGCGCGGAATATTCACGGCCAGAAGGTTATGCCGTCTATTTGGTGGGACCAGCTGAGTGTGGTGTACTATGAGCTGCTAAAACCGAATGAAACCATTAAGGGGGACCTCTACCGACGACAATTGATGCGTTTGAGTCATGCACTGGAGGAAAAAAGGCCACAATACGAGCAAAGTCTAAACGGTCTAAACATACTTGGAAACGAAAAAAAAACGAAGAAACTTACCGGTACTCCTATTACTTCCGAAATTAAGTGACCTTCAATCAAAATCAATTGTGTATTTCGATTCTCTTTTAAATGATTTTATAATCAATCTAAGTCGACTGAGAACTTGTAGAGTACTGGGGTAGTCATGGGTTCTGAGCTACTGAGAGTTGCAAAGTCATAGTGCTGATATTTTCTGAGAAATCGACGAATTATGGATTTTGCGGTCTGTGGGACCAGCGCGCGAGTATAGGATCGTTAAGGATGGTAATTAATCAGGAATCAAATTTCTATTGCCAGGTTATAAGGGATAGATAATAAGAAGAATTCAAATTATAATTTAAAATATCCATTTATTCATTCATTCATTGAGAATTGATACAGAAGCAACATGTGACAAACATGGTAAAATAATAACATGATAACATAAATAACATAAATTCAAACAAATGATTACTAAGCCAACGGTAACCCTACGTCTACCTTGCGGTTATATCACAGATACCGTTCCGAATCATATTTCGGACAGCACTCTATAATAATATCTTGAAATGCTTGATGCCCTGAAGATATAACTAAAAGGTTACTCTAAAGTATCAACTGTGATAGTAATTTTAAAGTTTTATTATCAGCAGGGTTGCCAACCTTCTAGTTTTTCCTGTATATTACCAGTATTAAAGTATTAAAGTATGCGAGCGAAACAGCCAAAGGCCAAAAATCTCCAGTTTTTCTAAAATTTTCACAGTTTTATCCAGTTTTTTTTTTCGAGATTTTCAAGTTTTTTACTCTCTAAAATTATATTCTTTTCTTCCAGTTGTAAGAATCCTACTCCGCTTCACTCACATCGAGGACTTTTATGACGATTACCGTCTTTCTCTATCTATATATCTAGTATGAGCACACAGAAGTAAGATACGGTGTTTTCTCACAAATTTGCCTCACTTTTATTGATTTTCAGTCCAATCAGCAAAAGTATGCCAGTTTGGATAATGTTTATGTAGGTGCTGCTATGGAAATGTTGATCAATGAATATTTGTCAGTATGTAAAATTTTACACAACGCCGTAGCTGATTTCAAGACCAATTCGATAAAGTTTTATATTACACTCTGCAATCAAGGTCTAAAACGTTTTAATTTGAATGATCATCCTATGATCATCAACGTGATGATAATTGATCCAACTATAGGCATAGAAAGGAAGCAAATAGTTTCCTTCTAGGAAGTGCAAATATATGGGCATTTAGAGCTCGACAGTTATTCTCTAGACAAAAACAGTCTTAGACAAAGTTGTTACACATGACAGAGCGCTCGTTTTTATGTTATCAAAAATAGGGTGACCAAAATTGTCTATGAAATAAAAAATATAACTTTCTTATCTTTGTAGTTAGAGGTAAACATAGTTCGACAAAATTCAATTATTTGAGACATCTTTGTAGAACAAAGTTTTTTTCTATCTATGTTACGTTAGGGTCACCATGGAAAAACTGTTTTGACGTAGGACTACGTCTTTCATTTCTATACCGAGGTGTAAAACCAAAGTTTCGAGAACGAAAGCGTTACGCTGGAGACCGAGATTTTGAGCGTTAATAGTTCTTAAACAACTGAACGAAATGGTATGATAAACACTTCATTTGAAAGATAAAATGTCTACGCGTCATATACTTGTTACTTTTTCATCCAAAAACTTGTTTCAATAGTCTTAAAATTGCTTTCAAAACAGGCTATTGAAATCAAAAATCGGTATATAAGCGAGCGGCGCTCGTAAACCCACTCAGTTATGATTGAACAGCGATTGGAGCATGTTGTCGCTGTTGTTGTGAAGCTAATTTCGTTTATCATGAAAACGCTGATGAACGGTGTCACCAAGAGCCTGTTTGTGCACCTAAGGCCAAAAGGGAATCCATCAGGAGGAGAGTGATGCCACGGTTCCGCTTGAAACATCGGAGCAGCCGCCACACACACACACACACACATACACGCGCGGAATTCTCGTTGCTATCATCGTTGCTGAAAAATAATCTGCCAGTTCCCCTGGGAATTGAAAAATACATTCATGCGAAATAGTTTATTTTAATGTTTTCTATCCATATAACACTGCAACCAAATACATTTGGTTTTGTTATTTTTCAATCAATCGCAATTAACAGGAAAGCTTCTGAATATTTTTTTCCCCATCAGTGGAAATTTTCGTATCCAATATTGGATGCATAACATGAAAAACGGAAAATGTTTCACATCGCGAAAATCAAGTCATTTTCGAGCGATTATTTGCTTTCTACTCATATAATACTTCGACCAAATACATTTCGTTTTAGATTTTTTCAATCAAGTGCGATCAACGTAAGACCACGTCTTTCGGCAATTTATTAGAGGTGCAATGAATCTTTAGGAATTCCCGCTCTACGCGCACTGGCAAACAATGTTTACTCAACAATTTCTCAAACTAGAAATGGGTGTTGTGAGAGAGGATTAGCGAACGCGAAAACGACAAACGGGAGAAAGATACGTTTGGAGGTTGAAGGAAATTGGCAGAAAACTTCTTCATTCTATCATTCAAATAATGTGATTAATACCACATCGTTTTGCCAGAAAGAGATTATTAATGCTCAAAGGAGGAATCGAGTCCTCCGAGGAAATTACCCAGCGCAAATTAGAGTCGACTATCGATTGCGGCATTCGTACACAAATAATTTTTTAATGCAGTTTCACCAAAGTGATTTCTTCGGATATATTCACTACATCATGTCATGTATTTCATATTTTTCATAAGGAAATCCATATCCATGGCACCTATCGGTAACGAATTATTATCGAAACCACGATTTTCGCTAAATGCTCCTTTCAGTTCGGCCTGTAAAAAACTTTTCTGTACTCTAATCCATCAAATTTGGAGCCCTGAAAAGGGCTGTTGATTATATGCTAAGCTAATATAGCACGCTCTCCTCGGATACGATGGGCCAGCTGGATGTCCTTAGGCATGATGTGACGCGTTTTGCATGGATAGCACACAAATTGGTATCTTCGAATAAGCCTCCTGCAGCGTCATAACCGCGGAACTTTGGAAGCGCAAGTCGGTTTTGAAGTCCTGAGCAATTCCACGAACCAAATGCTGCAAAGGTAGCTTGCGGATCAGCAATTCGGTCGACTTCTGATAGCGACGAATTTCATGCGAAGTTCACGGTCGATAGCGATGTGGCTTCTCCACCTATCCTGCTACTGGTGCGCTTATCCGAGCTGACTTCGTGTGCCTTACCACCGAATGACTAACGAGCTGTCTGCGAAAGACTAACGAGCTCGAGTCCTCACGGTGCGAGAGTAGAGTAAGAAATGAACGAAAGCAAAGGAAGCGTCATTTTATAAACCATAAAAGTATAGAATCTAAATCCCACCCTTATTATATTCGTGAGTATACAGTAAGCTTATATAATAAAGAGGGTGGGGTTTACATTCGATTCTTTTATGTTTTATAAAATGACACTTCCCTTGCTTTCGTTCATTTCTTACTCTACTCTCGCACCGTGAGGACTCGTTTCATCGGGACTAAGCAGACAGCTCGTTAGTCCTTCGGTGGTAAGGCACCACGAAAGCAGCTCGGATAAGCGCACCAGCCGCAGGAAGCGTGAAGAAGCCACATCGCTATCGACCGGGAACTTCGCATGAAATTCGTCGCTATCAGAAGTCGACCGAATTGCTGATCCGCAAGCTACCTTTGCAGCATTTGGTTCGTGGAATTGCTCAGGACTTCAAAACCGACTTGCGCTTCCAAAGTTCCGCGGTTATGACGCTGCAGGAGGCTTATTAGAAGATACCAATTTGTGTGAACGCGTCACATCATGCCCAAGGACATCCAGCTGGCCCATCGTATCCGAGGAGAGCGTGCTATATTAGCTTAGCATATAATCAACAGCCCTTTTCATGGCTCCAAATTTGATGGATTAGAGTTCAGAAAAGTTTTTTACAGGCCGAACTGAAAGGAGCATTTAGCGAAAATCGTGGTGTCGATGATAATTCGATACCGATAGGTGCCATGGATATGGATTTCATAATGAAAAATATGAAATATATGACATGATGTAGTGAATATATCCCCATATCGAAGAAATCACTTTGATGAAACAGTTTACCGTTTGTCGTTTTTAATTGTTGGGAAAGGGCATTATTTCTGCTGACTAAATTCCAAGAAAAAATCAATTCCTTCTTTAAGCGTGATTCATTCTGCTTCGGATCAACGGAACAGTATGATAATCATTTCATACAAAAGATAAAATGTCCAAGAGTTATATGATTGCTATTTATTGAGTCGAAAAATTGTTTCAATAGCTTAATGATAGCTTCGAAAACAGGTTTTTGAAATCATTCGTATCCGTATGTAGCGCGTCCACTTGGATACCCATTAATCTTATTGGAATGCGAGATGGGGAAGCTCATACTTACGTCTATGCATTATGCTGTACACTACAGACTTTTTTTCTCCGTACTGATTAAGAAGCCGACCGAACTATCGGTCGTCAAGTCAGTCTGCAGTCGGCGGGGGCTCTTAATTTCGTTTTTGCAGGCCGAACCGATAAAATTTCAGTCGAGTTAACTCTTTTTTACAGTAATGCTTTTGAATCCGGACACTTTGCATTACATTCAATATCATACCACAGCCATAGCATTTTTTTCATGTTGAATTTATGCGATTAATAGTTGCTAATATAGTTACTGATAGTTTCTTGATAGTTACTTATCAATCGCATTAATTCAACATGCAGGAAATGTTGTGGCTGCGGTATGGTATTAAATGTAACGCAAAGTGTCCGGATTCAAATACATTACTGTATACTTACTTCGATGTTATTCGTTTCTCTCTCAGTGTAAGCAACGAATATAATAAGGGTGGGGTTTAGATTCTATACTTTTATGGTTTATAATATGACGCTTCCTTTGCTTTCGTTCATTTCTTACTCTACTCTCGCACCGTGACGACTCGTTTGTTTGGGACCAAGCAGATAGATAGTTAGTCTTTCAGTGGTAAGGCACACGAAAGCAGCTCGGATAAGCGCACCAGCCGCAGGATAGGTGAAGAAGCCACATCGCTATCGACCGGGAACTTTGCGTGAAATTCATCGCTATCGGAAGTCGACCGAATTGCTGATCCGCAAGCTACCTTTGCAGCTTTTGGATCGTGGAATTGCTCAGGACTTCCAAACCGACTTGCGCTTCCAAAGTTCCGCGGTTATGACGCTGCAGGAGGCTTATTCGAAGATACAAATTTGTGTGCTATCCACGCAAAACGCGTCACATCATGCCCAAGGACATTCAGCTGGCCCATCGAATCCAAGGAGAGGGTGCTATATTAGCTTAGCATATAATCATCGGCCCTTTTCAGGGCTCCAAATTTGATGGATTAGAGTTTAGAAAAGTTTTTTGCAGGCCAAACTGAAACGAGAATTTTCGTTTGGATGCCATACAGCATCGAGAAAATTCCGGAAAGATCTAATCGTTGCTGAAAAATAATCTGCCAGTTCCCTGGGAATTGAAGAATACATTCATGCGAAAGAGTTTATTTTAATGTTTTCTAATTATATGGCGAACACAGCGACCAAATACATTTGATTTCGTAATTTTTCAATCAAGTGTAATTAGCTGGAAAGCTTCTGAAGATTATTCTTTCCCATCAGTAGGATATTTTCGTATCCAATATTGGATGCATAACATGAAAAACGGAAAATGTTTCGTATCGCGAAAATTATATAATTTTCAATCGATTATTGCTCAGTCGCCGAAATTTTCATACTCAGAGAGTTCATTCTCCTCTAGTTTGCCTTCCAAATTGCCATCGTAAACCACACCTTCTCTCGATTCAATCACGCACGAAAAGCATACTGAAATGATATTCTGGTGGTGAAACCGATTCATTTTTCGTGAGGCGTCGTGCACAAATTACGTAACGCGATAAGGGGGGAGGGGGTAGATGTTGCGTTACTTTCTGTTTATTAGAGATAGGAAATTGCGTTACGAAAGGGGGGGGGGAGAGGTGGTTCAAAATTCGGATTTTTAGCGTTACGTAATTTGTGCACGACGCCTGAGGACATCGCCAAGACAACATCGTTACTGAACGAGCTGAACGGCGAGGGATCGAGGGATTCATTACCTGGCCTGACCTGACCTGAAATGCAATCAGTTTGTTTTAACTGTGAGGGAGCGCAGAAAAGCCGATGCTGATACTCTCGTGACCAAGAGAGTATCAGCATCGAAATACGGTTCCTCGGGAAGACATAGAAGCAGCCGCCACACACACACATACACGCGCGCAACTCTTTTCGTTTGCTGGTTATCGAGAGGAAACCTGGAAAAAAATGATCGTTGCTGAAAAATAATCTGCCAGTTCCCCTTGAAATTGAAAATTACATTCAAGCGAGTTTATTTTAATGTTTTCTATCCATATAATACTGCGACCACATACATTTGGTTTTGTGATTTGTCAATCAAGTGCAGTTAGCAGGAAAGCTTCTGAAGATTATTCTTCAGAACAAGGTTTTTTGTATCCAATATTGGATGCATAAAACCTTGAGTCTCCAACGTAACACTCTCGTTTTTGAAGTCACCCAAATATTTATTTATTCATTCATTCAGGATGGATTTAGATTCAACTTCAAACAAATGATCTCTAAATCAACGATAGTCCTACGTCACCCTTGCGGTTATACCATAGATATAACCCACTTCCTGTTTTTTTGTTCTAACTTTTATAGTTCAAAATCCACATGCAAACTGTTTTCGAAAGACTTCTAGAGCATATTAATACAAACATTTTTCGATGCAGAACTTGTCAATATCTCAACTTCACTCAAAGTTATTGATATTTCTTTTAAAAAATACGCTCTCTCCAATTGTTTGTCATTCTTTCTGGGGCAAACATAAACAAAGTTTATTGGCGCCATTAGAAAGATCCTGTTGACGTGTGATTTTCAGAGCTATGTTATTTTTTGTGTTTGAGTAAATTAAAATTGAAATCATGAGCTTTTGGGTGAAAATCTATCAATAACTTTGAGCAGGATTAAGATATTGACAAATTCTGCATCGCAAAATGTTGATATTGATAAGCTATAAAAGTGGTACGAAGACAATTTTGATGTAGAATTTTAAATACAAAAGTTGTCAAAATTGTCGATGAAATGAATTCTTATCTTTATAGAAAAAGATATACATAGTTCGACAATGTTGTAGCCCCAGTTATTTTAAACCACTTTGTAGAATAAAGCTTTTTCTATCTTTTAAAATAATCGATTTAGCGCTTTTTTCTAAGTTGCATTAGAGTGAAAAAACGGGTTCTTTCTGCTTTAACTTTTATATTTTAAATTCTACATCAAAACTGTCTTCGTACGACTTTTAGAGCTTATCGAAACCAATATTTTGTGATGCAGAACTTGTCAGTATCTTAATTCTACTCAAAGTTATTGATGGTTCTTTGCCCAAAAACTCATGATTTCAATTTTAATTTACTCAAACATGAAAAATAACAATGTTTTGAAAATCACACATCATGTAGAGTGAAATATGATCTTTCAAATGCCGCCATAAAACTTTGTTTGTGTTTGCCCCAGAAAGAATGACAAACAATTGAAGAGAGCGCATTTTTGGGAAGAAATATCAATAACTTTGAGTGAAGTTGAGATATTAACAAGTTCTGCATCAAAAAATGTCTGTATTAATAAGCTCTAAAAGTCTTTCGAAGACAATTTGCATGTAGAATTTAAAATATAAAAGTTAGAGCAAAAAAACAGTTTTTTTCATGGTGACCCTAACGTAACATAGAAAAATGCGCTATATCGATTATTTCAAGAGATAGGGAAAGACTTTTTTCTACAAAGATGCCTCAAATAACTGGGACTACAATATTGTCGAACTATATTCACCTCTATCTCTAAAGATAAGAAAGTTATATTTTTTATTTCATCGACAATTTAGGTCACCCTGTAACAACTTTGTGTAAGACAGTTTTTGTCTAGAGAATAACTGTCGAGCTCTAAATGCTAATTTCCACTTAAATGCATCTCCTGGACCATTGTGCATTGGCCTCACAATAAATTTCATTACAAAAAAATAACTTCATAATAAAAATAACGCTCCGGTGGCAGTAATACGTCAGTACCAATGCTACATACTGACACTGTCGCTGTATACCCTTATTTTTATTGTTAACTAGCTGACCCGGCAAACTTCGTCCGGCCCAAGATTTATTTTCCGTTATCACATTCACGTTTTTTTACTAAGCGCATGTTCATAGGTCCAATCGCCGAACTGATCTTTGATTGATTTTCTAATCTAACCTTTATAATTACCTTTTATTATAAAATATCTAGTACTTCTACCAACACTCGTCATTATAATATCAGTTTTTTTTGACGTAGGACTACGTCTAACCGGAAGATATAGGGGGTGAAATGGAAATCTAGGCACTGAACAAGTAGGAAAAATGCAAGATTTGGAACGCTTATAACTCGAGCATTTCTCAATAGATCGCAAAGGTTTTTGCATCAATTGATAGGAAATATATCTACGCGTCTATCATAACGAATAACATTTCATTTTTCTTGAGATTAATAATTGAATAATTGTGAAATATCAAGCATTGTTCAAATGCACTATGTGCCCATTTTTTATTGGTCCATTTTGTGCTCCTCAAATCGTACCGACCAAAACGGGCAACCAGAGCAGCAGCGAAATACAATGAAGCACGATTGGAAAGGAAAAAGAAAAAATATGAACGAAACATTGGTCGCAGTCTCACACATGCGTAATTCTCGAGCCAGCCAGTCAGCTTAAAAATCCCCGCTCCGCTGCCGTAACGATCATTCTTTGTGTGGACACCGACTGGACAACATCGTTGCTGGACGAGCTGGACGGCGAGGGATCGAGTGCCTTTCTCAAGGCAAGAGGGCGGAGGTGGTAGCGCTGGAGTAGAATAGAGTAGAGTTTTCAAAGGGCCTTTCTCAAGGCTAGAGACGAATGAACTGCAAAACTTTAAAGTCTCTAAAATACAATACCTTCCTTCCTTCCGTAACGATCATTCTCATCCAAACCGTACACCACATCGTTTCGCATCACATCACATCAACAAACCAACAACCAATGTCTGGACATGGCAAAGGAGGAAAAGTGAAGGGAAAGGCAAAATCCCGCTCGAACCGTGTTGGTCTGCAATTTCCCGTAGGTGTATTCGACAATTGCTCCGCAAGGGTAGCTAGGCCGAGCGCGTTAGTACCAGTGCACCAGTTCACCTAGTCGGCGTTATATAGTTTCGGCCGCCGAAGTGATCGAGTTAGCTGGCAAAGCTGCCAGCGACGATAAGAAAACCCGCATTCAGAACAGACCACATTCGGTACGGTGGTCATCAAGACAACAACAGGCAATTGCAGCAAGTGGCGAGTGGCAAACGCAATCGCAAAACGGCAGCAGGTAGCATAAGAAAAAAGCTTGTTCTTTATACAAACTGCTTTGGTGGCAAATCCAGAACAAGGCGGCATCAAGGGCGTTCGGAATGGTTTTTTTTTCCAAAACCACGAGTACTAAGTTTTCTAAATTGGAACCATTCCATAAAACACGGCGCTTTTCAGGGCCATTAGACCTTCCAAAAAAGAGTTTACGAAATACAGTTCAATGCTTTCTAAAACAATATCCCAAATAATAATAAAACACAAATTGATTTTTTCATAATTTGTTTTCCAGGATATGATGAGTATGAGAATTTTACAGTTGTTCTGAGCTTATTGATGGTTGGGGACTTTACCGATTATTCAATTTTCACCAGTTCTTAACTTGCTTCTAGATTGAAAGTACAGTCGACATTTAGCTAATTGAACGGACCTGTAATGCGACATATTTATTTGGACTTTTTTGTAAACATAGAGTTCGGGGTCCAAATTATGACCCCACATTGAAAGTCGACACTGTACCACTGTCATCGCAAATGTTTAATTACAGGTTAAAATCGCCTCTAATGCGACACTGAGTGGTGCTTCGGCACGTCGCATTAAATATAATTTACTGTACAACATGTCACAAGCTGGATGGGAAGAAATTTTCCAACTGTGAAAGCTGTGGCGAGTGGCAAACGCAATCGTTAAACAGGAAGGTTTAGCCGAACAATATGGGGATATCGAGTGATAACAAAACAATAAACTCTTTATATTAAAGATATTTTTGTGATCCTGAAAAGGATCCTTTTTAGCCTGCATGTGAATCCAACGAGCGAACAAATCGTAATGAATGTATTTTTTTGCCATCGCTGCTTTTTAACGCTCATTCGTTCGTCTCGTTGGACTCGCCCCTTTGGCTGAGTTTGCCAATTTGTCTCTATCCTGTAAGCGTGTACCGCTAAAGTACAAAACGCGCGGATCCGCTGAAAAATATATAATTCTCTTTCAAACCGTAAATAAGGGTGGTTGTATGGAATCGTTTCACATCACATCGCATCAACGGATTGGTGCCGGAGCACCAGTAATATACCTAATAGCGGTTATAGAATTTCGGCCGCCGGAGTGCTCGAGTTGGCTTGCGAAGCTGCTCACGACAATATGAAACCCCCCCCAGAGCGTAGTACATTCGGTTCGGTGGCAACAACTAGTTTCAGCGAGTGGCAAACGCAATCGCAAAACGGCAGCAGGTAGAAGAAGGAAAAAGTTTGTTTATACAGACTGATTTGGTGGCAAAACCAGCCACCGTACAACACGGTGCTTTTCAGGGCCATTAAACCTTTCAAAGAAGAGTTATTGAAGGTTTTCACAACACCAATGCATTCTAAAGTGACATAATATGACATATAATATAAACTGATTTATTTTGTTTATGCTTGTTCTTGAACTTATTGGTGGTTGGGGTCTTTTAAATTGATCATTCAGTTTTCACAAACCCATGCATGGTTCCCGAATTAAAAGTGGCTTCAAATTACACCACATTGTATGCAGGATGCCATTAACGAATTTTCTCGGTAGCAAGAACTGCTTTCTTTGGTTGATAACTGATGTTGAAAATTGACTGACGTTACATCTGCATTGTATAGAAAAATAACTAAGGAGCAACGTGATGAGCTATGTATTTCCTGTTGTTCTGTTCTTATTTTAAAGGACTTTAATCCGAATGTCATCCGTCCGTGTATTTACTGTTGGTTTTTCAGAACGCTTATAGCTCGTTTATTTCTCGACAGATCGTAGAGTTCGTCTCCAAAACCTCAGTTCTTTTTCATTTTTATTTACTTTGTTTGCGGAGATTACAAATCTTACAATTCATTCGTCTCCGAAACCACAGTTTAAGGTACGGTAATGTGCTCAATGGTGAAATATGTGATAGTGAATGAGCTGATGACCACCTATGCATTCCCTATCATTTAATAAGTACAAAGCCTTCAGAAAAAAATCAAGAATGTAAAAAATCAAATCAAGTTTGTAAAAAAAAACGCAAAAACACAAAACTAAAGGTTCTTTTCAGAACCCCACCATGTTCATAAAGAGTAAACAGTAAACTAATCCATTTGTCAGGTAGATTGGTAGGTATTCACGTAGGAGAAGAAAATAAAACAATAAATTTAAAATATATATTTAGCAAAAGCTGTCCCCTTTGTATAGTCCTACGTCACTCCGGTTATGTCCCCGACATTACCCACCCGTCTTTTTATTATCAGACATAATTCTCGTTCAAGATTTTTCAACCGGAGAACGGAGAAACATGTTATTTACAAGTTAACATGTTTCTTTGTTACATGGAATAAATGTTTGATACTGAAAATATGATATAATAAAGACAGCCCTAAATCGGACAATTCCTTTCCCGAGTTTTACTCTTATCAACACATTCGGTGATCCATATTTATTTATAAAGATAGAAGAAGATATAAGAGTGCGTTAACAAAAATTCAGTTGTCATGTTTGTTTGAAATGTGCGTATTATTTTTACGGGACCCCCTCTCCATTTCAGTGGAGGGAGGGGTGTCATACCATCATAGAAAAATTTCTCATGTTCAAAAACCTTCACATGCCAAATTCGGCTCCATTTGCTTGATTAGTTTTTGAGTTAGGCAAAAATTTGTGTTTCGTTTGTATGGCAGCCATTCTTAGACAGGGAGGAGAAGTGTCGATTCACCATAGAAACGTTTCGGGCCCCCTAAAACCTTCACATGCCCAATTTGGTTTCATTTGCTTGATTAATTCTCGAGTAATGCAGAAATTTGTATTTCATTTGTATAGCAGCCCCCTAAGAGATGGGTGAGGAATATCTAACCACCATAGAATCATTTATTGCTCCCTAAAACCTCCACACGCCATATTAGGTTTGATATGATTGATTAATTCTCGAGTAATGCAGAATTTTGTATTTCATTTATATGGCAGCCCCACTTAAGAGAATGGGGAGGAATATCTAAGCACCATAGAATCATTTATTGCATCCTAAAACCTCCATATGCCTAATTTAGTTTCATTTGCTTGATTAATTCTCGAGTAACGCAGAAATTTGTGTTTCATTTGTATGTCAGCCCCTCCTTAGAGAGGGGGGAGGGGTCTCGAACTATCGAATCTTCCCCGATCCCAAAAACCCCTTCATACCAATTTTCATGTCGATCGGTTCAGTAGTTTGCGAGTCCATAAGAACCAGAAAGACAGAAAGACAGAAAGACAGAAAGACAGAAAGACAGAAAGACAGAAAGACAGAAAGACAGAAAGACAGAAAGACAGAAAGACAGAAAGACTGACAGACATCACTTCATTTTTATATATAGATATAAAAAAAATTGAGAAAAATTTTAAAAAATAATTCTTCCAGTTTTTTTTCCAGTTTTTCGCAATTTTTTCCGCCTTTCTGTAGCCAGCATAAGAGAGTTGCCCCAGCCGGATCCGAATCGCTCGAAACTGGTCTGTGATGGGTAAAAAAATAACCCATCTAACCATCGGGCTTAGATGCCCATTGTCATTCTATATGCCCTCCTGGAATTTGTCGATTGGGTTTCTGCCTGTTTATGTATCTTTTGGCTTAATTTCAATTTTCGTAATCCGCCCTAAACCTTGCCACACAAATCCGCGCATAATCGAGGCTCTATTGTAATTTAAGGCGGTATTCTAGTCTAGAAATTTGAAAAACGAAAACTTTTTTCTTTATATTTATTTACCGAGTTACAGCAATTCTAGTGATGCGGTATCTAATATAGTACGGTCTTGAAACAAAGCATCAAACATGATTTTTCCGAAACTATTTTTTTAAGCTGGCGTACACGATATCTCGATTTCTACTGATCCGATTAAGAAACGGACGCTTTTTTTAAGTTTTTGGACTTGTCCGAAGTTCATACCATAGCGGTATCTTACTGATTCAGAATCTATTCGTTTTTTTTTGTTTAGGATAACCAGAAAGACTGGAACGGTGAACGCCATGGTACAACATTTTTTGAACCCCCTCACTTCAACAGCTTGTAACTGTTGTGATTTTGATTTTTTTTTCCGTTTAGTTCTTGTTGTATTGTTAAAAGGTAGATAACAACTAATGAAACAAATGATAGTGAAAATATTTTTTGTTTTATTTGTTCAGAGCTCCAAAAAAACGTCCGAAATTCGTGCCTCTACACTAGAACACCCCCTAAATAATGGGAAACAATAACGCACAAAAACTCTAGTCGAATATTTTCGTTCATCAATCGATAGATTTGAACTGGTGAATGAGTTATGGAAGTACACGAGACGCGTTTGCAAAAAGTGGAGAATCTGTTCTGTTTGCGATAAGGGCGATTTCTGCTGGCCCCGGTAGAAACTATCCAGTATCGGTTCGCTAGTGTTGTCGTCTCCCCTGACCCCCTATCCAAGCTCGAGCAAAAATTTCAAAAATACCAAAAAAATTGAATTGCAACAGATACCTTTGATTCTCCACTTTTTTGATACCATGATTTTTTTATGTTTTCTTAAAGTTTAAAGAGAAAACCATTAATATTATTAGCTTCCGGTGTAATAACAACGAATTATTGAAGCCATAATTATGTGAAGAGGAAACACGAAAACCCTAAGATAAGATCAGACAATAGGGGGTCTTTTACGGACCAAATTTCTGTCAGTCGTTCTGATTTCTGATTGGCTGATTTCGATAAATTTTGTAAACAAAGCCGATTTTTTCAGTGTTGCTAATAAAAATAAATTTTTTAATGAATGAGCGTTTAATGAATATTACGATATTTAGTTTAAAGGAAATGTGAAGGAATCATATGCATGTTTATGTATGTGTTTTTTCACAATGGAGTAAAGTGAACGGCAAAACACATATGTCAATTTAGTTTCGTTAGGTACCTGATGCGATTTCATATTTCGGAATATAATTTCCATTGCTAAGAAGTAATGGGAAGTCTCATCATTCACTATGCAGATGGCAGAGTTGTTAGCTCTAGCTCGTAAATATGCAAAAAGAGATGGGTTGATACCATCCAGGTTGTGTTTTGCTGACTACCAATTGTTACACTACTGTCATGTTCTTTCCCGCTGACTTATTTTGATGATGTAAAGAGCTACGAATTTTGTTCTGTTCTGTCGAGGAAAGTTTTCGCTTCATAGACGGTGTACTCATAGTCGAATTCAATATTGATGTCATCCACATTATCACTAAAATTAGATGAAGCTGAAATTCGATATGATGTCGATGCTGCTACACTGTCCATCAATTCCTGGGCTGAACATTCTTCTCGCCGCTTGTATTGCGAAGAGTCACGATTTTCAAGTTGTTTCTGATATACAATGGAGTTGAGCGCCGTTGTTTTGCACGAATCAACGAGAAAAGATTCTCCAGACAAACTTGGACGAGTTGTTATGGCTATCATCAATGTCCTGGAAAAAAGGTAATGAAAATGGTCGAGTTTCGAGCGACATAGCATGCGCTGCCATAACTATTTCGCGAATAGTGACGTCAGTCGTTGTGTTTATCTTTGATTGCCCACCACATCCATGTAAAAATGCTATTTTCAGGAAGTAATTTATCAATTAAAAATGTACATTTTTGTAGAGCTCCCGCTGAATATGAGGCTAATGTGATAGCGTGAAGTGAATATTTGTGGAATGTCGTCGAAAAAGACGGATAAAAGTGATATTTCCATGTGCCATTTTCATTCCCCCACGTTCATAGAAACAAACAAAGTTTCATTATTTTACCGTTATGAAGTTGATGTTTCGAAGGCTATCAGTGTCGGTGTGTATGTTGTGAGATAATAATTGCCAATTAATCAAAATTTCATCGAAAATGTTACTGTCTTCGAGAACTAAGCATACGAATGCTCTCTGGATCTTTTTACCACATGAGTAATAGAAATAAGCAACGATATAATTGTCATCTGTTAAAAAACAACCAGTTGAATGATTTCTTGAGAAATTTGGCTCAAATTATCATGCAACCGTAGGTACTTTCAACATTGTTTTGTTTCTTCCATATACATTCCATATTGAATGCAAATAATTACGACACGATATTTGGCTTGCCAATTCAGATACACTTCGCCTACTGCTCCACCTCTATATGTACCTCATTGGGCTATCATTATTATACT
The DNA here is from genome assembly GCF_029784135.1 of Toxorhynchites rutilus septentrionalis. Taxonomy (NCBI): domain Eukaryota; kingdom Metazoa; phylum Arthropoda; class Insecta; order Diptera; family Culicidae; genus Toxorhynchites; species Toxorhynchites rutilus. The sequence goes on along the minus strand of NC_073744.1, from coordinate 81,159,560 downwards.
ATAGATATGGGTATTCACAAGAATTATTTTATCCTTTATCCTTTTTGAGATTGCCTTAAGGTGAAGGTGGAAGCTAGCCATTGTAGTAGTATAGGTAAACCCACGTGTAAAAATGGGGTAATAGTGTTTGTGAGAGAAGAGCAAAGCACATGTAAATAGATCAATTCACTTATCAGACTGTGTGGCGCTTCATTGACACGAGTCTTTGAATACATTTGAAAAAAATAACAATTCAATACTGAAGATAAATGTATGAACGATATGTTCCGATGAACGATTGCAAACATAAATATATATGGAAGGTGCATTTGAATATGAAGTAAAATTCTGATTATACGCGAGCGTAACATGAGCAAATTTATAACACATGCGAATTGGGGCTCTTTTGATATTAACAAGTTCTTCCGCATAGTATCGATGCTGATAATTCCTCAATTTTTTTCCTTCGTTGGTCGTATTGTTTTCACATATTCACGTTGGAGAGCCTTAACCCTTCTCTTCGTTGGCCGAGACATTTAGATTGAATGTAATACTTTTCCGTATATTGTTTTTGAAAGCATAGGGAGCCGTGGCAGTGTTCCGAGCTCTGCAATACAATTTTCTTACCCTATGTTAAAGTTGCTAAAACTTACATTATATACACATTAAACGTAAAAATAATGATTGTATTGATATCAACACAATTTTATCCTATTGATTTTCATAACATGAACCGCTATAACTCAGGAATAACATTTTATTGAGTGGTTTGGATAGCTGTTTCGATGATGTTGTCTGGCATCAGTGTCGAAAAAATAACGATGCTTTCACTATACAAACAAAACCATTGCCGAATATTGAAAAATGAAAATTTAACTTTCAGAGCACTTGCTCGAGTTTTCCGACGTTTTTCACTATACAGTGCGACAGCAGGTGAAAATTTAATATCTTGTGAGTAATCGATTAGAGTTTGGTTGATATTACTTCATGGGAAGTGTGCGAAAACGATCATTTTCTTCACACTGTTTCGCAAAATTATTGATTTTCGGGCGAGGGGTGAGGGAGGGAGATGAAAGAAATGAGCGCCATTGTGGCAGCCATTTGTGGCTAGCTTCCACCTACACCTTAATGAAAATATGCAAATTCATTAAATTCGCACCAACCAAATGTTACAAAAATTAAAAAAATCCGTAATTTTATAATATTTGGCAACTCTGGCATGTTCATGTCATGACCTCGTTTTTGTATGACGAAGAAGAGTAAGAAGCCAGTTGTCTCATCTTGTCTTAGCGAAAAACAAAGACCTTCGGAAACGTCATGGTGGAATGGAAACTGAAATTCGTCCCAGAAGTTCAGAGCCGTCAATGGAACAGGGCTCTCCAACGATAAATACAATACAGTACCGCAACTTATGAAAAAGGCCTTTCAGTCATCTTGGCCATCAGCCGCAGTGTGTGTAAACAATCAGCAATATTTTGCATTTATTTTTTTGCTTTTTGTTTGGGGAATTGTTTTGGTGACAATAAAAGCTTTGAAAAGTTGAAAGATAAGTCTTTTACAGTTAACGCTAGGTTTGTAATTTCATGGTCTATGGCTAGGTCTTATTTTATGTTTCAGCTCAAGAGAACAAATCAACTCTAGGTGTCAGTTGATGATGGAAATATTTTTCACGCGTTTTGCAGTCAAATCCCTTTCCACAGTTCTCGGTATATTTATACCGTTTCCCTTCGCGCACTTATTGACGACACGGTCGCACCTTTGGTATATATATATACACACCTTGGGATCTCCTAGTCGATTAGTTAGCTGTCAATTTTGTTCAAACAAAAATGCACATAGCGATAGCGTAGCATCCATTTTTATTTAATACTTTAATTATAGCTAAGTTAGAAAAACACTAGTAGGTGGATTGACCAATTAGAACAGGTAGAGCTCAGACCATGCGCATCACGCCATGGAATGCATCAATAGGAATATAAAGGGTGTGTCACATCAAATTGCATCACGGAAAAATCGCTGTAGAAATTCACCCAGTAGACCGATCCTTTTGAAAATTTTAGACAGTAAAATAAAAACTATTAAACAACTTTTGGCATTTTCTTTTTATTCATACTTCGAGCCCAAGCCCGTATGCTCGCACCTTCCTCTTTACCCCGTCCATAAGGTTCTGTACAACGTCAGGATGTAGTTTTTTTTGAACAGAAATCCATTTTCTCTTGAAGTCCGCCTCCGATTTGACAACTTTTGGGTTCTTCCGGAGGGCCTGCTTCATAATCGCCCAATATTTCTCTATTGGGCGAAGCTCCGGCGCGTTGGGCGGGTTCATTTCTTTTGGCACGAAGGTGACCCCGTTGGCTTCGTACCACTCCAACACGTCCTTTGAATAGTGGCACGAAGCGAGATCCGGCCAGAAGATGGTCGGGCCCTCGTGCTGCTTCAATAGTGGTAGTAAGCGCTTCTGTAGGCACTCCTTAAGGCAAACCTGCCCGTTTACCGTGCCGGTCATCACGAAGGGGGCGCTCCGCTTTCCGCAAGAGCAGATCCCTTGCCACACCATGTACTTTTTGGCAAACTTGGATAGTTTCTGCTTGCGAATCTCCTCCGGAACGCTGAATTTGTTCTCTGCGGAGAAGAACAACAGGACCGGCAGCTGACGAAAGTCCGCTTTGACGTAGGTTTCGTCGTCCATTACCAGGCAATGCGGCTTCGTCAGCATTTCGGTGTACAGCTTCCGGGCTCGCGTCTTCCCCATCATGTTTTGCCTTTCGTCGCGGTTAGGAGCCTTCTGAACCTTGTATGTACGCAGGCCCTCCCGCTGCTTGGTCCGCTGGACGAATGAACTTGACAAATTCAGCTTATTGGCGACATCCCGGACCGAACTTCTCGGATCACGTCTAAACTGCTTAACTACGCGCTTGTGATCTTTTTCACTGACGGAGCATCCATTTTTGCTGTTCTTCACCTTCCGGTCGATGGTTAGGTTCTCGAAGTATCGTTTTAGTACTCTGCTGACCGTGGATTGGACGATTCCCAGCATCTTACCGATGTCCCGATGTGACAACTCCGGATTCTCGAAATGAGTGTGCAGGATTAATTCACGACGCTCTTTTTCGTTCGACGACATTTTTCCAAATTTACGAAAAATTGACAGTGAAGCATGGCCAACGTGATCTATACACTCTTATCTGATTATAAGCGAAAGCTGAAGATATAATTCCTAAAAATTAAATTTCTACAGCGTTTTTTCCGTGATGCAATTTTATGTGACACACCCTTTAGATCGAGAGAAGAAAGATGAAGAAGTGAAAGTTGTGAGACAAAATGAAATTCAAATAAGTTTTAGTGCGAGCGAAGAACAGATACAGGTACATGATGCAGAAAACAGATCTAAACTTTATGCACAGGTATTATTTGGTTGATATTTTCAATAAATTAGTTCAATATGCATTTGAGCTTTCTACTTTGGCATCTTTGATTAAAAACATAAAAAAACATCGAATAAAATGCTTTTCAAATGAAGCGAAAAAAATCAAACTTCGGACATTAAATCAAATTTCGGACAGATTGAATTCAAATTTCGGACACTTTATTTTGTATTTTTTTGGACGAAAATTACATTACACTTGATTATATTTCATAATCAACTGCGAAACATTTACCATGTAATCACAGTAAACTGTTAACGATGATGAAAACTGATGAAACACGGGAGAAATTTAAATATTTATGAACGGGTAAATTCTACGTTCGCACTAGGATAGGGCGATCTTTATAAAAAGATCGATCTTATCGAATCGATTTTCCAAACGGCGTAGGGATCGATCCACTGATTAAATCGGTACGAAAGAATCGATCTTTGCCGAATCAATTTTTGTAAAATTAAAAGCTTTTTTTCGATTTATCTGCTAATTCTATATGAATGCTGTCTTTTCTTCGAACAGGGAATACATATTTCATATTTCTATTTCAAATACCAAAAGCATTTTGTTTTGTTTCACAGCATGAAAGACACAGCCACAGGGCATTCATCATGTGCCGTCAGGTAGTCGATTTATTTGATAAATTAATTGAAAAAGTATCATTAGAAATTCGACAATCGCATAAAACATAACATAAAAGCCAATCGTGCCATACATCTGTCATTTAGTCGAAGCCGATACTTGATTTTGGCGCCAGATCTAGAAAACAACCAATAATTGATGTCAACATCAAGTTCAGTGATCTTATGCGCAACCGGTTACACTTCATCCCCTCAGTAGCTGCCACTAGTGCTGTCTCTGTCAGCATTTGTACAAAAGAGCAAATCGTAAAAGAAACAATCCAAATGTTGACATTATGTTTGAAAGAAATTCTGGGTGGCCTTTGGTGAGATAAAAAATCGATGTATACTGAAAAACAAATCTACAAAAAGATCGAAAGTAAAAAAATCGATTTTCTCGATTTTCTCGAGTACAAAAGATCGATCCAAAAAATCGGAAATCGAAATGGAAAAGATCGATCTTCTAAGAATCGATCCGAGATCGCCCAATCCTAGTTCTCACGCTAAGTAAACGTCAAACACAAACGATAATGAGTAGTGTTGTCAAAGTTTTGCCGATTATGTTAAAATTCAAATGTAGTTCTCATATGAAATGATAGTGAAACCAAGGGATTACTCTAAAGAAGCAATTGTGATATTAATTTTATAGTTATGTCATCAGTGCATTAAGCATTCAAAGATATAGTGTCCGAAATATGATTCAGAACGGTATGTAGGTCAGCGTGGTGTATGGATTCTGGGGCAACATCCCATATGTCCCATTTTTGGCGACGCCGGGTGCTAGTGCTCAATAAAGTGCGATTCACATACAACATCCACGTCACGTTTACGTTCCGTCCCGTCACGTTGCGTCAATTATTCTTCTAAGCAATTCTTATGGAAACATTCACATACACCGGCATCGTAACGACCCGTCAGCGACCGTCGAACGAGAACGACCGGCAGGATTTGTAGAAAAGAATAATTGACGGAGACGGACGGGTTTTTGTCTGGGGTTTGTGTCTCGGCTTTTGTTTTTGTTTTGGTTGTCATCACATTGCAACGCCATATTAGATGTTTTGGTTACAGAAGAGCTCGTATTAAATTGGTTTCATTATTCAATTCGGTGAGAGTTGCAGATTTGTTTTAAAATGGATGACGAGAGATTGATAGAAATGGTGCGACAACATGAGGAGCTATATAATATGCGTGACAAACATCACAACCATAAAATATACAAAGATAATGTTTGGAGGAAAATAGCTAGTGAGCTCGATACAACAGGTAAATTTATTTAAATTTTTAAACAGCGTGAATATTCGAATATCAACAGGACTAACGAATTTTTGTGTTGTTCCGGACAAAATTCAAAAACTCACGTCGTTGTTTTGATTAATCGTATAATCCGTTTGAGGCAACAACATATGTAATGCAAAAGAGTTTACTTTATGTAACATTTAAGTGATTGTTTTCTATTCAGGGTTTAATACGATTTGATTTGAAACATAATGATGGAGAACTCAGTGTCAAAACCGCTTGTATTGTATCGGTGGTATAGTCATAAGCAATAAGAGTTTAGAGTACATTCGAGTGTCCGATATAAATCAGAAGTTAAGAGAAATATAAAATTTGTAATACTTTGGAATACCACACTGTTGTTAGTATTGAGGGGTAATGAATTCATTGTGATATTTCCATCGGTAAAGATTGAACATGTTTCTAAAAATGTAAAAAAATTACTTAGTTAGATAGATATTATTCTACATTTAATACATTTACATTTTAGATAAATTTTACATTCAATCAAGTTTAATGGATATGGTAACATATTAAAACAATTGTAATAGGTACAGCAGATCTTTATTAAATATAGCATAGCCAAAACTATTGATTTCAAAAACCGGTCCCTCTGCCACGGTAGAGACCCGCTCGTTGAATTGAAAAAATCTTTATACGTTTCACGTATCAAAAAAGCTGAAGCGTCAGCATTACCTCCTTGCCGAGGTGAATTTGTTACATATGAAATTAATAGTATTATTATCCTTGATGTAATTGTGCAAAATACAAGTTGTTAATATAATTTTGTCAACGTTCTCGGGTAGAGAATTGATTTTGCGGAAATAGATTCTAAATTTATGAGCTAACTGTCCAAAACAGTTTTCTGATACTCTTCTTGCTATGGAAAGTCTATAGTTATAAATTTGTTTGTTAATATCACCATTGATCGAAGCACCAGGAAAAGGTCGTAGCAAGTACGTCTTGAGTGGGAAAGCTTTATCGCCAACGATCGCAAAAGGTGCTGGACGCTCTGTTCCTGGTAGATTCCGCTCTTTAGGCATGTTTAGACTACCAGCTTCGAGTGATTTTCCCAAATTAGAGTTTGAGAAAATTCCTCCGTCACTATTTTTACCCATAGCACCTATATCTACTGCTATAAATTTGCAATTCGCATCAACAAAAGCTAGTAGAATCACGGAAAATGTGTGCTTGTAGTTATAATACATGGAACCACTGTTAGGAGGTGCAAAAATTTCTACGTGTTTCCCGTCGAGTGATCCTAAACAGTTAGGGAAATTCCACATGTTCCAGAATTCGGTTGCTATTCTCTTCCAGTCCTCTTCAGTTGGTTGCGGCATCACTTCCATAAGCATCTCGTCAATTATTGCTCGGCATACTTGTTTGACAATGGTATGTACTGTAGAATGACCCAACCGAAAACTGAATGCTATTGTCTGAAACGAATCGCCAGTAGCCAGGAATCTATAAGGGAAAAAATAAAATCGTTCTATTAGAAAACTGAACCGATGTAACTATACACTGTAACAATACAAGTAAGTGAGCAAAAAGGGTGATAAGCCGTGCGATAAATTAGTTTCCATGGTTTAATATATTCTAGAGATTTTCCCAACATGTGAAAATATCAAATTTATCCGTCATTCATCGGATGTATAAAAAATAATAGAATAATCAAATCGTACGTTTTTCTCCTAGGTACAGCATGTAAAATGAGATGGATTCCCCTGCGCGATCAGCTGAGAAAGGCGATGAAAAAGAAGGTCACAAGAAGCAGACAAGCTGCCGTACCGAATATTAAATGGAAGTACTTAGGCAAGATGTCATTTGTACTTCCGTTTTTAAAGAGCGGGATACTTGCAGCAACATTCCCGGGTAAGAATACATCAACTGTGAGACACTAGTTAACGATGGAGAGAAATGTGGAAATACCGAAGAAATTTCTGAACCAGCTCCGAAAGCGATGACAAGTGCTCCTTCGTCTTCAGGCTCGAATAAATTCCATGGCTGGAATAGGCATGCCATAGAAGCGCCATCAACCATGCTCATGCAGTATCTGGTAGACTGTGATAAGAAACAATCCGAAGCTGTATCGAAGAGACATCCAATTGATGTGTTCTTTCAGAGTCTGTCAGCCACAGTGAAAATATTTTCGCCTGAATTCCAACATTTGGCGAAAAAACGACTTTTCGATACAGTTTCTGATCTTGAATGGCAACAGCTCCAAGTGAGGTCTCAAAATTCTCGGCCTTCAGCTTCATCAACAACTATTGATTTTCCTTCTGATGAAACATCACCGGATGCGGCTTGCTATTGTTTCATTTCTTGCGATCCTGATGAATTAATAGAATGAATTTAGTTTAGATTTTTTTTAGAATTAGAAACAATAAAAGTTGAAATTTCAAACATTCACATTACACATACATTTTATACATTTTATAAATCGAACCTTCTCTACCACCCCCTACTTCGTATACTTCCTTTTTTCTCAAAATTTTTGAATTTAGTTCAGTACTTCGTCTACCGTCTATTTATCGCATTCTTTATATTTATAGACATAATTATCATCGTCCTGCATAGCAAATCAATGCTTATTCGTGTATAAATGCTAGCCTTTTTTACGTATCTCATTCAAAAAAAAATAATAATTTAACATATGCAAAACAATGTGTCAATAAATGACACAAATGATCTAACAAATTGTATATGAAGTGAAGCGAAAATAACGAATTGTCCCGTAAAGTTGGTCCGCAAGAAGTTGCCGAACTAAACTAATTTTTGAACCAAAAAACTCGAGGGGTTGTATCCGAGACACAACCGCTTAGGACGTAGGACTACGCAATCTTTTTTTTTGAAATTTGTTGGTTTATCAAATCATGAATAACTCTTTAGTAAAAAGTTCCGGGGACCCTAAAAAGGTTTGATGGTTTGCGGGGTTTTGTAGAATCATTTTGAGAAGCAACGATTCTTTCTTGCCTTTGCGAGAACAATACACTAATTAGTCATATGCCGCAACTTATTTCTTTATATCAATGCACGCATTGCACTGAGTATTTAACGAGAAGCATCTTTCGTGCATCGCCATTCAACAAGCGTCTAACAGATGCAGACAGTTGCAGCGATAAACTTCAAGTGAAAAATTCGCTAACGTTCACAGCTCGAGGTGAAACATGAAACACAAAACGAGCAGAATAAGCTGTCTTTGTTGTTTCGGGCATAGAAAGATTCTGAGAATTTTCCTCAGAGGAGATGCAATACTTATACGCTAGCAACAGCTTACTCACTTCGCAAATATTCTCTTTTCGCTATTCCCCTTCGTTGTTTCTATTCTACTTTTTTTTCCTTTGTTTACGGAAACTTTAAATCCAATTATTCATTCGTCTCCGACTGTTTCTATTCTAGTGGCTGCATAAGTTGCTTGTTATTGACAGCTCTGTTCGGGAAAGCACACAAATGGATAGAACAAATGTATGAGGAAATGGGAATGTTTCCAATTTTCATCAATTTAAACCATATACAGGTTATGGGATTGTAACGTATAGCATATCGAACAAATCTTAGAAAATTTCCGATTCGATTGGTATGCAAATCGTTAAAATCCGTTCGCAGCAAAAATAGTTATTAACATTAACTTTATTTCAAAAAAACGTGACCTGTTTTCTGATTTAGCACCCTTAATGTAAGACGTAGTCCTACGTCAAAAAGAAACATCATCTGGAATGAATTTAATAACGCACTCTCATCACACATTCCTATTCATTAAGAATGTACAAAATATACCCTCTATGACACCAAGTTTCTCAAATTTCTTCTTTTTCTCCTTCTAATAAATATTATGTAAATATATGAAAATAACTTAGCTTAATGCAACAGAGTCATTACCTTAAACAAACCATCAATCTTTCTTTAGCACAAATTGCTTGGCGAAAATAATAAAAAGACGGGTGGGTAATGTCGGGGACATAACCGGAGTGACGTAGGACTATACAAAGGGGACAGCTTTTGTTAAATATATATTTTAAATATATTGTTTTATTTTCTTCTCATACGTGAATACCTACCTATCTACCTGAAAAATGGATTAGTTTACTGTTTACTCTTTATGAATATGTTGATGGTTCTGAAAAGAACCTTTGGTGTTGTGTTTTTGTTATCACTCGATATTCCCATCTTGTTCGGTTAAACCTTCCTGTATAGCTATTGCGTTTGCCACTCGCCACAGCTTTCACAGTTGGAAAATTTCTTCCCATCCAGCTTGTGACATGTTGTTCAGTAAATTACATTTGATGCGACGTGCCGGAGAAACACTTTGCCACTCACTGAAACTAATTGTTGTCTTGATGAGCGCCGAACCGAAGCTGCTCTGTTCTTGATACGGGTTTTCTGATTGTCGTGAGCAGCTTTGCAAGCCAACTCGAGCACTCCGACGGCCGAAACTCTATAATCGCTGTTTCGAGCACATTGGTGGTTCTTATAAGTGCTTTCAAAAAAATAGTGCGAACTTCTTGGTACATATCCGCAAGTGATTAGCCCAATATTCAATTTTTTCATAAAGTGCTCTGCAAAAGAAAAATCTTTTCTCCGGCTACACCTAAGGTGTAGCCGACAATCAACATGGCTTCCAGTAGCTCAGGGCCTCCGAGAGGCCGGGCTACAAACCTCTATGAAGGAAAGCCAACCGAAGCCACCGCTCCACTTTGGGCGGACCCATCGAATGGCAACCTGCAGATACTGCTCTTGAGGGCTACAGGAGACAAGGCTCTCCCATCCAACCCCTTCGTAGTCAGCAAGACTATAACGTCGGCAATCAAAAATTTCAATAACTTCAACAGTGCCAAACCACAGAGAGACGAAAAAAAGAACCTTCAATATATTCTTACCACCAGGGACGAGGAATCAGTAGGTAAGCTTCTCCAAATTAACAAACTTATTGACAACACACCTGTAGAGATTATTTTCCACCCCACCCTAAACCAACGCAAATGCGTGGTTACATGCAGAGACGTGATTAATATCACCGAAACCGAATTGCTGAAAGAGCTTTCCGATCAGAAAGTGATCGATGTCAAGCGAATCACCAGAAAGGAAGGAGAAGAAATTATCCCCACAGCTACACTAATCATAACGCTTCGTGGAACCGTTGTTCCCGAATTCATTTATTTCGGTTTCATTCGCGCTGGGACTCGGAATTACTATCCGAATCCAATGCAGTGCTTCAAATGTTCCAACTTCGGACACACCAGCAAAAGATGCAAGCGTGAGAGTCCGCTTTGCCGAAATTGCAGCAAAGAGCACCCCAAAGATTTTGATTTTAAATTGTGTAATACACCAGCACTATGCATTAATTGTCAAGGGAACCACTCCTCTTCCAGCAGGAAGTGCCCCGTATGGCTAAAAGAAAATGAAATCACAAAAATAAGAATCGATCGTGGTATCTCTTACAAAGAAGCAAAAATCATTTCCAACACCCAAAATGGTCCAACTTATTCGAGCGTCTTGCAAGACAGGCTCAACATTCGGGAACCAGTAGCTGGCTGCAAGTGCAAATGCAGCTGCGCCTCGGCCGTTTCGGCCGCTTCTAGTCGCGAAAGCACCCCCTCAATCATAGACACAACCATGACAGAATCGTCTACTGAAAGTTCAACAACCGAATACGATAGTGAATCGGTAATTTCAATGGATACTTCTGAAGGACTGAAAAAAGACAAAAGAAAAATTTCGAAAGGTTCATCCTCAGAATCAGACCCAAAATCGGAAGATGAAACCCAAACTAACAAAGACAAGAAAAGAACAAAAAACAATCTAAGAACTACACCACCAACAAATAACAACTTTACAACACCAACAAGAAACAACAACACCAACAACAACACACATCAAACAAAAAACAACAACAACAAGGCACATTCCACAAAAAACAACACACACACAACAAACTCTCCAAATACCTCTACACCAAACAAGAACGACATCAATACCTCGAAGAAAGCTTCTCTTTCCAAGGGTAAAGGACCATCGAACTAATCCTCTTTGGATAGTTCAAGCATACACACAATTAAGACTTAGGAATTAGAGTTAAAAACACCAACACATTCACTCCAACACAGAAATTCGGGATACAATGGAACATCAGAAGTATCCGACGAAATATTCTAGAATTGAAAATGCTTATTTCAAACTCTAATCCCAGAGTCATAGCCCTTCAAGAAACTATGACTCCAAACAACTTCAATAAACACTTCATCTCAAAATATATCACATATTTCAAAGAGGGTCCCAACCCCTCAAAAAACGGAGTTGCAATCGCAATCGAAGATGGCGCTCCACATGATCTTCTTCCCATTACCACTGATCTTCAGGCAGTGGTAGTGTGCATTAAACACCCCTTTCCAATCACCGTCGTTAGCATCTACATCACTAATGATTCCGATCCGAAAACTCTACGCGGCCAACTGGACCATCTGTTCGCCCAACTTCCCGTCCCAATCATGCTTATGGGTGACGCCCACTCATACGCCTGGGGAGGTGCATACCTCGATCGAAAAGGATCCATCATTGAGGATTTCATATCCGACCATTCTCTTCTCCTTCTTAACAACGGCCAACACACCAGAATCCATTATTCTGGTACTACTTCAGCCATCGATCTCACTATAGTATCAGACAAACTCTCTTCAAAACTTTCTTGGAACACCCACGATGATACTTGCGGAAGCGATCATTTTCCAATCTTCACTTTCTTCGGCCAAACTTCTCCAGAGTTTTCAACAAGGCCAAGATGGAAATTTGAATACGCTGACTGGGCTGGCTATCAGTTTGACATTGAAAACCGCCTCTCCACTAAACGAGATTGGACAGCCGAGGAATTCTCCAAAGTTGTCCTAGAAGTTGCAATGGTACATATCCCCAGAACCAGTGGCATCCCTGGCAGGAAATGTGTCCCATGGTGGTCGCCTGAGCTGAAGGCAGCGATCAAAGGTCGACGTAAGGCCCTACGCAAATTAAGAAAGGCCCATCCGGACAGCCCACTGAGACCCACTCTGCTTACAGAGTTCCAAAGGGCTCGCAAAGAAGCTAAGACTGCTATCAACACAGCCAAGCACAACAGTTGGGTTAAATTCGTCAACGAAATTAATCCCAACGCGTCAACAAAGGAGTTATGGAGTAAGATTGGCAGGCTTCATGGCAAGAAAAGGAGCAAAGAATATAATCTTCTAATTAACGGTCAATACACCAATAACCGGAAAATCATCGCCGAGGCGTTTGGAGATTTCTTTGCATCCGCCTCCTCCAATCAAAACTACGACCAAACCTTTCTAACCCACAAAACGGAATGCGAAAGAATTCCCATCGATTTGTGGAATTTGACTTCAACAAAAACCTCTCCCTCAAAGAGCTCGATTGGGTACTGAACAAAGTCAAACAAGGATCCACAGGACCTGATGACATCAGCTACCCTATGCTTAAGAATCTACCCCATCTCGGGAAAAAAGCACTTCTGAAGCTCCTCAACAAAGTCTGGGACAGTGGAACCCTCCCCAGTTGCTGGAAAGAGGGTTTAATGATCTGTATCCCGAAACCAGACATGAACAATCATCTTCTTGACAATTTCCGCCCCATCACTCTCCTAAGTTGTGTTGGGAAAGTCTTGGAAAAAATTATCAATCGACGCTTAACGACTTTTCTAGAGTCAAATAAGCTGATTGATCCCAGACAATTCGCATTCCGTGCGGGAAAAGGTACAGAAGATTGCCTTGTAGCAATCGAAAAAATCCTAGACGACGCAACTGAAAAATTACACCACATTGATATTGTTTCCCTGGATTTATCCAAGGCCTTCGATCGGGCATGGAGGTACCCAGTGCTGAAAAGTCTTTCCGACTGGGGGATTCGTGGGAGATTAGGTCTCTTCATTAAAAGTTTTCTAGAAAACCGGTCTTTCAAAACCGTTATTAACAACCACCAATCTTCTCTAAAAATCCCAGAAAACGGCTTCCCACAAGGCTCAGCACTTTCACCAACCCTCTTCAACATTGCCATGCAATCTCTATTCGAGATTATCCCGGACCATATAAAGGTCATAGTCTATGCAGATGACATCACTCTTATCTCTACGAGCTGCTTCGGCTTAATTCAGAGAAAGAGGCTTCAAAAAACCTTAGACTCCATCCAAAACTGGGCTCTAAAACAGGTTTCAAAATTTCCCCGGAGAAATCCAAACACATACATATCGGAAAAGCTCTCAGAAGAAGAACCTATCTTCAGCTCAACAAAATCCCGATCCCTACAATGAGGACATTGAAAATACTAGGGGTTACTTTCGACAAGAAACTCAACTTCCTATCACATTCCCAAAAGACCAAAATAGCCACCAGAAAGAAATTGAACATCATCAAGTCTATCGCAGGCAACCTAGCCTCTGGTCATAGAAAGACGCTGCTAAATGTTGTAAAGGTTGTACCGCTCATGACAACTCTACACGAACTGATGATTGCGCCGGCTAGTGACCATTCTATCCTGGATTCCTCGAGTCGAGAAAGACGCACCACGCTAGATATGGGGTACAGACTAGGGAGCGTTGCTGATTAATGGTCAGCTGCATCCCAATAGGAAGTAGCCCGTGTCGGGCACACGTATAGAGCATCGAAGACTGCAACATACCAATTATGAGAACACTTGTAATACTAACCTCGAGCCAACCGCGAGTAATCGGTTACATATTACTAACATAGTTGTAAGACAAAATTTGTCAAAATATTGGACTCCCGGCCCCGTCAGGCTAACGCCACATGTGCCTTAATAAAAAATATATTTTGGGAAAAAAAAAAAAAAAAAAAAATGTTGTAAATGTTTGGTTGGTCCCACAAATCCTTTACGGAATAGGCACCTTCAGCCGTGGAGGGGACAAGGTGTTAAACACCATTCAACCAATTTACAATAAAGCAATTAGGCTCGCAATTGGCGCTTTTCCCACCAGTCCTACTCTTGCTGTAATGGCAGAAAGTGGGCAACTTCCCTTCACCCACCTGGTAACAAAAGCCATCACCAATAAAGCCATCCGTCACTTGTCACTCCCCGAATGCGACCACAATGTCCCATTAATACATAGAGCTAAAACATGGTTCAAAAATCTCACGAACAAAGATCTTCCCGATATATGTGAACGTTCATCTGCGACGGGAAGAAATTGGAACGTCAAACCGCCGTACATTAACCTTGAACTTCTCAAGGCAGTTCGGGCGGGAGACCCTTCTCCAAAAGTCAAAGCCTGCTTCAATAACCTCGTTGCATCCAATTTCCAAATCAATCACCAGGTATACACAGATGGTTCAGTCAATGCCGATGGAGTTGGATGTGGAATTTTTGAGAGTAGATACATAGGTAGCTTTTCTCTTCCACCGCAATGCTCCATCTTCAGTGCGGAAGCTTTCGCTCTTTTAATAGCTACCCAAGAATGCACCCATGATTTCCTTCCTACCACAATATTCTCCGACTCAGCTAGCTGTCTCCATGATCTTCTGAGTGGAAACAGCAAACACCCATGGATTAAGCAAACAGAGGAGGCTACTTCAAATAAAAACATCTCCTTCTGCTGGGTTCCTGGCCACTCAGGAATCCGCGGAAACACAGCCGCCGACATACTGGCCGGCAAGGGCAGCAAAACAGAACCCCCAGACATGCCCTGTCCTCCATCTGACATTGTCCGCTGGGTAAAACAGCAAGTCCGTGAAAGTTGGGACATATGCTGGATAAACAGCCGTCCCACTCATCTTCATAAAATCAAAAATTCCACTCTCCCTTGGGAGGACCGTCTCAATAGTAGGGAAAGGCAAGTCCTTACCCGTCTTCGAATTGGGCACACTAACTTCACCCACTCACACTTGTTCTACAGAGCCGAAAAACCCCAATGTGCTTGCAATGAAGCACCCGTTTCCGTTAGCCATCTCCTATTAGAATGCCAACATACCATAGATGCTCGAGCCCGACACAATATAGGTCAGAGTCTCCGAGATATCCTCAGTAGAGACGAGACCCAAGAAACCAATCTAATTGAGTTTCTGAAAGAAACCGACTTCTTTGGTAAAATCTAAATCGAAATACTAAGTACTTTTGAAATTGTTTATTTATTACAGTTCGCCACTTCACGGTCATGTATGCGTGTTCATGTGTGTATACACATGTATGTACGGGTCGAAAGGAAGGAATTCATACATGTATATACACGCATTCAATAATAATAAATAACAAATAATATAATATATACTTTCATACCCACATCTATCTTCTATCCATTACATTATACTTTAATCAACTTCCTATTCCTACAGCCACACTCACCAAGGAGGATAAATTCATTAAATAAACCTCTCCATTTTTCAGCTCTACTATATACCATTAAATTCAAAACCACTATATTTTATTATCTATTCAAACTGTATTTCATTTCATTTCACCCCACCCCACACCCACTCCTCCCCTCTTTCCTTCCCATACCACTCCCAACCCCTTCCACTCCACTAATCCCACCCAAATCCTTTCCACTCCTTTCCTTCCCATCCTCCTGAGAAGGGCCTTTTTGTTTTTGACGTAGGACTACGTCTTTCATTACTATAACGGGGTGTAAAATCAAAGTTTCGAAAACGAAAGCGTTACGCCGGAGACCGAGATTTTGAGCGTTAATAGCTCCTAAACAACTGAACGAAATGGTATGATAAACACTTCATTCAAAAGATAAAATGTCTACGCGTTCTATACTTGTTACTTTCTGATCCAAAAACTTGTTTCAATAGTCTTAAAATTGCTTTCAAAACAGGCTATTGAAATCACCAATCGGTATAAAAGCGAGCGCCGCTCGGAAATCCACTCAGTTCTAATTGAACAGCGATTGGAGCATGTTGTCGCTGTTGTGGTGAAGCTCTTCGTTTATCATGAAAGCGCGGATGAACGGTGTCACCAAGAGCCTGTTTGTGCACCCTAGTCCAGAAGGGAATCCATCAGGAGGAGAGTGATGCCACAAACGGTTCCCCGGGAAGACATCGCTACACACACATTCTTCTTCTTCTTCAATGGCACTAACGTTCCTAGAGGAACTTCGCCGTCTCAACGTAGTATTACTTGTGTCATTTTTATTAGTACTTAGTTGAGATTTCTATGCCAAATAACACGCCTTGAATGCGTTTTGAGTGGCAAGCTCTAGAATACGCGTGATCACAGTGCAAGTCGGAGGAAATTTCTTTGACGAAAAATCCCCCCGACCAGAACGGGAATCGAATCCGAACACCCGGCATGTTAGTTATGACGCTAACCACTCGGCCAAGGGAGCACCGCTACACACACATACACGTGCGGAATTCTTTCCGTTTGGATGCCATTCAGCATTGAGAAAGTTCCGGAAAGATCTAATCATTTCTGGAAAATAATCTGCCAGTTCCTCTGGGAATTTAAAAATACATTCATGTGAAAGAGTTTATTTGAATGTTTTCTATCCATGTAACACTGTGACCAAATACATTTGGTTTTGTGATTTTTCAATCAATCGCAATTAACAGGATAGCTTCTGAAGATTATTCTTCCCCATCAGTAGGATATTTCCGTATCCAATATTGGATGCATAAAACCTTGTGCCTCCAACGTAACGCTCTCGTTTTAGAAGTCCCCCAACTATTCATTCATTCAGAATGAATTTAGATTCAACTTCAAACAAATGATCTCTAAATCAACGATAGTCCTACGTCACCCTTGCGGTTATACCATAGATATAATCCACTTCCTGTTTTTTGTTTTTGGAACACGCCTTTGCGCTGGGTCACTTATGCTTCGTTACTGCTTTGGTCCTCGGATCAGTAAATATTTACTTTTCTTTACAGCATATATTAAATATCTTATGATGCATAGGATCCCTTCCTACCTTCTTCTTTAACCGAGAGTCGAGCGGACAGATCTGATGAGTGATTTTGTTGGTTTCCCTTTCGCCAGTCCCCTCTGGGCTGGTTTTATTGTGGCTCTTCACTGGGCTAGAGGCGAATGAACTGCAAAAGTTTAAAGCCTCTTAAAAACAAAGAAAGAAAGAAAAATACATTCATTACGATTTGTTCGCTCGTTGGATTCACATGCAGGCTAAAAAGGGTCCTTTTCAGGATCACAAAATTATCTTCAATCTAAAGAGTTTATTGTTTTGTTATCACTCGATATCCCCATCTTGTTCGGCTAAACCTTTCTGTTTAGCGATTGCATTTGCCACTTGCCACAGCTTTCACAGTTGGAAAATTTCTTCCCATCCAGCTTGTGACATATTTTACAGTAAATTACATTCAATGGCACGTCGCATTACCACCACTCAGTATCGGATTGGAGGTAATTTTAACCTGTAATTGAACATTTGCGATGACAGTGGTACAGTGTCAACTTTCAATGTGGGGTCATAATTTGGACCCCGAACTCTATGTTTACAAAAATGTCCAACTAAATATGTCGCATTACAGGTCCGTCCAATTAGCTAAATGTCGAGATAAGTGTAAATTACTGTACTTTCAATCTAGAAGCAATTTAAGAATTGGTGAAAATCAATAAGCTCAGAACAACTGCCAAATTCACATACTCATCAGATCCTGGCAAACAAATTATGAAAAAACTCAATTTGTGTTTTATTATTATTTTGGATAATGTTTTAGAAAGCATTGAACTGTATTTCCTAAACTCTTTTTTGGAAGGTTTAATGGCCCTGAAAAGCGCCTTGTTTTATGGAATGGTTCCAATTTAGAAAACTTAGTACTCGTGGTTTTGAAAAAAAACCATTTCGAACGCCATCGATGACGCCTTGTTCTGGATTTGCCACCAAAGCAGTTTGTATAAAGAACAAACTTTTTTCTTCTGCTACCTGATGCCGTTTTGCGATTGCGTTTGCCACTCGCCACTCGCTGCAACTGCCTGTTGTCTTGATGACCACCGAACCGAATGTGGTCTGTTCCGAATGCGGGTTTTCTTATCGTCGCGAGTAGCTTTGCCAGCCAACTCGATCACTTCGGCGACCGAAACTATATAACGCCGGCTAGGTGGACTGGTGCACTGGTACTAACGCGCTCGGCCTAGCTACCCTTGCGGGGAACTCCAGATCAACACGGTTCGAGCGGGATTTTGCCTTTCCCTTCACTTTTCCTCCTTTACCATGTCCAGACATGGCTGCTTGGGTTGGTTTGTTGATGTGTTGTGATGCGAACCGATGTGGTGTACGGTTTGAATGAGAATGATCGTTACGGAAGGAAGGAAGGAAGATATTGTATTATAGAGACTTTAAACTTTTGCAGTTCATTCGTCTCTAGCCTTGCGAAAGGCCCTTTGAAAACTCTACTCTACTCTACTCCAGCGCTACCACCTCCGCCCTCTTGCCTTGAGAAAGGCACTCGATCCCTCGCCGTCCAGCTCGTCCAGCAACGATGTTGTCCAGTCGGTGTCCACACAAAGAATGATCGTTACGGCAGCGGAGCGGGGATTTTTAAGCTGACTAGCTTGCTCGAGAATTACGCATGTGTGAGACTGCGACCAATGTTTCGTTCATTTTTTTCTTTTTCCTTTCCAATCGTGCTTCATTCTATTTCGCTGCTGCTCTGGTTGCCCGTTTTGGTCGGTACGATTTGAGGAGCACAAAATGGACCAATCAAAAATGGGCACATAGTGCATTTTGACCATGCTTGATATTTCACAATTAGTCAATTATTTATCTCAAGAAAAAAAAAATTTTATTCGTTATGATAGATGCGTAGATATATTTCCTATCAATTGATGCAAAAACCTTTGCGATCTATTGAGAAATGCTCGAGTTATAAGCGTTCCAAATCTTGCATTTTTTCTACTTGTTCAATGCCTAGATTTCCATTTCACCCCCTATATCTTCCGGTTAGACGTAGTCCTACGTCAAAATTGGGACATCGGCATCCGAAAATATTTGTGGAAACTCAAATCCTCCTCTTCCAGTTCCCTGAACAATGTGTGGAATTCCCCTTCCTGCTTTCTGAGAGTCGACATATTCCGGATCCATCGTTTTCAACGGCGCCTAGTACTCTCTTCCTCGTCCAACAATATAGCAATAACCGCTAACCGTTTTTTGGAAAACTTCGGCATCTGCAAAAGTATGAATTATTTTATTTATTTGGCTAATAGAAGTGTACCAAATATTGCCATACCTTAAAAAACTCAGATTTATAATGAAATTAATCAAAGCAAACTCTGCAAAACGATTTTTTCAGCAGTTCTCCAAGCTCACAACAAACTTCTGACACAGAATCAAAACATCAACTAATTCATTCGTTGACATTTGACAGGACTTTGCTGCTGCTAGCACTGACTGCAAGTGTGAATTGGTACGTGGACGGAACGTGGACGTTCTTTTCCGTAACGTTGTATGTGAATCGCACATAACGCTGTGGCAAAGTGTGTTCGAGTGGTTCTGGTATTCGACAGCTGGTAGCGGTTGATGGTGATGGAAAACCGCAGAAGATCCAAGTGAAGAATGTTTTGTTTTGTTTGTGGCATTGAAAGTAAATTAGCTAATAATCAGTAGAATGACTGATGGGAAGGTGCATTGTTACTTTTGATAAGGCTGGCTGTAGAATTGCGAAAAATGGATCTGTTGTTGCTGTTGGCGAACGACGAGGAGGCTTGTATCAACTTAAGGAACATAATTCCGCTCTGGTTGCAGCTGCTCAACACGGTGATACCTGCCAGCATACGTGGCATCGGGATCCTGGTGCAATCGACAAAATTGTTCGCGAAAATCTGGGCACAGGTTTGAAATTAGTTGATTGTGGGATCAAAAATGTGAAATGTGTTGATTGTGAGGTATGTTCTGAGGGTAAAATGAGCCGAGCTCCATTTCCAGCGTCTGAAGCGAAGACAGAAGCCATACTAGATCTTGTGCACAGTGACTTTTTCGCGGTTTACCATTGTTGAATTGTTTATAAAGGATTATGTGATGCTCGTCCAGAATCAATTCGGACGGTTGCCGAAGATCATTCGTGCGCATGGAGGAGCAGACATTCTCTACAGCGATTTCTTCGAGCCAAAGAAATTGTTCTGCAGCAAACTATACCGTATAGTCCGCAGCAGAACGGAGTTGCTGAGCGGAAGAACCGTAGCCTAACGGAAATGATGCGATGTTTATCAGCGGAATCCCAGTTGAAGAAAAGGTTTTGGTCGGGGCGGTGATGACTGCTAATTATCTACAGAATATTATATTGCCATCAACAGCAGTTCAAGAACACCGTTTGAAATATGGACAGGTATGACACCAAAAATTCATGTTTTTGGGAGTATAATATGATATGAAATTGGTCTTTGTTGGTTACGAAGGAAATCGGAAAGGATATCGTTTCTTGAACACGGAAAATGCCACAGTCACTTTAAACCGTGATTCTAAATTTTGCGATTTGAAGAAAACAAAAGAAACTGTCCAGAATATAATTTCCCACTCTCCGGAAATTGAGGTAATCAATGGGAACAAGCAGTCGGAATTGGAGGTTGATGCAGAAGAGATACCGTGCGAGGATGCATTCAGTGACGAGTTACCGGAAGCGGAACAGGAATCGACTCCGTATAATGAGACATCTGATGAAGATGAGCCTTCTAGTTTTCGATGACAGCCATGAATGAAGAAATGGAATCTCATCGTATGAATCGAACGTGGAAGTTGGTTCAGGCACCTTCGAACAAGCGTATCATCGGTTGTAGGTGGGTTTATGAAATAAAGCGCAATGCATCAGATGAGGTTGTAAAATACAAAGCGAGATTGGTGGCACAAGGGTATAGTTAGCGGTATGGCCTTGACTATGATGAAGTTTTTGTACCGGTAGTAAGACAATCATCGTTTTGCACGCTCTTAGCTGTTGCCATTCGTCATAGTATGTTGCTGAGGCATTTGGTTGTTAAAACTGCATACCTGTATGGCGAGTTGGGAGATGATTTCTATATGCTTCAAACGTCTGGATTCGTAACTGCAGGGAAAGAAGGTTTAGTGTGTCGTTTACTACAAAGCATTTATGGGCTAAAGCTATCTGTGGTGAAAAACAAGCTGGGGCTACCGTTGTCAACGAGGACAATCAGGGGTGCATAAGTTTTGCTAACTCGGAACGACATTCGGGACGATCAATACTTATCGAAACTCGTCAGTGTTTTGTGAAGGATCTCTGTGAACGCGGTGAGATAAAAATGAAATATTGTCCAACGGAGAAGAACATCGCAGATCTATTTGCTAAGCTGTTAGGAGCCGCTAGAATGAAACTATTATGTGGTTCCCTTGGATTGTCGTTGGATACAAGAGCAACCAATGGTCACTGAGGAGGAGTGATAGAAAGTACAACGTACAGCGGTACACCCTCCGTATGCTGTTAATTTTGTTCAAACAAAAATGCACATAGCGATAGCGTAGCATCCATTTTTATTTTCCTTATTATAGCTAAGAACCTTGAACTGTGAAGATTTTTAATCATTAAATAAATTACTTTTGTTACACTCCTGAAAGTCGTGTTTAGTTTTTACGGTTCAACAGAAGGAAGGTTAACAGAATCATTCCAGAGAGGTAGACGCAATACGAACCGTTTGAATTTCCTCTATATGTGCACAACCATAAAGATTTGCGATTAATAATACGGGCACGAGACAGGAGCAAAATACTTAAGGAAACTGCAGATTATCTTCAAGGTGTGTACATCGGTGAAGACGGAAGCGTGCCGACGGATAAATCCAAGAAGAGAAAAAGCTTTGGTTGCTATGACTTCCACATGCTCGTTAATCCTGAGCTCAGCGTCGATGGTTATTTCCGGTTTTTTTTCCCCTGTTGGATGTGAACCACTGCGTCCATTATTCTGAACTATTGTGGTATATCCCATTTTTTTGTACTCCGCTTCAAGCTTACCTACTGCTTATTGATGAAGAAGTAGACTGAAAGCTATAGCGAAATAGGTGCCAATCAGGAATACTCTGTTTGATAAATTTTATAATTCTGATTGGCGACGCAGACCAAATTTCCTTGGGCTCCAGAATAGCCTTATCAAGGTATTTAAGTCTGCGTCTAGTTAGAGCTCCACAATTACAGAGCAAATGTTCCGAGGTTTCGCTTTCGGTATTACAAAAACGACAAATATCATCTTGCACTAAACCTATGTTTTTGAGATGGTATTTGCTCGGACAGTGTCCTGTTATAAGGCCTGTGATTGTGCCTAAGCCTTTCTTATTAAGACTCAGCAATTGTTGAGTAATTTTAATACTCGGCGTGATAAATTTTTTTGACTGGTTAAGTTGTACCGCCAACCAGTTGACTAATACTTCCCGGTCTTCCCAGTTCTTCAGCTCACCTTTCAACACACAGTCAGATATTCCACAGAATGGTTCTGGACCAGTGAAAGGTGAGCTAGAGCCGTTCCTGGCAAGTTCATCTGCTCGCTCGTTTCCCTCTATTCCACAATGGCCAGGAATCCAGTACAGTTGTACCGAACTTATCCGACTTAGTTGCCGTAAGAGTAGAATGCATTCCCAGACAATTTTTGAGGAGCATTTAAAAGCATTTAGAGCTTTAAGTGCCGCTTGACTGTCTGAGACAACATGTCTATATTGACGTAGGACTACGTCTAACCGGAAGATATAGGGGGTGAAATGGAAATCTAGACACTGAACAAGTAGGAAAAAATGCAAGATTTGGAACGCTTATAACTCGAGCATTTCTCAATAGATCGCAAAGGTTTTTGCATCAATTGATAGGAAATATATCTACGCATCTATCATAACGAATAACATTTCATTTTTCATGAGATAAATAATTGAATAATTGTGAAATATCAAGCATTGCCAAAATGCCCTTTGTGCCCATTTTTGATTGGTCCATTTTGTACTCCTCAAATCGTACCGACCAAATCGGGCAACCAGAGCAGCAACGAAATAGAATGAAGCACGATTGGGAAGGAAAAAGAAAAAAATGAACGAAACATTGGTCGCAGTCTCACACATGCGTAATTCTCGAGCCAGCCAGTCAGCTTAAAAATCCCCGCTCCGCTGCCGTAACGATCATTCTTTGTGTGGACACCGACTGGACAACATCGTTGCTGGACGGGCTGGACGGCGAGGGATCGAGTGCCTTTCTCAAGGCAAGAGGGCGGAGGTGGTAGCGCTGGAGTAGAATAGAGTAGAGTTTTCAAAGGGCCTTTCTCAAGGCTAGAGACGAATGAACTGCAAAAGTTTAAAGTCTCTATAATACAATATCTTCCTTCCTTCCTTCCGTAACGATCATTCTCATTCAAACCGTACACCACATCGGTTCCCATCACAACACATCAACAAACCAACCCAAGCAGCCATGTCTGGACATGGTAAAGGAGGAAAAGTGAAGGGAAAGGCAAAATCCCGCTCGAACCGTGTTGATCTGGAGTTCCCCGCAAGGGTAGCTAGGTCGAGCGCGTTAGTACCAGTGCAGCAGTCCACCTAGCCGCCGTTATATAGTTTCGGCCACCGAAGTGATCGAGTAAGCTGGCAAAGCTACTCGCGACGATAAGAAAACCCGCATTCGGAACAGAACACATTGGGTCCGGTGGACATCAAGACAACAGGCAGTTGCAGCGAGTGGCGAGTGGCAAACGCAATCGCAAAACGGCATCAGGTAGCAGAAGAAAAAAGCTTGTTCTTTATACAAACTGCTTTGGTGCCAAATCCAGAACAAGGCGGCATTGAGGGCGTTCGAAATGGTTTTTTTTCAAAACCACGAGTACTAAGTTTTCTAAATTGGAACCATTCTATAAAACAAGGCGCTTTTCAGGGCCATTAAACCTTCCAAAAAAGAGTTTAGGAAATACAGTTCAATGCTTTCTAAAACAATATCCAAAATAATAATAAAACACAAATTGATTTTTTCATAATTTGTTTGCCAGGATATGATGAGTATGTGAATTTGGCAGTTGTTCTGAGCTTATTGATTTTCACCAATTCTTAAATTGCTTCTAGATTAAAAGTACAGTAATTTACACTTATCTCGACATTTAGCTAATTGGACGGACCTGTAATGCGACATATTTAGTTGGACATTTTTGTAAACATAGGGTTCGGGGTCCAAATTATGACCCCACATTGAAAGTTGACACTGTACCACTGTCATCGCAAATGTTCAATTACAGGTTAAAATTACCTCCAATCCGATACTGAGTGGTGGTAATGCGACGTGCCATTGAATGTAATTTACTGTAAAATATGTCACAAGCTGGATGGGAAGAAATTTTCCAACTGTGAAAGCTGTGGCGAGCAAACGCAATCGCTAAACAGAAAGGTTTAGCCGAACAAGATGGGGATCTCTTTAGATTGAAGATAATTTTGTGATCCTGAAAAGGACCCTTTTTAGCCTGCATGTGAATCCAACGAGCGAACAAATCGTAATGAATGTATTTTTTGCCATCGCTCCCTTTTAACGCTCATTCGTTCGTCTCGTTTGACTCGCCCTTCTGGCTGAGTCTGCCGATTTGTCTCTATCCTGTGAGTGTGTACCGCTAGAGTATAAAACACGCTGACCCCAAAAAAATATCTTATTTTCTTTCAAACCGTAAACCCGTGTGGTTGTACGGCATCGGCATCGTGGACGTAACAAAGGAGGACAAGTTAAGGGAAAGGCAAAGTCTCACTCGAACCGTGCAGGTCTCAGGTTCCCTGTTGATCGCATTCACTGATTGCTCCGCAAGGGTAACTAGGCCGAACGGATTGGTGCCGGAGCACCAGTATACCTAACAGCGATTATAGAGTTTCGGCCGTCGGAGTGCTCGAGTTGGCTTGCAAAGCTGCTCACGACAATCAGAAAACCCGTATCAAGAACAGAGCAGCTTCGGTTCGGCGCTCATCAAGGCAAAAATTAGTTTCAGTGAGTGGCAAAGTGTTTCTCCGGCACGTCGCATTAAATGTAATTTACTGAACAACATGTCATAAGCTGGATGGGAAGAAATTTTCCAACTGTGAAAGCTGTGGCGAGTGGCAAACGCAATAGCTAAACAGGAAGGTTTAACCTAACAAGATGGGAATATCGAGTGATAACAAAAACAAAAACAACACCAAAAGTTCTTTTCAGAACCATCAACATATTCATAAAGAGTAAATAGTAAACTAATCCATTTTCAGGTAGATTCACGTAGGAGAAGAAAATAAAACAATATATTTAAAATATATATTTAACAAAAGCTGTCCCCTTTGTATAGTCCTACGTCACTCCGGTTATGTCCCCGACATTACCCACCCGTCTTTTTTTCTTTTAAGGCAGACATTTGAGCATTCTATTATCGCAGCTATTTCTGCTTGAAAAACTGTTGGCCAGTTTCCCATAGCTACAGAGATTTTTGTTCTGGGACCATACACTCCAGCACCTGCTCTGATTCCCATTTTTGACCCATCAGTGTAGAACATGATTGAACCATTACGAACACTGGGACCGCCTTCATCCCATATTGAACGAGAAGGTTCGATTACATTGTATGGAATGTCGTAGTTAGTCCTAGGTTCCATCCAATCACTGTTCATCTCTGAGGATGGTCCTACGGGTAAGAGATTCAGGATGCTCAAGTGACCAATTTTGTCTCCGTCTAGTATTTTTTTCCATTGTTTAAGCTTTAGAGCGCTTTTCTTAGCCTCTAGCTGAACATGTTGGTTCAGAGGTAGTAAGTGAAGGATAGCCTCCAGTGACTTCGAGGGTGTGCTTCGCATTGCTCCAGTAATTGCAATGCATGCTAGTCGTTGGAGTTTGTTTAGCTTTTTTGTAGCTACAGTCTCCTTGGTCTTTGGCCACCAGACTAATGAGGCATAGGTTATTCTAGGCCGCACAATGGCAGTGTAGACCCACATTACCATTTTTGGTTTAAGACCCCATGTTCTTCCTATCATTTTAGAACATGCCCATAGGGCAATGTTGGCCTTACTGATTATTGCATCTAAGTGCGCATTCCAGTTGAGTTTAGCATCTAGGATAACACCTAGATATTTCACTGAAGCGCTGCATTTTATTTCCACTCCCCCAAGATATAAAGACTGCAGATGCTGTTTTTTCTTTTTGGTGAATGGAATAATTGTTGTTTTTGAGGGATTTATGCTCAGACCTTCTGTGGTACACCAAGTTTGTGTAAGGTTTAAGGCCATCTGCATTCTGCTCGATATCACGTCGTCGAACTTGCCTCGTATCATTATGACTAGATCATCGGCGAAGCCCACAATTTCAAAACCTTTTGCCTCTAAACTTGTCAGGAGGTCGTCAACTACTAGTGACCAAAGGAGAGGTGATAGAACGCCTCCTTGTGGGCAACCTTTTGTTGCAATCACATAATTAGACGACCCGCCCAGCTCCGAGGTGATTTTTCTGTGTGTGAGCATGCCATGGATCCATTCGACTATACAATTATCGAAGTGTCTTCTTCTCATTGCCTGTGCCATTGATAGATAAGAAGCATTATCAAAAGCACCTTCGATGTCAAGAAACGCACATAATTCGGTTTCTTTTGACAAGAGAGATTTTTCAATTTTTGTCACAAGCATGTGTAGTGCTGTTATTGTGGATTTGCCTGATTGGTAGGCAAACTGGTATTTGGATAGTGGGTGTTTGGACATGAATACAGACTTTATGTATTCATATAATACTTTTTCCATAGTTTTCAACAGTATTGATGATAAACTAATTGGTCTGAAAGCCTTTGGAAGTGATTTGTCGCGTTTTCCGGCTTTTGGAATGAAAACTACTTTCACAAGTCTCCATATCGAAGGAATGTGCTCTAGTATCAGACTTGCCTTAAAGATCTCGATTAGAGACGGAATTAGTTTTGATTCTCCATTTTGAATCAGGGCTGGAAAAATCCCATCTGCACCTGCAGATTTGTAAGGTAGAAAGGATCTCACCGCGTTTACTACTCTGGCCCTCGTGAAGACTAACCCAGCAACTATGTTAGCGACATCCTTTGCACTTTCGGGTCCTATGAGACGCCTTCGAGAGCATATTGTGTCGCCATTATAGCCAGGATTTGTATCCGAGTGAACAGATGTAGATCCCGGAAAGTGAGTCTTCATCAGTAAGTCTAGTACTTCTGAGGGGGTTTTTGTGAACGAACCGTCATCCTTTTTAAGCGATCCAAGCCCGTTCGAGTGGTCTTTTGTCAAAGTCTTGTTGAGTCTAGCAACGATTGGGGTATTTTCAATGCTTTCGCAGTTATATACCCAGGATTTTCGTTTAGATCGTCTCAGTTCTCTACTGTACTCAGTTAGGGCTCTCTTATATTGAGACCAGTCCGAGGTAATTTTTGCTCTGTTGAACAGTTTACGCGCCGTTTTGCGAAGCCGTTCGAGCCTTTTATTCCACCAAGGAACGTTTCTTGTCGAAGAAACTTTTCTCAGTGGGCAATTATTGTTGTTGGCAGAGACTATCGTTTCATTTAGTTCTTTTGTAGCTGATTCAAGCTGCTGAATCGACCTTATTTTCGAGTTTAGAGTTTTAGACTCGAGTTCAAGTGCATACCGATCCCAATTGGTTTTTTTGGGATCTCGGTATTCTCTATGAACTTCCATGCCACCATTCCATTCAAAAATAATGTGTCTATGATCAGACAAAGACGCCTCATCGGAAACGTGCCAGTTATGGATATTTTCTTCAATAGCCGGCTGCACAGCGTTAGATCTAAGACTTCTTGTCTGATAGCGTTAATGAAGGTTGGTTCAATCCCTTTGTTAGCAATATCTATGTTGTTTGACGAGAGAAATTCTAAAAGACACTCACCTCAGTAGTTGATATCCGTACTTGCCCACATGGTGTGATGAGCGATGGCATCACATCCGATAATGAAGTCCTTGTTAATTTCCCTGCAGTAGTTTACAAACGCCGCTACCTCTCGTGGAGGAACCTCAGGAACATCGCCTGGAAAGTAAGCCGACGCAATTACGATGTCGGCCCCTCCTTTGGCGGTAGGAACTTCCACTCTGATCGCGACGATGTCCCTTTGAATGAACTCTGTAATAGGAAAGCATTTAATGTTTGCATTTACTAAGACAGCAGCTCTTGGGGAGTCATGCTTGTCATCATAGAACAACTTACATGAACCTGTTTGAATACCTAGTATTCTTCCTTTGTGAACCCAAGGCTCTTGTATAAGAGCTAGATCCACAGCGTCTTTTATAAACCTCCTGGATAGCACGCTCGACGCTGCTTTGGCGTGGTGGAGGTTTATTTGCAGAACTTTAGTGTTCTGCATTAGGTTGGGTTATCCGATCTGGTGGTTCATTTGGGAGGATCGGAGTACCATCTGTTTTTTTGAAAATCAGGTCATGTTTTTTGCTTGTTCCAGCTTCCGTATTCGTTTTGGATCTGGGATGGGTTTGAAGAAACTCACCTTTTTTACTTGGCACAATCGAGGTTCCTAACCTGTTTGCGATAACCGTTGAGTTTGTACCGCTTGGGCCGGGAATACTCAGGATGCCAAGCTTCTTGTTTTTCGGAAAAGCTTCACGAGGGCGCTTTTGTTTGCCAGAAACCCTTCTGACGACTTCTTGAGCATTTTGTGGTTCCACTATTTTGGAGTCACTAGTCTCTGAAGACTTCAGGTTTCCTGGGTTTTTGGAATTTTTAGGTTCCCCGTTTTTTGGCCCCAGATCTCCTTTGAATACACCGGAGCTTTTATGGATTATGACTTAGCGCTGCTTTGAATTTGTTTTGCTCAGCTTAGTTTCGCCAAATCGGAAGTTTATGTTGAAGTTTGTGCTAGTTAGTTGACGCATCGAAGCTTCGTCGACTGTTAGCGTCCAGTCCGCGTGAATTTCGTTGGGATTGGATCTCTTTAGTATTCGCCATTTATCGGTGGAGAGATTTTCATTTTGACTCTCAATGAGGCTTTTGAGTCTCTCGTCGCTGAATGTTGCGCTTTGTGGGAAAAAGGCATGGAGAATTTTGGCGTCTAGAGCAACCAGTTTGATGTTGTCGTCTAGGATTACCACTTTCTTCAACCATTCCGAAGTTTGATGATCTTTGCACGAAAGGATTAGATAACCTGACTTATACGAGCAATTGAAAAATTTGGGCTTAACCGGCTCGTTTCTTTGTTGCTCTATTGCAGTGAGTAGAGCATTCTGGATGGAATCTAACTGAGCCGTAGTAAGATCGGTGTTGGGATAGTCCTCCGGGAGTATTCCAACTTTGATCTGTTCCACAGCTTCCTTGAAGGAGATTCCAGTTTCGACAGAAGTTATTGTGGAGTCTTTGTTTTGAAGAGTGTTTTGGGCATCTTTTTTTTGCTCATTCAACCCCGCTCTTTTACGGGGGCAGAGATTTTGTTTAGTTTTTTTAAGAATCGGTTTTTCGTCACTACTAGGTAGTTCCGATCCTCGGGGGCGTTTTGCTGGTCCAGAGATGTGCTGACTCAGTGCTTGCTGCCGAGCTTCCGTTGCAGGGATCCCAGCTGCGACCAAGTTCTTCAGCCTCCTTCTCTGACCCTTGGTGAGGTTTTTTTTCCACGAAGAGTGGACCTCAGCTGAATCTAGCATTTTAGGTTCAGTTTTTGTAGTGACGTTACTTTCGTCACTTTCATCCTCTAGCGACTCACAACGAGTCGGGGTGTTGAGGATGGAAGAGGAGCAGGACTAAACATCCGCAGGTGCGTCGCTCAGTACTTCATCCTCTTCGACATTCATAGAGTCGACCTCTATGACGATTACTTTCGGTACTTTTTGTTGTTAGAAAAGCCGTTGATCGCTGGGACTGACAGGAAATGAAAAAATTGATTGTTTTCTGATGTATTACGATATGTGACTAATTTCTTACCACATAAATATATTTGGGAGCGGGGACCGACACTTATATTGAGAAAATGATCTTTTTAATTTTTTATTGATTCGTTTATTTTTATAGGCTCAATTACATAACTTTAAAGAAGCCGAATTCTTAAATATATTTTTAGAAACTATATAGGGGAAAAGTGGTTAAAATGAATACCCTAAGGAATATGCCTATTTACTGCGTCCATATACTGCTACAATTTCCGTTTATTGAAGAATATCATAGCTTAACTAACTAGTTGTTGTTCAAGATATCAAACGGTTTTTATTATAAAAAATAAAAATAGTACATTTTTCATCAAAAAACAATAAGATGTAAAATCGTGCATTTTTTTTATCGTGTGGTGGTTAAATGTACAATTACACATATTATACTAAATGGGATAGATTAATGCGTTGTTCCTTATCTAAGTTTGTTTAAATCATTATTGAAATTGTAGGTACACGTATGAATCAAGCTGAGCTTATTCACCTAGAGTAGTAATTAGAATTTACTCATACGTGCGAAAAAGCAGTAAGAAACACATAACGCTTCACATATTGAGGTTTGGTTTTGGTCGAGGTTCCATATTTTTTCAGGGTCAGAGCCACAAAAGGAACCTCTTGAAAAGCAACTTTTGATGAGGTAGATCAACTTTGGAAAACATGACATTGTTAGTCGTTATCCAGTGGTGGCTCTTTTGCCCTAAACAACAAAGTAATTCCGAATGCGAATTAATCTCTGAAACAAAACAAAATATCTGTTCACCTCTCATTGACTATGTAAACAGTTGTCCAAACTGATGATTTGTCGAAATTATCAGGTCGAATAATTTAAAATTCACGGGAAATTCCTTAAATACGATGCGCCAAAAAATTACATCAAAATGGCTACCGTGAGAGAAATTTCTGTTTTATTTTTTATATTTAACAACACAACAAGGGTGTCTTAAATAACTTCAAATGTTCTAAGAATAGGATAATGAAGAAGTATCAATTTATTTATAGCTAAATTATCGAAGTTTGAGCACTGGTTCATTTAAACCTCATTTCCCCTTTATATTTAAACAATTTTCTTAAATCTATGGTTAGTAATGTGAGAAACCGATTACTCGCGGTGTGAGAAAATGCTCTTGATGTGGACTGAATGGAAAGCTAGGCAAGAATAATTTCGAGATCAACATGTTAAAAGAGAATCGATTGAATATGCTCTTATTAGGGCGATGCTGGGATCAATCGTTGCCGCAACTGTTTGAGGAAGCAAGTTACCTTAACCATTGACAACAGCTCTAATAGCCGTAGAGAGGAAAGTTGAATTTGGATCTAGGAAGACGCATCAACTCGAGGCAAAGACGTTAAAACTAGCACAGCCTCATAGAAGAGTTTTAGAATCATACGCCTGTTCGAGGTCATAGAATGTACAAGAGTGTGTGTGGGCGACGCTCGTGAAATATAATATTGTGATGGATATTTTATGAAAGTGGTGCGAAAGATCTACATACACAACAGGCAGGCACAGTGTGAAATAAATATACCAGGATCTGTTTTGGGCGCCGTTGGTATAACTACTACCGTGCGAAGGAAATTTCCTTATGTGCAATATCTACTCTACTCTGTGCGAAATAAATAAACTCTGATCTACGGGATGCATCTTCTATGTGCAGTGCGAAACCTTAACTCTAAGTTTGCCTTAATCCTAAATGGTCTCCTTTTAAGGCAACACTCGAGCGATGGCATATTTTTTTCCTTTATCCATAATCCGTGATAAGTAGCATAGCAGATTCTCCGTCAAGCTCCGGCTTTTGTTATAATGTTGCCGTGTCAAAACATCGAATGTGTTCTATCGATTGATGCCAGAATGTCGAGAACAAAAGACTCCTCTTTCATATGATTATTGTTGTATTCGACTTAGCTCAGCTTGGAATCACATTATTCGTTCGCCTTGGTTCTGTTGGTATCAATGCCATTTGTTGTTCAATTTGTCCTATCCCCGATTTTTTTCGTATTTGTTTTTTTGCCTGTCAGCCAAACTTTATTGTTGAGTTGCAAATCAGACCGAATGTGAAAGAAAATTCTACGAACTTTTATGTTTTTGTGGTTTATTAAAACAGGGATTCCTAAACTGTTTTGGGCAAGAGACTCTTTTCCAGAATGAAGTGACAGCTCAGAACTCTATAGCCAAATTTCTTTAAGAAGGATATCTCTAGTTTTTATTTATAATGCATACAAAAAAATCGGTTGGTTAAGTGAGTAAGCTTGACATCATTTCCTCATCAAAATTAAACAAAATAAATAGACATAAAACCTGTTAAACATCAAATGTAGTTAATAATTACTAATACAAATTACTTACAATGTATGGATGCTTAAGTAGGAAATTTATTTTCGAAAAAGACAATAAAATCACAAGTTAAAGACAGCAAATTCAGTGTGATGGCTGAACCTGATGACTTTCTATCAATCTAATGTGCTTGGAGGACTTGTACGCTCAATTACACTATTTTGCACGCACTTGTTCACACTTTCTTACTTGCCAAGTTTTTCATCTTGAACTTGTGCACGCTCATTGACTGGTTGAGTTTTTGAAAAGTACAACAATAATACTTTCTACTAAAGACGAATTTCACGCCAACTCGTCTTAGGAGTTGGCAGCACCATCTCGGATAGAAGTGAAACGTGGGTGTAAAGACATGGGTCATTATAGCAACTTTGCATACTTGAAATTTTCGAAAAAGAATTAGACTACTTTTTGGAAAAAGCCATTATTTTTTCTTAATTTTTTACAAAAATCTATAACCTAAAAACTATGATACCTACACAATTCTTAATTTTTTTGGAAAAAAACTTCGCTGGTAAAAAAGTTATTTAAGAAACTAAAATTCATTTTTCTCGTTTTTTTTTAAATTCCCAAATATATATATATATATATATATATATATATATATATATATATATATATATATATATATAAATGCTTTAAAATTCTGAAAATATAGATATAAACAGCCCTTAAAATTTCCAACAGGTTTTCCATACATCGGACGATGGGCACATTTACATGGAAAAAGTTTTTCGAACAACAACTTTTCCATGTTCTTGTTTGAAAAAATGCTATTAATGTTCTATTCGTTACATTTTTATGTATAAATTATCGCAATTTGCATGATCTGCTAACGAACCAGAAGTTGGTTCACGTAAAACAACTTATACAATATCTTGGAAGTTTCAAATATGATCTTGTTTCAATTGATAGGGGTTGATTTTTAGACCTTGTCGACCCCCAAAATCAGTTCTCGTTTATGCCGACCTCTGGGGAACCGATACCGACCACTTTGAGAACCTCTAATCTAGACAAAGTTGAAAATTCTAGAAAGATTTTCAGGACTTATTCCAACCTCCGAACCAAAAATTACCATTTACTACGAAAGTCAAAGCCGATATCAGAACAACTGATGAAAATGCAGTATATAGCAAAACTTACCCTTATCCATGAGCTTTAAAATCTAAAGTTTTGTTAACTGGAACTGGAAAAATAGTGAGGTGTATCTAACCTGGTACGGCCATAACAAGGAACTTCAAACGCGTTTTTCTCGAAACTAGTCTTTTCAAACTGGCGTACTCGATATCTCAAGTTCTACTGAACCGATTCATGTCAAATTTATATGGCTACAATCAGCATGCATCTCTCTATCATATGAACCTCTAAAAATTATATATATTTTTTAAATTTACAATTTGTAAAAAATCGGGAAACGTAAAAAAACACTTTAAACCGCATTTCGTTTTTCAATCGGCCGCCTTTTTGTCAGACAATATGTTTTTGACTTGTCCGAGGTTCATACGAGGTTCATGCGGCATCTTTACTGATTCAGAATCAGTTCGGTTTCTTCTTTCAGATAACCAGAAGGGCTGGAATCGTGTACGCCATGGTACAACTATTTTTTACCCCCCTCACTTCATCAGCTTTTAACCATTCTCGTTGTGGATATTTTTTCTCCGTTAAATTTTTATTTTATTGTTAAAAGATAGATGAACAAATAATTATATAATGGATAGTAAAAATATTCTTTGTTTTATTGTTACGGAGCTCGAAAAAACGTCCGAAATTCGTGTCTCTACACTAGAATAGCCCCTTAAGAGCAGTGGATGGCCATTTTGTGGCTGATATTTTCATACTGGGGTTGAATGAAATTTTGGTTTGACCCTGTGTCAATTAGAATTTTTAGTGAATCTTTTGCTTTACCACAATAAAGAAAATGAGGTAGCGCTGATTTTAGTCTACAAAAATTAAGTTCTGCTTTTCCATGTCCTCTTCAGGTATTTCCCGTTATTGTGTTTCAATTCGTTACATATATCGTTCATTATCGGATGATTCTACTCTTCTTCTTCATTGTGTTAGTACTCATAATCAATGGGATCAACTTCAATGAAATTTTGCGAATTTCCGTATTGACTGGTTTCAATACTGAATAGTCTAGGTCTTTTCATTGGATTTACCTGAGATGCATTTAGGGGTCTATTACCATAATTTATTTGCCTAGTTCTAATGGATTGATCAATTTCCATAGTTTTTGGTGGGGGAATGGATGGTTTCCTTGATGGAATTCTTATTGATGGTTGGATATTCGGATTTCCCGCTGAAATGGAGGCCTAAAATGGTTGTTGTGAAGAAAGGCTATGGTTTGAAAGTTGAAGCGTAAACAACATATTTTTTGCCACTTTGAATATGTCGTTGTTGAATATGCCACCAAAGAGGGGAGTGTTACTTCATTATTTCAATATAAAAAAAAAGAAATTGCGGAAAGTCATCGCATTTTGGTGGAAGTTTATGGTGACCATGATCCAACTGAGCGGACGTGGCAGACGTGGTTTGCACTGTTTAAAAGTGGAAATTTTGATTTGGAAGACGAAGAACGTTCCGGACCGCCAAAAAAGTTTGAAGATGAAGAATTGGAGGCTTTATTCGATCCAAATCCGTCACAAACGCAACAAGAATTTGCAGATACACTTGGAGTAGCTCAGCAAACTATATCAGATCGTTTAAAAGCAATGGGAATGATCCGAAAGATAGGACATTGGATGCCGTATGAATTGAATTCAGGAGACGTCGAATGCCGTTTTATCACGTGCGAACAGCTGCTCCAACGGCATAAAAGAAAGGGTTTTTTGCATCGAACCCCGGTTACTGTCGATGAAAAGTGGGTCCATTATGACAATCTTAAACCTCGGGAAACGTATGGATACCCGGCATTAACATCGATGGCCGCGCGGAATATTCACTGCAAGAAGGTTATGCTGTCTATTTGGTGGGACCAGCTGGGTGTGGTGTACTATGAGCTGCTAAAACCTAATGGAACTACTACGGGAGACTTCTACCGATGACAATTCATACATTTGAGCCGTGCACTGAAGGAAAAACGGCCACAATACGACCAAATACACGATAAAGTTATTTTTCAGCACGACAATGCTTGGCCGCATGTCACGAAACCGGTCTTAACATACTTGGAAACGCTGAAATGGGAGGTCCTGTCCCACCCGCCGTATTCTGCAGACATTGCTCCGTCCGACTATTACCTTTTTCGATCGATGGAAACATGGCGTGGTTGACCAGCACTTCTTCAATTTTGATGAAGTCAAAAATTGGATCGATTCGTGGTTAACCGACAAACCGGCCGATTATTTCCGCAAAGGGATCCGTGATTTTCCAGAAAGATGGGAACAAGTTGTGACTAGCGATTGGCAGTACTTTGAATATTAAATTTGTAACCATTTTTGCAGAATAAAGCATTAATTTTTGAAAAAGGCCTATAACGTAACACTTTTTTTTACTATTTTAGACACCATAATATGTAACAAATGATCATTTGCATAAAAATGTTTAGAGCTATTTGGATTTATTTCTGAACAAATTTGCACATGCCATCCCCTCCTCCCTTCCTGAGGGCGCTACGTAATACATGAATATTTGAATGGCCCCAAAAATCTCATTAGTGGCAGTTTTGAGTGGCTCTACTCTGTCATGAAAACGTCTAGAATAGAATTCTTGATTTTATTGTTTCATATATTAAATCCTAGTATGTAGTGTCCATTATGTGTGTATTAGATAACTCCCCCACATCTCAAGTGTACCAAAATCGCTTTTTTCAGTTGTTCATTTGAAATTCCTCCAATTTAAAATCTTTTTCGAGATGACAGCCGATCACGACGTTTCATGCAATTTTAAGACATTTGGCATCAACATTTTTTATTTCGAAACCCCCGATTTCCTTTACTCCTTCCTTGGTGTTGATTTTTGATATACCGGGAACAAACGATATTTTTTGTGTTTTTCCGAAAGATTATGCATTGAAACATCGTTTTATGAAGAAATGAGTGATCTGCAACACCTTCACAGAATATTAATCTCATTGTTATTAGGCATTCGCTAACAAGGTGTACACGTGTTCTTTAAACTTTTTCTTATTTGTTTTGGAAATAGTTCGTTCTTCCAAACCAAAAAAGAGTGCATTAGGCCTGCTGAAAGTGTGACATAAAATTCTTGTACTTGGACCGACTTATTCGATGTGGATCTACGAAAAATACATGGTGGGACAGTTATGAATAGAATATCAACATGGGACAATTGAGCATGATGTTTTTTTTTGTTTTTCCGTAAGTGAAAATCGTCAAAAAGTAACATGGGACAACTATGCGTAGAACGGCGCATAGTGGTGAATATTTTTTAAGAGGTAAGTGTTTAAAATTCGTGATGACCATTTTCATCGGCACCCTACTTCACATTTACCTTCCGAAACACTTTTGTCAGAGTCACATTCCAAGTACCGAGTTTCCAATCGTAGCTTTCCATTCGCTTAGATCCATACTGATTATTTCGTTCCAAATTTTTCTCCAGACTTCTCGTAGTGATTTGATATTTCAGCTGGAGCGGCCGTCTTATGTATAGCTGGCGCATTTCATAGGTCAGCTGCCCGTTCTGGATCAGACGCTGTTGCACGCCGCCCCTGACAAGGTAACAGACGCTTGCAGTCCCTCTTTTCTGTCTGCATACGACAGAAAATCTCACCTGGGTTCAAATCCGATCTTCACTTCACAGATTGCTCGCTACTTGCTCTGTTAATTTTTATTCTATTGCAGTTGACTGAAGGGTTTTTGTCATATGTTTTTTTATACATTTATCAGAAAACATGTTATTTTTATGTTGTTTACGGAACTGAATGTAATGGACATAAAAAATACAATATAACAAATACAATCACCACAAAGCATAAAATAACTAATATGATTCAATGTCCGAGAACAAACGGTGTGGGATTTTCTTTATGCCGGTCACTGTAAACAGGTTGGAAGTATTTAAGGTCAGCTGTAGAGTCGATAATTCTAGCAATTGTATCGTCTGTTTCTCGTGTATTTAAAAGTATTTACATTCAAAAAAGATTTTCATCTAGAAAGCTGATTGGTGATCGACACGAGACAAAGCGATTCAAAGGATCGGTACACAATGGAAGTAGAAAGTGGACTCTTCTCGAAAGCTCCTATTTCACAATTCGATAGAACACATTCGAAGCTTCACCATTAGAACAAGTTTTCAGCATTCAGAGCACGTCAGAGAATCTGCTGTGCTACGGATCAAACGATTTCAAGGCACGTCCGGTTAGTTGATTATGCATCTGTTTTCGGACGTCCAAACCCGTTATCAGATAAGTGAATGTGTTGTTAATATATGTTACATGTAATATATATTAGTCATATTAATTATCAATTGAATTAATACATATCGTTAGTAAGTAATATAATTTTTAAGGAGAACTTGGTAATAATTTGTATTCGAAACATTGGAAGGGAAGCTGTGGAGCCTACGAAAGTTGTGGTAAAAAATCACACCGTACAAAATACCAACGGC
The DNA here is from genome assembly GCF_029784135.1 of Toxorhynchites rutilus septentrionalis. Classification (NCBI taxonomy): domain Eukaryota; kingdom Metazoa; phylum Arthropoda; class Insecta; order Diptera; family Culicidae; genus Toxorhynchites; species Toxorhynchites rutilus. The sequence continues at coordinate 81,121,575 of NC_073744.1, read as the reverse complement.
GATGATTCGCTCCAGCTCTAGTTAGATGTTTAAGAAAGGGCCTTTAACTCGAGCTGGTAGCCATGTGACTGGGGTATGTGAATAGTCGCATCTTGATAATAAATACCAAGCAATACCTTCCCTTTCTGTTCAAGGGCAGAGCTCTAATGTAAATAATGAAACAAAGTCTTCCCACTCACTGTAAATGAAACGCCAATTTCTTTGATGTTGTGTTGTGAATTAATGTCGTGAATTAGTTTAAGACTATCAACATCTTAAAACGGATGCAGATTCAAATCGCTAGACGTGCACTTGTCATTCCCATCCGCCGAGGGGGACAAACACGTGTGTCTCTCACGGAGGACAGCAGGAATGCGTGGTATTCGAGCACAAACATTCGATTCTCTTTTATGTTGTATTAAGTATTCTCTTGATATGCTTTTTAATATGCTTTTTAATAGAGGACATATGCACACACTGAGATGAGACAGACGACTCAATACTGGCATAGCCGATAAATCGATTGCTGTGAATAGAGCGCTATCGATCAATTTTGCGAAATATCCGCACAATACTATTCAAAGCTTTGTAACAATTTTCGAGAATGTACAACGATATATTTCGTTAAACCCCAGGATATTGTGACCATAGATCGATAATGGAGTATGTCATTTCTGTGATATTTAAATAGGCGCTATAGCGTTAAACTTTTTTTTTTCTAGCAGAGGTTGAAAACGAGTTATTCTTATATCATTTGAAAACATAAATTGTAACCCAAGCAAAAGAAGAAAATATAGAGCAATTCCACAGCAAATAAACCAAAAAAACAGCAAACAAAATCATCCCAAAATCATAATTTATATTACGAGTGATTGTTGAGAGAGTGTATTTAAAACTAATGTTCTTTCTTTCAAAAAATCGTAACTCACAATCCAGATTTCTGATTGAAATATGATGTTTGACAAGCCACCATCCCTAAAGCTCCCTCTTTACCAATTTCTCGAAAGAAATGATATCACTGTTTGGTTCCTGCCCTCCTCATCAAACTGAACTACCACACTCGCTCCATCCTAGTCCTAAATACGAATGCTATTCAATCAATCGAGTGTTAGATTTAGTGATTATTGAATTGTTGGTCTTAATTATTTAGAAAATAAGTTTTTATTTTAAGATGAAATTTGACTCTGTAAATGTTAGATGATAAGCAATTGAGTCTGATTAATGAATATTTTTGGAAAAAAGAGCCACCATCCCATCTAAAAATAATTCTTTTTAGAAAGTGGTGACGAACATGATGGTCCCGCACCTAGCCCTACAGAGGCTTGAGCAAGACGAGTTATCTAGAATATAATATTTTTTTTCTCTGCTTCGAAATCAGTTTAACAAAATATTTTATTACATTATCAAAAGAGAAGCCAATATAGGTCGGACTCGGTTATATACAGTTTGTTTTTTTTATAATTCAAATATGACTTATTAAAAAAAAAAAAAAATTAAAATGAAAATTAATAATTACACATAAAAAATCACAAACTTTTAAAATGTTCTCTTCCAAAATGTTATTTAAATCCACTAACTTAGATATTACACTACTATATTCTGTACTAAATTTTCTCATCTTTTAAATGAAAGCAACACGATCGGCTTACGTAGCGAACTTTTTAATATCTAGAGCCAGTTTGAGGCAAACAGTGACCAAAACAAAACAAAATAAGTTCTATAATTCTGTCATTGTTGAAATTCGAACTTATGCGTAGAAGGATTTTTTCGTAAAATATGATCTTCTTTATCGTCTTTTGAGAGATTATGGATACATTTTTTTTTTCATGTGAGATAGGTGTTTCCTGACTTTAAGGGGATTAATCAAAAATTAAATTCTTCTTTTATATTCAATAAACGATAATGCTTTTATATTCAATATATATAAACGATATATGCATAAAAAACGAATAAATTTTTTTTTTGTTGACTCGATAATAGACATGATTCAATTATTGTGCGTCTATTCCCTAACTGGACATGACGGTTCGAAATAGTCGCATTTTAAGTATTAGTATTTTCGTGAAATTTAAATGATTTATAACAGCATGCAAAATTCAATTCTTAAAAACGTTCAGCATAGTCGGGCTAATATAAACACAAAATATCATTTTTCATACGACTACTAGGGTAAATGATCTTGGTTTTTCCGATTTGGGGTGTTTTTACGCTACTAGTACGTGAAAATCGATTTTTCTTCATGTAAATCATACATAACCGATACGAGTTTGAGTTTGTTGAAAAGTTGTTAATACTACCATAATGTGTTGAAATTATTCAATGTTTTATGTTTTTTAACGATTTTCCTTAAAGAGGAATTATGATCATGGTTTGTCCGGTTTTAGAAATCACCATTCTTGAATGAAAACATTCGAATTCACAAGTAGATGTTACATTTATCATTGCTTGAGTTTACTGTCATCGTTTTGATCCATTCATAATTTAGGCTTTCTTCAGAATATTACCTTTTCTTGGGCATTTTAAAAGTGTTACCCTCAACACACTCAACACAGAGAAACTTTATTTCTGCTATCCGCGAAGGACACAATAAACAAACTGCAGTGCGCCAAGCGGTTGCCATAGAAATCATGTGGACAAAATAACATCATTGAATTGGACAACTCATGATCAGAATTGAGTTCATCAAAATGCGTTAATTTAATGGTTTAGCTATGTAAATCTGATACAAATGTTTACTATATTTGTAAGTGTTATAATCCAGAAAAGGTCTGAATACGTGCGGAATAATTATCTGGAGTTCGATTTAAAGTTAGCTCGAATGAGGGGTGCATTGACACAAATAGAAGGTGTATTTTATAATCCTGTGACTCCATGTGATGTAATGTGATGATGATTTGATAAACATGTGATTCCGTAAAAATATACTATAAAACTACTGTAAATCATGAAAAAGACAATTTTATTTATATGTTTTGAAATATACAAATACCTCATTTGACACAGGAGCGCTGAATTAGAGCATTCAAAAAAGTGGGCGAACCATGATCATTTACCTTACTTCCTGAGATTATCACGATTTACGCGAAGTGCAAATCAATTATTAGTTCCTGGAACGTAGTTTATGAACGAGAAAGAAATATAAGACGTAGCAAACGACAGAGCACTCTCCGAAAGTGTGATGCAGAGTAACTAACCTGGCTGGTGAACATGGTTCTATACTACATGCATTTGGAATGACTTCGAAATCCTTGGAGAGAAAATATGCGGGTGCGTCGAGTTGACATCGAAATAAAAATTATGAATTAAGCTGATTTCAATAGGATCTTCATCAGTTCTCGCTTCTTGGCGAAGTTGCCATTGCAAATAGAGAAATCGAGCGCAACCGAGGATACGCAACATACGAACTATACGACAGATGTTAATGTTTAAAGGAGAATTTTTGCCGGAAACCAAGAATTTCATGTCTCTGCTTTTTATGGCATTTATATCCAGATAAATTTTCAGTGTGGTAGATGGATGGTACTCGTATCCATTGTGATTTGAATATCATACAGTATTTGCCCTTATTGGGAATAATTCCTCTCTTCTGACCTGATAACTGTCCATTTTTACAATGCAATTGAAGTTGTTTTCAGATTAATTGATATAGATCTTGAAGAGAGTGATGATACGTCACTATTGATTGCTGTTAAAGGTGAAGGTGGAAGCTAGCCACAAATGGCTGCCACAATGGCGCTCATTTCTTTCATCTCCGTCCCTCACCCCTCGCCCGAAAATCAATAATTTCGCGAAACAGTGTGAAGAAAATTATCGTTTTCGCACACTTCCCATGGAGTAATATCAACCAAAATTTAATCGATTACTCACAAGATATCAAATTTTCATCTGCTGTCGCACTGTATAGTGAAAAACGTCGGAAAACTCGAGCAAGTGCTCTGAAAGTTAAATTTTCATTTTTCAATCTTCGGCAATGGTTTTGTTTGTGTTGGTGAAAGCATCGTTATTTTTTTGACACTGATGCCAGACAACATCATCGAAACAGCTATCAAAACCACTCAATAAAATGTTATTCCTGAGTCATAGCCTTTCATGTCATGAAAATCAATAGAATAAAATAGTGTTGATATCAATACAATCATTATTTTTACGTTTAATGGGTCTATAATGTAAGTTTTAGCAACATTAACATTGGGTAAGAAAATTGTATTGCAGAGCTCGGAACACTGCTACGGCTGCCTATGCTTTCAAAAACAATAAACGGAAAAGTATTACATTCAATCAAAATGTCTCAGCCAACGAAGAGAAGGGTTAAGGTTCTCCAACGAGAATATGTGAAAACAATACGACCAACGAAGGAAAATATTGAAGAATTATCAGCATCGAGTTACTATGCGGTAGAACTTGTTAATATCAAAAGAGCCCCAATTCGCATGTGTTATAAATTTGCACATGTTACGCTCGCGTATAATCAGAATTTTACTTCATATGCAAAAATACCCCTTCTATATATTTATGTTTGCAATTGTCTTGGTTCATCGGAACATATCGTTCATACATTTAACTTCAGTATTGAATTGTTATTTTTTTTCAAATGTATTCAAAGACTCGTGTCAATGAAGCGCCACACAGTCTGATAAGTGAATTGATCTATTTACATGTGCTTTGCTCTTCTCTCACAAACACTATTACCCCATTTTTACACGTGGTTTTACCTATACTACCTTAAATGACTACACGAAACTATTTCCAAAATATTGTTATACTTTTGGCAGTAAATTCAGTTAATCGGTTATGTACTGAAAAAGTACAAAACTTATAAATGTTTTCTTTAATTTATTCTTCAAATAAATCTATGCAGGAAAATCAGTACTAAAATTAGTAATTATTATCGTTGGAATAAGTAATTTTCGATGCTAAATTCTTTTTTGTTTTTTTTTGAGGCACCAAAGAATTCATTGAATCCAACAATAAACGGACATTTTTCACTTTGAGTTCTTCTATCTGTGCATGAACATACGAAGCTTTCATAACGAGGGAGTCAGTTCGTTCATACAAAATATCGTTAGATGACAAAATACTCTTGGTAATATTATAAGTAGACCATGGTTTCCTCCCGAGAGTGACACAGCTCGGAACAGGTTAAGGTATTGATATGGCGGAGCTTGTGTCATTAACTTTGAACGCATATCTCCCGGTATTGCTCTCAACTGTTCGATGCAATTGAAAATTTCCTGAGTGGTTGGCGCTCCTGTTTCGACTTTTTGTTCGAAATACAGTTTTTTTTTTGCTCAATTGGAAAATTATTGTAGTCCAACCGTAAAATTCCATATCGAACCTTATTTTTCAGAACACTATTTCACCAGTTAATTTATTTATGGTTTGTTTTTAATTTGCTTTTTGACATTTGGAACAAAGTTGAAGGGGTAATCAGTATGGGTTTTCCATGAATTTAATCACCCCTCGTAAAAAGCGCAACGATTTAAACAATTCAAGTTAATTCACAAGATATACAGGGATAAGGGATCAAAGACTGTATATAATCGAGTCCGACCTGTATGCAGTCTACGATTTCTTTTCACTTTTTGTTTTTTATACACATATATTTCGTTTTTTGAATATAAAAGAAGAATTTAATTTTTGATTTATCCCTTTGAAATCACCACATACTTTTCTCATATAAAAAATCCTAATTTTTCCAGGAGGCGATAGAGAATCATATTTGATGAAAAAGATACTATTACGGGCTCTGTTTGCCCTAAACTGATTCTTTATTTCCATTTGAAAGGTGAGACATTTATTAACGCCATTCACAAGTTTATCAAAGAAAATGTGTAAAATGTACAGAATTTTCTTTTTGTTGACTTCCATTGTCAACATTCTGTACTGCCGTTCTGCGCATAGTTGTCCCATGTTCCAAAATCAGCAACTGAGAAAAACGCAATCAAAGTTTTCTCGAATATTTGTCTACCAAAAGCTTCAAGCATTTCAATTTGGCAATACACCGGTTTTTTTAGAAGCACTATACTATTGTTTAATGAAATGTGATGAGATCCTCTCACAGAATCAATCAAGCTTGATTACGGGTTTAAAAATTCATGGTGGGACTTTTATGCCTAGAATATCAACATGGGACAATTGAACTTGATGTTGTTTTTTGATATACTTGGCACAAACAATATTTTTTTGTGTTTTTTCCGAAAGGTTATGCATGGAAACATCGTTTTATGAAGAAATGAGTGATTTGCAACACTTTCGCAGAATATAAATCTCATTGTTATTAGGCATTCGCTAACAAGGTGTACACGTGTTCTTTTAAACTGTTTGTTATTTGTGTGTGATGCCCGATAAAGGTGGCCGTACACTGTTTGCCCGGAGGTCAAATATTTGTAATTTTTTGACAGATAAGGTTTGATTTGATATTTGTACAAACACTATTTTGTTTGCCACTCTTCAATTTTCAACAGTAGTTCAAACAATATCAAACACCGAACATGGAAAAAATCAACTGAAATATTCAAGGTAACCTAACCATGTACCGACAGGTTCGAAGAACAGACTGAAAAAATATTTTAGGCATCCAATAATTGAATATTTGCTTGTCGTGTTTTGTGTAGAATATATTTGATCAGTACACGTTGACCACATTTTATCTGTCAAAAAGAGTCAAATATTTGGCTTCGGTCAAACAGTGTATGAGCACCCTAAGAGTACGACTGATATGGAGATGTATTCCCTCAAACATATACACCCTTATCATAGTTTTCGAACGAATAGGATACGTACGCAAATCCCATCCTTGTTTTCGTACGAGCCATTCGTCGTATTTTCAATTTACAGTCGTACTAGATCAAGTTATTGGTGTACTACATTATCGACATTGTTGACAATCAGGAGGTGTTTACGTATCGAACGTGTTTAATTTATGATACAAAGTTATCTGAACGTTGGAGTTTATTATTGCAGTTTTTATTTGTGCGGCTCAATAAAAACAAGATATAAAGCTGGTGAGATTTTTTAAAACATGTCCGGACGATTTGTACTCTGAATAACATGATTGTTCGAAATTGTTGAACACAGATAATCTTCCGCTAGAGGAACAAGATCCGGCTATTCTAATTGCGGTTTGTCGGCTATCATACTATCGGACATGCAATGCGTGTGTGTTCGCCCTATTCGCTATACGACTAGTCGGTATTTGGCATTGACAAAATCCCTGCTATGCAACCGCCGTCCGGTAGCAGTAGATGACCTTATTGTGTAAAAATTTGCAGCCAGGTTCCGTCGCAATTACGAGTTCAGCCACCGGAACCAACATGTTACTGTGAAAAACTACATAAGTGCAGGTGAACAACGACACCAAGATAAAGGAAACGAGGAAGAGCCAGAATGGCTGTCGGCAGGACCTACCTTTCGCCTGGACACACTCGAACTTTGTGGATTCGATGAAGATGCCTCAATCAACGCCTCGCCAATCGATCCGTCGACATGCTAGCACAAAATCAAGTCAACAATAAAATAATTGCTCAGCAACAATTTTTAATGAAATTCTCACCAAAAACCAACAGACTGATATTTTGCGCCGAATGCTCATGAAAAACAATGTTGAGAATATAACAAAACAAATGCAATAACAGCACAAATCAACCCAACAGCCGCGTTATCCATCCCAACGTGAGCTTCAGTTCCATACCCAATCCATAATGCAGAACACTTTACTCCGTAAAAAACTGCAGAATCAACGCAAGGCGCTTTGTGATCAGAACAGTCGAATTGCTGCCGCTACCGCTGTGATTAACAACGGTGAACCAAATACAGTTGTGCAGCAATTCGTACAATCGATTCGTCTAAACATGCAACGAAGTTTTTTGGTTCTTAGTCAAACTACTAACCGGCTGGTGACAAATATCCTAATGGTACATATTTCTCTGCAAAGCCGACTGCAGGAGCAACTACTCTCCGTCACGCAAAAATTGTGTCAACAGGAACGTGGTCCCATGAGCGCTAGAACTTCTTAGGAAACATCGAATTCTACAGATCAATTCTTACATGTTACGAGAGAACTGGATTCTGTGCAGAACTGGATAACAGTGCAGAAATGGTTATATTTTGCAACATTCAAATTTAATGATGTTTTGTACTATATATTACCGTTCCTCATGATTGTATTTTTATATGTTTGTGGTTTTTCTTAATAACGTGCTTCGTTCCATCATTGTTATATTTTTTATGCAAGCGGAATTTCGATACAAATTCTCACTATCTAATTTATATTCTGCAAAATTGCACCGATTGATTTGTCGTTAGGTTTTCCCATCAAGTTTATTATTATAAGACGATTGTAAATTATAGAAACGAATGTTAATTTTTTTTCGCTTTGTTATTTTTTGACACTACAATCGCTAAATATTTTCTGCAAAACCAAGCGTTAGCATCTTGTATATTGCCTAAAAACTGTCGCCTAAAAACTGCCTTACGGAGGTCGGCGCTCGACGAAAAATTCCTCCGGTAGCCTGTTGGACGGTACCCGGAACAGACGTGCTCACTTCGATTCTGGATACAACACAAGTGATGGAGGTTTCGATAGTTTTCGATAGCGTTAGTCTCAGGAGGGTCCGGACGATAGTGGTGGCACCTATTCGCCCAAATGGTCACCCATTCCAATCCACATATGCTTTAGTGGGAAACCACCACCAGCTTCAGTTGCACCAACAGCAGCAACATTTTCCTGTTGTCATCTGCGGGTACAACTGGTCTTTCAGTTCTGCTCAGTGATGAAAGCCACGGTGGTGGTGGCATAATACGTTCGCTTTTGGAAGAGTTCAAGAAAGGCATCGCGCTGCAGGATCAGCTTGAGCGAAAGAAGCTGTCGAATAAGAATAAGTAATATGATCGAATTCCAAGATCACTAACTTATTTATTAATTCGTAGGGTCGACATTTCTTCAGAATATGATTTGACACTTGAAAGTGTCAAGTCCGATGAGAAAATACGAACGCTAGGAAATATCCAACCTCATAGGTATACCTGATTACTTTGAATGAAATATAAATTGTATCCCATAACATATTTTAATATTCCTCCAATACAATATTCATGACTATTCGAATTAAAATAATGTGTAGTAAACAATACGTTCACTGAAATTTCTTTATTACCCTACAAACATGAAATTATTTTTCGCGACCATTGCTGAAATTCATGAGCTTGCTCGATCTTCGTCCAGCAGCCAGTTCGAACATCTCTCTTTGAATGAGTTGATTTATTAATCAACTTTTTTAGAAAAAATTGTAACTTCTCGTTTTGTCAACCAGAAAACAACTGATAGCATCCATTCAATAATAATGATCAACACTAGACATCCTAATGTATCCATGTTAGGTCTTCTATAATCTTGATTATATCATGTACGGCCGCTTCCTTCTTAGTTCCATTAACGTCGATCTGCAATTTTCAACAGATTTGATTGTGTCAGTCAAATTTCCCTGTAATATTCGAAAAAATTCATAATTCATAATAATCGGGTGGTATTTGTGTGACCAGACCAATTGCATCGCTGACTATGCCAAATAGCACACAACCCGTTGTCGCCGTCGTTCGCTCACCAAAGTTTTGCATCACGAGCGAACCGTGGCGGAATACATTCACCATATCACCGAGATCGCATTGTGCAACCTTTGGTACTTGCTATCGTTCGTCGTCCGTTGCTGCGGCCCTTCAAATAAAAACAAAAATTGTTCGTATTATAAACAGAGCTACGGAAATCCTACTTAGCCATCTTTTAGGCAAACAAATAGATTGTTCTGTTATCCGCCCGAGGAAATCACTGTCATCCAATTTGGTTAATAGTCGCGAGCGATCTCCTCAACATTTTTTTTTTTTTTTTCCTAAGCTCGAAGCCGCCGGACGGTTTTATATCGTTATCATCCATCGTTGAAGTGATACCGTTATTTTCGTGGCTGGTGAAGTGAGTGTTGGACACTAACGGGATTCCCTGTGAATTCATTGAAGCAGACACAACAAGCGAGAGGAAGAAACCCTGCACGCGAGCGCTGTGTGCTGGTGTGTTATCGCCGTAGCACCGTCTTCGACATCATCACCGCGTGGTGCGATACACGGGTTCAGCTGTACCGAACGATCAACACGCAGCACCGTTATAAATAATCCGCACTGGTGTGCATAATAAGTATACTGAAATTAATAGGTTAAGGTTATTAGGTTAAGGTTAATTATAAAAAAAAAATTGCAAAAATTATAAGAAAGTGTACATCTGCCATTCTAAATGGCAGAAGGGGAAGAAAGCGTTGACATGGATATCGAATCCACTGTCTCCCCCTCCCCAGCTACGGGTGCTGGGAAGTCGCTTAAACGCGTTCCCCCCTCAGAAGATGTCTCTTCACAGGAAGAGTTAACTCACCTCAACAAGCCTCCCTCAAGAAAATTTGCAAACCTTTCCTCTTCACCCCCTCATTCTCCCGCTCCCGTTTCCGCTCAACTCCCGAACTTGCCTCCCAGCCCTACTGATCCCGCTCCCGCTCAACAATCGACCTCGATCTCCCCCTCAGTTGCTTCCTCTCCTCGTGTCAAGGTCTATCCAGAAGATTCACCTGGAGCTGGCCCATGGGTTGTTTTTTTCCGGCCCAAACCGAACGGAAAATCCATCAATGTCATTCAGGTTTCGAAAGATCTGGCAAGATATTATTCCTCCGTGGTCGAAATCTCTAAGGTTAGACCGAACAAACTGCGTGTTGTCGTGAGTGATCGGAAACACGCAAATGCAGTTGTGATCGACGAGAGATTCTCCCTAGAGTATCGTGTCTACGTGCCGTCCCATGACGTAGAAATCTCGGGGGTGATAACTGAAACGGGTCTGACGTGTGAAATGATAAAGGAAGGAGTTGGTAAATTTAAAAGACTCCCGTTGGTGGGCGTTAAAATTTTGGACAGCCGCCAACTAGGGAAAGTATCCCAAGAAAAGGGAAAAACTAAATTCTCGCCGTCAGACTCGTTTCGAGTAACTTTTGCTGGTTCCGCTCTCCCTGACTACGTCATGGTGGGCAAATTAAGACTGCCTGTGCGACTCTTCGTGCCAAAGCCCATGACTTGCCAAAAATGCAAGTCAGTTGGTCACACTTCAGATTATTGTGCCAACAAGGAGCGCTGTGCCACTTGCGGAGAGCAACATGAGGGGAAATCCTGCAGTGCGACTGAGCATAAATGTCCATATTGCGGGGGATCCCCACACGAGCTCTCAGTTTGTGAAACTTACAAGAGTCGCTAGGAGAAACAGAAGCGCTCTTTGAAGGAACGCTCGAAACGAACTTTTGCGGATATTTTAAAGGGCGCTTCTCCACTGGCCCAACAACAACAACCAATCATCACACAAAATGTCTTCGCCACGTTGCCCGTTGATGAAATGGAAGCGGACACAGCTAACGGGGGCACACCGTTCATTTTCAAAGGGAATCCCCGGCGCAAAAATGTGACCACTCCCAAAGTTCAAGGACAAGCCCCTCCGGTTAACCCTCCTGTTAGCATGCCTAAAAAATCGAGTGCAGCGGACAAGCAAAATCAGGTTCCTCCTGGCTTCCGTGGGAATAGTTCACCTTCGAACGACCCAGCACTCGAGGGGACATCAAAAACCCCAAATGTCCCTATTTTTCCGTCCAGCTCAACTTCCCAATCGGGATTTATAAAGTTGTCTGACCTTTTGGACCAAATCTTCAAGTGTTTTAATGTTTCCGACTCCATCAGAACCATTGTCATTTCAATGCTTCCAGTATTAAAGACAATTTTGCAACAATTGATGCAAACATGGTCCCTCCTTGCAATGATTATCTCTCTTGATGTCTAATTCAAATAGAGAGGTCGGAGATATCACTGTTTTACAGTGGAATTGTCGTAGTCTTATCCCTAAATTTGATGCATTCAAATGTTTAATTCATAACTTTAATTGTGACGTTTTTGCTCTGTCCGAAACTTGGCTTTCTTCGCGAGATGATATCTCTTTCCACGATTTTAATATTATACGCTTGGACCGTGTTGACAGATACGGAGGGGTGCTATTGGGGATCAATAAGTGCCACTCATTTTTTAGAATTGACCTTCCACCTATTGGGGGGATCGAAGCTGTTGCTTGTCATGCAAACATCAGAGGCAAAGACCTCTGTATTGTCAGCTTGTATTGGCCTCCGAGAGCTGCGGTTAGCCGCAAGCTACTTGTTGACATGTGCTCACTCCTTCCTGAGCCACGATTGATCTTGGGAGACTTCAACTCTCACGGAACTGCCTGGGGGGAACCGTACGACGATAATCGTTCATCGATGATATATGACCTTTGTAACAGCTTCAATATGACCGTTTTGAATACTGGGGAAACAACACGTGTTCCTAAACCTCCTGCTAACCCAAGTGCTCTTGACCTCTCGCTTTGCTCGAATTCACTATCGTTAGATTGCAAGTGGAATGTAATCCAGGACCCCAACGGTAGTGATCACTTGCCAATCAAAATTTCCATCACCATTGGTTCGAATTCTTCTGAATCTATAAACATGGCATATGACCTCACAAGACACATTGACTGGAAAAATATGCGGACGCAATTGCTCTAGCCATCAATTCCAGAGATGGTTTGCCTCCATTGGAGGAGTATAACTTCCTTTCTCGTTTGATATATGACAGCGCGGTTCGCGCTCAAACGAAACCCATCCCAGGCTCCACTTTTCGTCAAAGGCCTCCCAATCCATGGTGGGATAGCCAATGTTCCAAGCTTTATCAGGATAAATCGAACGCATTTAAAGCTTTTCGGAAACGTGGAACCATTAAGAATTTTCAAACGTATTTGGACCTTGAAAATTAATTTAAAAACTTGATCAAAGGGAAAAAACGCGCTTATTGGCGAAATTTCGTGGGAGGTTTGTCACGAGAAACGTCAATGAAAAAATTATGGAAAGTGGCTCGAAACATGAGAAATCTCTCTTCATCGAATGAAAGCGAAGAATATTCACATCGATGGATTTTTAATTTTGCACGGAAGGTTTGTCCCGATTCCGTTCCTGTGCAAAAAATTGTTCGAGATATACCACAAGATAGGTGCGATCTTGATTCCGAGTTTTCGATGGTAGAATTCTCTCTTGCTCTCCTTTCTTGTAACAATTCGGCTCCAGGAACGGATAGAATTAAGTTCAACTTGTTAAAAAACCTCCCTAATGTGGCGAAACATCGCTTGTTGAATTTATTCAATCGGTTTTTGGAGCATAATATTGTTCCAGATGATTGGAGACAAGTGCGAATTATAGCTATTCAAAAACCCGGAAAACCCGCGTCCGACTTCAATTCGTACCGCCCAATAGCAATGCTGTCTTGTATACGGAAATTGTTCGAGAAAATGATCTTGTTTCGCCTTGATCGATGGGTTGAAACGAATGGCCTACTCTCAGATACACAATATGGGTTCAGCAGGGGCAAGGGGACGAATGATTGTCTTGCGTTGCTTTCTTCAGAAATTCAAATGGCTTACGCCGAAAAAAAACAAATGGCTTCAGTATTCTTGGACATAAAGGGGGCCTTTGATTCTGTTTCAATAGAGGTTTTGTCAGACAAATTACACTCTCGGGGTCTGCCGCCTCTGTTGAATAATATGTTATATAACTTGCTTTGTGAGAAACAGTTGAACTTTTCTCACGGGGATTCGACAGTAAATCGGGTCTCCTACATGGGCCTCCCCTAGGGCTCATGTTTAAGCCCCCTTTTGTACAACTTCTTACACAAAATTGCAGCCTAAGACAACTTGCAGATGATGGAGTGGTGTCTGTCGTAGGATCAAACGAATCCGACCTGCAAGGACCCTTACAAGATACTTTGAACAATTTTTCAACCTGGGCCATTGGGCTAGGGATCGAATTCTCCACGGAGAAAACAGAGATGGTGGTTTTTTCTAGGAAGCATAGACCAGCAAAACCAAAGCTTCAACTTTTGGGTAAACCGATCACTCATGCTATGTCATTCAAGTATCTTGGGGTCTGGTTCGACTCCAAATGTACTTGGGGGGCCCATATTAGGTATCTGAGTAAAAAATGCCAACAAATAATAAACTTTCTCCGTACAATTACCGGCACCTGGTGGGGAGCCCATCCCGAAGATCTTATAATGTTGTATCGAACAACTATTCTCTCAGTGATGGAGTATGGCAGTTTCTGTTTTCAATCAGCTGCCAAAACACATCTCATTAAACTCGAGCGAATTCAGTATCTTTGTCTCCGTATTGCGTTGGGATGTATGCCCTCAACGCATACCATGAGTCTCGAGGTTTTGGCAGGCCTACTCCCACTAAAAGATCGCTTCAATTTATTATCTCTTCGGTTCCTCATCCGGTGTAAGGTTATGAACCCATTGGTGATCGGAAATTTTGAGCAGCTTATCGAGCTAAATTTTCATTCAGGATTCATGAGCTCATATCATGAATTCATCTCCATGCAGGTTGATCCTTCTTCGTATACTCCCAACCGTGTTTGTTTTCCTGACTACATCAATTCCTCTGTACATTTTGATCTGTTCATGAAGGAGAAAATCCATGGAATTCCAGATTATCATCGATCGGGGATCGTTCCTACGATCTTCAATGCAAAGTATGGGCGTGTCAATTGTGATAATATGTACTTTACTGATGGGTCCTCTATGAATGAGTCCACAGGATTTGGAGTGTTCAACGAAATTTTTAGCACCTCCCACAGTCTTCAGAATCCTTGCTCAGTGTATATTGCTGAATTGGCAGCGATACACTGGGCGCTGGACAGCGTCGCCTCACGACCTGTTGAACACTATTACATTGTAACGGATAGTCTTAGCTCTGTCGAAGCTTCCCGTTCAGTGAGGCCGGAAAAGCACTCGCCGTACTTCCTTGAGAGAATACGAGAAAATTTGAGTGCTTTAACCAGACGCTGTTATGTCATTACCATTGTCTGGGTCCCTTCACATTGCTCAATTCCGGGTAATGAGAGGGCTGACTCATTAGCAAAGGTAGGTGCAATTGAAGGCGATATTTATCAGCGTCAAATCGCTTTCAATGAATTTTATTCTTTAGTCCGTAAAAATACCATCGCTAACTGGCAACGTAAGTGGAACGAAGATGAATTGGGTCGGTGGCTTCACTCGATTATCCCTAAGGTTAGCCTCAAACCATGGTTCAAAAGTCTGGACTTAAGTCGGGACTTTATTCGCACCTTCTCTCGACTCATGTCCAATCACTGTTCGTTAGACGCGCTACTCTTTCGTTTTAATCTTGCCGATGGCAATATCTGTGCTTGTGGCCAAGGTTACCACGACATCGAACATGTTGTTTGGTCGTGCGAGGAGTATCTTGTTGCCAGATCGAATTTAGAAAACTCTCTTCGGGCTAGAGGAAGGCAGCCCAATGTGCCGGTGAGAGATGTGTTGGCTCGGTTAGACCTTGATTACATGTCCCAAATATATGTCTTCCTAAAAGCTATCGATCTTCGTGTGTGATTGTCCTTATATCCTTATATTCTCCTTTTCCTTTTCCTTCGCGAGAAATCAAATCCCTTCTTACTAACAATAGAATAAGGTGAAATGTAAATACATGTTAGATATAAGATAGGCTTAAGAATTGAGTATGATGAATGTGAGTGCGAATGTGAGTGTGAACATTGTCAACATATCCTTATATCCCATCCTTTTCCTGAAACAAAATGTCACCCTTCTAAACTCGAGCAAGCCGCGAGTAATCGGTTCTCTACTTCATTAACATTAGAATTAATAAAAAATGTTTATGTATACTTGTAACTATACAGATAGGAGTTTGGCTCCTTTAAACTTATGTAACTGAGCCTGTAAAAATAAACGATTTAATAAAAAAAAAAAAAAGTCGCAAATTCTTATCATCAGTCCA
The DNA here is from genome assembly GCF_029784135.1 of Toxorhynchites rutilus septentrionalis. Classification (NCBI taxonomy): domain Eukaryota; kingdom Metazoa; phylum Arthropoda; class Insecta; order Diptera; family Culicidae; genus Toxorhynchites; species Toxorhynchites rutilus. Next base: position 81,105,692 of record NC_073744.1, on the reverse strand, counting down.
CTCATACAATCGTACAGTTGAATTGATGCTAGCTAATACACGACGGTTAAACTCAATGAGAGAATAGCACGCTCCCTTGATTCCCTTCTCGCTAACTTGAGTGAGGGCTCCATCCGCGTAGTGATAGATGATAATCCTTCCTACTTTGGGTTCCGGTTCCGCTTGATGTACCAGTGCTGTTCCGACGATGCAATAAGTGTTCGAGTCGTTACCCAACTTCGCCGGAATCAGTGACATAGTATACTCCGTTTGCATGAATTGATGTGCATGTAGCAACTCGAATGTATTCTGATCGATGATAAGTAGATTGTGAATTTCAACTCCTTGACCAAACTCGGCACTACTGGCTCCTGGCTTAAGCAGTGCCATGTTGCTCGAGTAAGTTACATTTGTCGTCTGAGTTGACGCGCTCTGTCTCGAAGGAGTCAGACCACTCGAGTCCTGAAGATCCATTCGCCCCGTTATAACACCAAACTATTGAGGAGCTTCCTGGTCCCATTTGTACCGTTCGAATGTGTAACTTTTGAATTTCGAATGTGTAATTTTTTGAATTTTGAATTGAATTGCAAGAGCCAAACTGTCCTGATACGCTCCGGCATTAAGTGAGCACATATGATTTACTTCCTTCAGGTTGACATTTGAGAAAACCGCTGCCGAATGGTTCCGAACGGCTGGAGCTTTCGTTCAAGACTGAATGTGACAGTGCTGAGGGAAAAGAATGTTATTATTGTGAACATGTACAATTGGCCGTTTCATACCTCTTGTGCTCCGACTTGCCTGCTTCAATTTCGATATAATGAATGTCGCATGCAGTTACACACGCAAGCTGACATGAATTTCACGCGACTACACTAATGCACTTATCTTCCGGCGGATTCCATTCACATATCATCGATTCGTTGTCACATTGGATCAATCGTGCTGTTATGGAGTAACCTGAATAATTTGGTCATCGATATTCGCACAGTAAAATGTCTGCGGATCACTCAGAAAACCGGGAATTTCCGTTTTTTCCAGACAGAAACTGTACCCAATGTAGGAATCTCAAATGAAAACAAAACAGAAGTGAAAAAATAAAAAAACATCTTTCATCGATGTCGATAAAACAGTTTACCAAAATGAATCTAGTACACAGAAATACGGCCGTAAATGAGGATAGCTTTTTCTTTGACGACGTATCGTATCCGACGAATCAATATACGGATACGGCCGTAAATGAGAATAAGGGTGATAGTCACCCCAGGCTTACACTTAGCGGTGACAACATAATGGCGGTGTAAAAGTCTGACACCACATAAACCGTTGCTTAACAACCGTTGGCCCGCGACCTCACTTTCACCATCAACAAGCACGAGGTAAGACGTTCCTGCATTGAGACAGCTACGTTGGGTGATTCCCCAATGAAGCGATATTCGAGAAACGCACATTGGCGATCCTGTCAGGAGTTGCTTAATATAGCAACATTCAAAATCTTGTAACCTGATAATTTATTGTCAAGGTTTCAAAAACTTAACAATTATGAAAAGGGGAATCACCCTTGTTCCAATGTTCCAAAAACTAGTTGAAAAATTGAATCGAGGTTATGTATTTTTTTTTTGTATCAACAAAAGATTTAAAGTGTTTTAGTCAAAACGAGTTTGTCTTCCAGCGGAACGGGATGTCCGCAGAGATTTGACGGAATGGAATATTCGTATAATTGTGGAGTAACGAGATGTTTACAAAAATACAGCGGAACGAGATGTCCCTAGAGATATGGCGGAACGGGATGTCCGAAGATATATGGCGGAACGGGATGTCCGCAGAGATATGACGGAACGGGATATCCGCAGATATATGGCGGAACGGGATGTCCGCAGAGATGTAGCGGAACGGGATGTCCGCAGAGATATAGCGGAACGGGATGTCCGCAAAAATTTGTCGGAATGAAATGTCCGTAGAGTTGTGGCGGAACGGGATGACGGAAATAGAACGGAAATTAACTGACTTGAATATTGTTGCAAAAGAAAAGGCTAGAATTTTAAGTGATTGAGAGATTTTTCGATAGCCATCTGATTTATCTAGATTGAAACTACACGCTCAATGCTCAAAGCTAATATCTCGATTGTGTTGGAACACATTTGATAACTTTTCATACGAAGGAAGTTCCTTCTTACAAAAATGGAAGCACTAAGAAAGTACGTTCGGGGTCCCGCCAGCCCCGAGCTAGTAGGAAGCAGCGATGGAGGTGTTCAAGACCAGCCGGAACTCCTGGATTGTACAACAAGAGATTGCGATTCCGATGAAAACAGTGTGGAGTACTGAGTCGAGCAATACAATTCGGCGGAATCGAATTTCTTTGGATCACGGAACAAACATAAAACGCGGAAGATCGGCCGGATGGAATGAATACCAGGAAATAAGCAAAGCGTTACCGACATGACAACCAAGACTTACAGGATTCTAAGGATTCTCTCACAAGAACTAGTCTTGCCCAACGCTGCAGAGATTATGCTATTTTCCCCATGAACTAGGCCGATTAGCAGTGGCTTACCGCAAGAAGCATATCTGAAAAGAATAGCAACGTCTCCCCCACACGCAAAAATCAGACGCCAAATGAGCAGCACGTGAATGTCGAAGGTAAGTGTTTAAAATTCGTGATGACCATTTTCATCGGCACCCTACTTCACATTTACCTTCCGAAACGCTTTTGTCATAGTCACATTCCAAGTACCGAGTTTCCACTCGTAGCTTTCCATTCGCTTAGATCCATACTGATTATTTCGTTCCAAATTTTTCTCCAGACTTCTCGTAGTGATTTGATATTTCAGCTGGAACGGCCGTCTTATGTATAGCTGGCGCATTTCATAGGTCAGCTGCCCGTTCTGGATCAGACGCTGTTGCACGCCGCCCCTGACAAGGTAACAGACGCTTGCAGTCCCTCTTTTCTGTCTGCATACGACAGAAAATCTCACCTGGGTTCAAATCCGATCTTCACTTCACAGATTGCTCGCTACTTGCTCTGTTAATTTTTATTCTATTGCAGTTGACTGAAGGGTTTTTGTCATATGTTTTTTTATACATTTATCAGAAAACATGTTATTTTTATGTTGTTTACGGAACTGAATGTAATGGACATAAAAAATACAATATAACAAATACAATCACCACAAAGCATAAAATAACTAATATGATTCAATGTCCGAGAACAAACGGTGTGGGATTTTCTTTATGCCGGTCACTGTAAACAGGTTGGAAGTATTTAAGGTCAGCTGTAGAGTCGATAATTCTAGCAATTGTATCGTCTGTTTCTCGTGTATTTAAAAGTATTTACATTCAAAAAAGATTTTCATCTAGAAAGCTGATTGGTGATCGACACGAGACAAAGCGATTCAAAGGATCGGTACACAATGGAAGTAGAAAGTGGACTCTTCTCGAAAGCTCCTATTTCACAATTCGATAGAACACATTCGAAGCTTCACCATTAGAACAAGTTTTCAGCATTCAGAACACGTCAGAGAATCTGCTGTGCTACGGATCAAACGATTTCAAGGCACGTCCGGTTAGTTGATTATGCATCTGTTTTCGGACGTCCAAACCCGTTATCAGATAAGTGAATGTGTTGTTAATATATGTTACATGTAATATATATTAGTCATATTAATTATCAATTGAATTAATACATATCGTTAGTAAGTAATATAATTTTTAAGGAGAACTTGGTAATAATTTGTATTCGAAACATTGGAAGGGAAGCTGTGGAGCCTACGAAAGTTGTGGTAAAAAATCACACCGTACAAAATACCAACGGCGATGATTCGCTCCAGCTCTAGTTAGATGTTTAAGAAAGGGCCTTTAACTCGAGCTGGTAGCCATGTGACTGGGGTATGTGAATAGTCGCATCTTGATAATAAATACCAAGCAATACCTTCCCTTTCTGTTCAAGGGCAGAGCTCTAATGTAAATAATGAAACAAAGTCTTCCCACTCACTGTAAATGAAACGCCAATTTCTTTGATGTTGTGTTGTGAATTAATGTCGTGAATTAGTTTAAGACTATCAACATCTTAAAACGGATGCAGATTCAAATCGCTAGACGTGCACTTGTCATTCCCATCCGCCGAGGGGGACAAACACGTGTGTCTCTTTCGGAGGACAGCAGGAATGCGTGGTATTCGAGCACAAACATTCGATTCTCTTTTATGTTGTATTAAGTATTCTCTTGATATGCTTTTTAATATGCTTTTTAATAGAGGACATATGCACACACTGAGATGAGACAGACGACTCAATACTGGCATAGCCGATAAATCGATTGCTGTGAATAGAGCGCTATCGATCAATTTTGCGAAATATCCGCACAATACTATTCATAGCTTTGTAACAATTTTCGAGAATGTACAACGATATATTTCGTTAAACCCCAGGATATTGTGACCATAGATCGATAATGGAGTATGTCATTTCTGTGATATTTAAATAGGCGCTATAGCGTTAAACTTAGAGGCGAATGAACTGCAAAGTTTAAAGCCTCTCAAAAACAAAGAAGAAGAAGAAGCGTTAAACTTTTTTTTCTAGCAGAGGTTGAAAACGAGTTATTCTTATATCATTTGAAAACATAAATTGTAACTCAAGCAAAAGAAGAAAATATAGAGCAATTCCACAGCAAATAAACCAAAAAAACAGCAAACAAAATCATCCCAAAATCATAATTTATATTACGAGTGATTGTTGAGAGAGTGTATTTAAAACTAATGATCTTTCTTTCAAAAAATCGTAACTCACAATCCAGATTTCTGATTGAAATATGATGTTTGACAAGCCACCATCCCTAAAGCTCCCTCTTTACCAATTTCTCGAAAGAAATGATATCACTGTTTGGTTCCTGCCCTCCTCATCAAACTGAACTACCACACTCGCTCCATCCTAGTCCTAAATACGAATGCTATTCAATCAATCGAGTGTTAGATTTAGTGATTATTGAATTGTTGGTCTTAATTATTTAGAAAATAAGTTTTTATTTTAAGATGAAATTTGACTCTGTAAATGTTAGATGATAAACAATTGAGTCTGATTAATAAATATTTTTGGAAAAAAGAGCCACCATCCCATCTAAAAATAATTCTTTCTAGAAAGTGGTGACGAACATGATGGTCCCGCACCAAGCCCTACAGAGGCTTGAGCAAGACGAGTTATCTAGAATATAATATTTTTGTTCTCTGCTTCGAAATCAGTTTAACAAAATATTTTATTACATTATTAAAAGAGAAGGTCGGACTCGGTTATATACAGTTTGTTTTTTTTATAATTCAAATATGACTTATTAAAAAAAATTAAAATGAAAATTAATAATTACACATAAAAAATCACAAACTTTTAAAATGTTCACTTCCAAAATGTTATTTAAATCCACTAACTTAGATATTATACTACTATATTCTGTACTAAATTTTCTCATCTTTTAAATGAAAGCAACAGGATCGGCTTACGTAGCGTACTTTTTAATATCTAGGGCCAGTTTGAGGCAAACAGTGACCAAAACAAAACAAAAAAAGTTCTATAATTCTGTCATTGTTGAAATTCGAACTTATGCGTAGAAGGATTTTTTCGTAAAATATGATCTTCTCTATCGTCTTTTGAGAGATTATGGATAAATTTATTTTTTTTCATGTGAGATAGGTGTTTCCTGACTTTAAGGGGATTAATCAAAAATTAAATTCTTCTTTTATATTCAATAAACGATAATGCTTTTATATTCAATATATATAAACGATATATGCATAAAAAACGAATAATTTTTTTTTTGTTGACTCGATAATAGACATGATTCAATTATTGTGCGTCTATTCCCTAACTGGACACGACGGTTCGAAATAGTCGCATTTTAAGTATTAGTATTTTCGTGAAATTTAAATGATTTATAACAGCATGCATAATTCAATTCTTAAAAACGTTCAGCATAGTCGGGCTAATATAAACACAAAATATCATTTTTCATACGACTACTAGGGTAAATGATATTGGTTTGTCCGATTTGGGGTTTTTTTACGCTACTAGTACGTGCAAATCGATTTTTCTTCATGAAAATCATACATAACCGATACGAGTTTGAGTTTGTTGAAAAGTTGTTAATACTACCATAATGTGTTGAAATTATTCAATGTTTTATGTTTTTTAACGATTTTCCTTAAAGAGGAATTATGATCATGGTTTGTCCGGTTTTAGAAATCACCATTCTTGAATGAAAACATTCGAATTCACAAGTAGATGTTACATTTATCATTGCTTGAGTTTACTGTCATCGTATTGATCCATTCATAATTTAGGCTTTCTTCAGAATATTACCTTTTCTTGGGCATTTTAAAAGTGTTACCCTCAACACACTCAACACAGAGAAACTTTATTTCTGCTATCCGCGAAGGACACAATAAACAAACTGCAGTGCGCCAAGCGGTTGCCATAGAAATCATGTGGACAAAATAACATCATTGAATTGGACAACTCATGATCAGAATTGAGTTCATCAAAATGCGTTAATTTAATGGTTTAGCTATGTAAATCTGATACAAATGTTTACTATATTTGTAAGTGTTATAATCCAGAAAAGGTCTGAATACGTGCGGAATAATTATCTGGAGTTCGATTTAAAGTTAGCTCGAATGAGGGGTGCATTGACACAAATAGAAGGTGTATTTTATAATCCTGTGATTCCATATGATGTAATGTGATGATGATTTGATAAACATGTGATTCCGTAAAAATATACTATAAAACTATTGTAAATCATGAAAAAGACAATTTTATTTATATGTTTTGAAATATACAAATACCTCATTTGACACAGGAGCGCTGAATTAGAGCATTCAAAAAAGTGGGCGAACCATGATCATTTACCTTACTTCCTGAGATTATCACGATTTACGCGAAGTGCAAATCAATTATTAGTTCCTGGAACGTAGTTTATGAACGAGAAAGAAATATAAGACGTAACAAACGACAGAGCACTCTCCGAAAGTGTGATGCAGAGTAACTAACCTGGCTGGTGAACATGGTTCTATACTACATGCATTTGGAATGACTTCGAAATCCTTGGAGAGAAAATATGCGGGTGCGTCGAGTTGACATCGAAATAAAAATTATGAATTAAGCTGATTTCAATAGGATCTTCATCAGTTCTCGCTTCTTGGCGAAGTTGCCATTGCAAATAGAGAAATCGAGCGCAACCGAGGATACGCAATATACGAATTATACGACAGATGTTAATGTTTAAAGGAGAATTTTTGCCGGAAACCAAGAATTTCATGTCTCTGCTTTTTATGGCATTTATGGCGTTTATATCCAGATAAATTTTCAGTGTGGTAGATGGATGGTACTCGTATCCATTGTGATTTGAATATCATACAGTATTTGCCCTTATTGGGAATAATTCCTCTCTTCTGACCTGATAACTGTCCATTTTTACAATGCAATTGAAGTTGTTTTCAGATTAATTGATATAGATCTTGAAGAGAGTGATGATACGTCACTATTGATTGCTGTTAAACGCACACTTATCAAATTTACCTTAAATGACTACACGAAACTATTTCCAAAATATTGTTATACTTTTGGCAGTAAATTCAGTTAATCGGTTATGTACTGAAAAAGTACAAAAATTATAAATGTTTTCTTTAATTTATTCATCAAATAAATCCATGCAGGAAAATCAGTACTAAAATTAGTAATTATTATCGTTGGAATAAGTAATTTTCGATGCTAAATTCTTTTTTGTTTTTTTTTTTTTTGAGGCACCAAAGAATTCATTGAATCCAACAATAAACGGACATTTTCCACTTTGAGTTCTTCTATCTGTGCATGAACATACGAAGCTTTCATAACGAGGGAGTCAGTTCGTTCATACAAAATATCGTTAGATGACAAAATACTCTTGGTAATATTATAAGTAGACCATGGTTTCCTCCCGAGAGTGACACAGCTCGGAACAGGTTAAGGTATTGATATGGCGGAGCTTGTGTCATTAACTTTGAATGCATATCTCCCGGTATTGCTCTCAACTGTTCGATGCAATTGAAAATTTCCTGAGTGGCTGGCGCTCCTGTTTCGACTTTTTGTTCGAAATACAGTTTTTTTTGCTCAATTGGAAAATTATTGTAGTCCAACCGTAAAATTCCATATCGAACCTTTTTTTTCAGAACACTATTTCACCAGTTAATTTATTTATGGTTTGTTTTTAATTTGCTTTTTGACATTTGGAACAAAGTTGAAGGGGTAATCAGTATGGGTTTTCCATGAATTTAATCACCCCTCGTAAAAAGCGCAACGATTTAAACAATTCAAGTTAATTCACAAGATATACAGAGATAAGGGATCAGAGACTGTATATAATCGAGTCCGACCTGTATGCAGTCTACGATTTCTTTTCACTTTTTGTTTTTTATACACATATATTTCGTTTTTTGAATATAAAAGAAGAATTTAATTTTTGATTTATCCCTTTGAAATCACCACATACTTTTCTCATATAAAAAATCCTAATTTTTCCAGGAGGTGATAGAGAATCATATTTGATGAAAAAGATACTATTACGGGCTCTGTTTGCCCTAAACTGGTTCTGTATTTCCATTTGAAAGGTGAGAAATTTATTAACGCCATTCACAAGTTTATCAAAGAAAATGTGTAAAATGTACAGAATTTTACAAGTAAGACGTTCCTGCATTGAGACAGCTACGCTGGGTGATTCCCCAATGAAGCGATATTCGAGAAACGCACAATTTGTTTGAGAATTAGTTCGTTCTTCCAAACCAGAAATGAGTGCATTAGCCCTGCTGAAAGTGTGACATGAAATTCTTGCACTTGAACCGATTTATTCGATATGGATCTACAAAAAATACATGGTGGGACAATTATGAATTGAGCTTGATGTTGTTTTTTTAAAAGTTGGGAAAAAACTATTTTTTTTGTGTTTTACCGTAAGATTATACATAAAAACAACGTTTTATTAAGAAAAGTGAAAATCGTCAAAAAGTAATATGGGACAACTATGCGTAGAACGGCAGTGTAGCTCACAACTGAATGGAACAATTAAAAAATAGCAAAAGATATTTTTAGTGTGACATGTCACCTTTACAACGAGTATAAAAATTGTAATTGAATGACCGATGTTACGCTAGATATCGTAGTTCGTAGTTCTCGAACCGCGAAAGTTCATTCACCTCTAGTATCTGAAATGACGGATATCCCAGGCTTCTCAGTTTCAATGTACGTTTTAGAAAAACATTCCGGTCTGCACAACGACAAGCGAGTACAAAAGTACTCAACACCAAAAAATACCCCCTAATTGCATGTATTTGCAAAACGGATTCCCCCAGGCGAATTAATTTTGAAGTCCGTGTTAGGGAAACACAGCTCGGTGGGAACAAAAATACCCCCAGCTTGCATGTATATTTGCAAGGCGGATTTAAAGTCTGTGTTGGGGAAACCGTAAATCGGGAAAATCAAAACTTGGCAGTTAGGACGTTTAGATAACGCTTGACATTTTACAGTTATTCAAATGTTCATCTCATGAAAATAACGTTTTATTAATTGTGATAGACGCGTAGAAATATATCCTATCAATTGATGCAAACATCTTTCCGATTTATTAAGAAATGTTCGAGTTATAAGCATTCGAAATACGGGTAGGGTTAACACACAAATTGGCAGAACAAATGTATGGGAAAAAGGAAATTCTTCCATTTTTCATGAATTTAAACCGTTTAGAGATTAGCGAATTGTAATGTATAGCATATCAAACAAATCTTAGAGAATTTCCGATTCGATTAGTATGCAAATCATGAGAATTCGTTCACTGTGAAAATAGTTATTAACGTTAACATTATTTCATAAAAACGTGGCCTGTTTTCCGATTTGGCACCCTTCCTGAAAGACGTAGTTCTACGTCAAAAAAAAACTCTGCAATGAATTGATTTCGGAGCTGGTAAAGTGATTTGCAGATCTTGAGTCAGACGAATTAGCAGCCCAATCAATACTGCTAGATCCTCGCTTCGAGCAGCAGGGCTTTGGGGATAACAGAAAGTACAACAATGCACAACAGTCGTTGATAAGGACGCAAAAAATTACATCCATAGAATACAAGCCTGCGAAACAACCACAAATCGTTGGTGATGATGCGCGGTCATCTGTAAGGGAGGAGTTAGATGCATTGGTTGGCAATCTTCTACCCTCACATGACCCAGAAGCTGCTGCGATAGCTAATGGAAATTGTTTTGAAAATAAGGTAAATGATTTTGGTTTGTCCAGTCGAAATTATGAGATTGGTTTGTCCACTTTCTTGAAAGCGCACCTGTGTCAAATCATGTATTCAAATATTCCAAAACATAGAAATAAAATTGTCTTTTTCATGGTTTACAGCAGTTTAATAGAATATTTTTACGTATTCACATGTTTTAAAAGGATTATAAAATTCATTATCATTTCATTTCATTTTTCAAACAACCATGATCAGAGGTGGACAAACCATGATCATGATTTCTTTTTTAGGAAAATCGTTAGAGGACATAAAAATTTGGGTGATTTGAACGCCTTATGTTATTATTACCATTACTAGAGACTTGGAATTTTTCAACAAACCCAAACTCGTCTTAATTGTATGTGATTTTCATCAAGGAAGATCGATTTGCATTTACTAGTTGGGTGAAAACACCCTAGATCGGACAAACCAAAATCATTTACCTTACTATGTATTCCGGCGACTTCACTACCATGTGAGCGAATTTTTCCAAAAGCAGGACAAGTTTGCAATGAAAGACGTAGTAGACTTTCGTCAGATAACATTGAAAATATAATGTTAATAAATTAAAATATGCTCTCTAGAGCATTGAGAGCATAAGGCAGACAATCGGATATCCCCGTCCGGGATATCTTAGGTAGCCGTGATCCTGATCTTCTGCTTCATCTATAACTGTTCCTCAGAAACGCCGATGTCAACGTTTAATGATGCTTCCTTCGTTGTGTCCCTGTTTTATATCCCTCATATCCGATCTATAAACTTTTACTTAGTCGCGGCAATACATACACACACTCTTTACAGATACACGGGCCAAAGGTTGTGCAGTCCACTGATGATTCAATAAGAGCCAAAGGTTGTACCGCTCATGACAACTCTACACGAGCTGATGATTGGGCCGGCTAGTGACCATTCTATCCTGGATTTCTCGAGTCGAGAAGACGCACCACGCTAGATATGGGGAACAGACTAGGGGGGCGTTGCTGATTAATGGTCAGCTGCATCCCAATAGGAAGTATCTTATGTCGGGCTCACGTACAGAGCATTGGAGACAGCAACATCCCAATTACGAAAACACTTGTAACACTAATCTAGAGCCAACCGCGAGTAATCGGTTACAAATTACTAACATAGATAATAAGACAAATTGTCAAAATATTGAACTCCCGGCCCCGTCAGGCTAATGGCGTGAGCCTTGATAAAAATATATATTTTGGAAAAAAAATCAATATATGTAATAAAGATTGTGATGGATTGGTTGGATCAGGAAGGTTTCATCTACTATGAGCGACACAGCAAAATAACCATTTTTATATTTTTGAACCACTCAAAGCACTTCAATTTTCCAAGAGCATATTTTCGTTAGCTTGTGAGCTTCGAGAAACATTCTATGCGATTCTGCAGCAGTTTTCTTAAAATGGCAGCAAAAAATTAATACTTAATTAACCATAGTTAACCGCTAATCGTACTTTCCAGGCACAAGAGTTGACATGTTGAATAGTGAAATAAAATGTTCAGTTATATTAGGAAATGTATTTATCAGTTTCTGCCATTGGCTGAGAAAGTCCGAGAAAGTGTGCATTTTGTTATTACTATTGTTTTTATTACGTAGATCATCTGTCTTTTTATTTTCAATTAGAAGTCGAATCCAACCAGTCGTTGAACAAAATTGTAATTTCTACTATGCGACGTCTGTGAAGATGTGAAGATGATAACGCAGAGTAAAAGGGGGGCTCAGACTATCCTTGGTTGCTCGAAATAATTGATCTGGTGGTGTCGACCGTAAAATTAACAAAGAGCGCGATGAGTTCTCCAAACTGAATCAAGTTTTCATGAATCATGTCTGTCTATGAGGTATGGCTATTAAATAACGAGACTGGTTACGAGAAAGGGTTATATTTTAAAAATTACGGTACAACGATATACTCCCCTTCAATATACTCCCCTTGGCTCCTTACACACCTTCCCATACGTTTTTTTCTATTGTTCGAAGCAGTGTTGAAGCTCTTCTTTTGTGATGGCGTTCAAAAGCAGCGTCGCTTTTTCCTTCGCCTCTTCTACGGACTGAAATCGGGTACCTTTCAACACGGATTTGATCTTGGGGAATAGACGCATGAGTCTAGATCTAGCGAGTACGGGGCATGTTCGAGCACTGGAATGACCATATCGGTTAAAAATGGCAGTTATGGACAGGTGGGTTGTTGTTCGTGTTTTTCGTCACACATGATTTCCGACGCGCACTACAAACCACGTTCCATTCAAGTGACAAAAACGTGTTTTCGTCGTTTGTAGCAGACACTTCAAGCTACCGAACGTACTATTCGTTTTTCCCCCACCCCTCTAGGGTGCCCTCCAGTCTCGTTATTTAATAGCCATACCTCGTACTCATGACGAAATATAAAATAAAAATAAATGCAGAAAAAGTAACATTCCTCGAAATGGCGCACATATCAAAAGTTTAAGCTAAGGGATGATATTATATCTTTCTCCTGAACTTGTTTATTTTCGAAATCCATCCCATTCCATGCAGTTATATTTTCTCAAAGTCTGAAAAAATTAAAAAAAAGTTTGGACGTTATAAGACGTTATAAGGGTTGAAATAAATTGAAAGGCCTACACAGCTGCGAATTAAGAGATAATATCAAATATCCTAAAAAAATGGAGAATCGAAGTCGTGGCTCGAATACTGTGGATAACAATGTGTGTGATTTATTTACGAAATCAAATAATGGCGTAGATTGAAATAGAGATAGCATATAATTTTCTTACTCTAAATTACAACTAATGCAATTGCATACATCAGAGGGGTTAATATTGACGAATATATGATTATATAGAATGTGTGTGATTTAATAATTTGGGTTAATTATATGTTGGTTATATATTTTTTATAATAATTTTTGATTATATATTTTATGTAATATTTTATAAAGGCGCATATAAACAAGTTCAAATGCTATCATCTATATGTCGAGGAAAGCTTTAATCTTACGGTATTGACGTTTATTAAATGTTTATAATAATTTCTTTTAAATTTATATGAAAAGGATATTTTAATATTTGAATATGAAGTATACGAATATGGAATATGATGATGATGGATGTAATTTGATGTCCCATCTTAACATCTCATTCGAGCCACAGCAGATTCTCCGGGTGTCGAAGGTATTATTATTTATGTTGTCGTAACACTGGACTTCTTTGGATCTATCGATGAGTGATGCTTACGATGAAGGTGGATGGATTTCTTTAAAAGTGCCATTGTCATTGTGACCATTGTTTCGTTATCGATCCCAAACTCAATGAATTGATGTAATTATTTGCACTAAATGTCTATGTTCACCAACACTAAAACAATTACTAATTAGTAGAGCTGGTTCTCCAGGAGCATTAAACAAGTATGTAACAAATATATGAAACCAAACCATAATTCACAGTGAATTGTTATATGGAGCAATTCTAGGCCAAATTAGCCGCTGTTTCGACTCTCCCCGATTTTTAAAAAAAATCATAATTCCAAATCCAGATGTCTGAATTGAAAAAAAAATATAAAAATGCCGTATCGGACCCACCAGATTGAAGATATGAATATTGAAAAAATCAATGCTCTGCGAAATCGCAAGCATTCAAGAAAAGTATTTTTTTGCCTAAATCGACAAAAAATTAGTGAAACAGAATGCGGAATCGAAATTTTTATGTGATTTTTAAAATACTGTACCTTCCAGAAAAATAGAAGCTTAAACTTTCATGTTTTGGAATATTCTACGTTACGTTTTTATCTGGGTGTGTGTTGATGTAGTGGACAAAAACATGGGGAAGAAATAAAAAAAAAACGATTTCTTTCTTTTTTTTCAGACTTTTTATAGGCCAATACTATTTTTTGCTAACCAACTCAACAGCGAATCTCATTAACCTTACCATGCAACTTTCATTTTATCTCTAGAACGTTTGTATAGAACCTTTCCATGTAGAGATATATCTGTTTGAATGGAAATATACCCTTTCGGTTTGGTGATAAAAAATAAAATGAATAATAATCGCATCACAAATCGAAAAGTTGTTTTGAAAACTTCAATAAATTCAGTATTAGGCTAATTTGTTGCTTTTACAAAAAAAAACTATTTTAAATTTTTGTATCGATTCTAAAGAAGCATCAAAAACACGTTCTTGTAATGTTTTATAAAATCTTCTGTAATGTTGCAAATGTTGCAGTAAGTTATAATGTTTGCATGTTAATTTTTAGCTTAGTGTTTCCCGTACACTTCTGTAACGTTTCATATTGATAAGTTCCGCCGTTTTTTCAGCCGATCGATCAAAGTATGGAGTAAATTAGAGGAACACTTCATCGCAAACTGTACCAAAACTACACAGTGCTATGCTTACCCTCAAAATGAACGATTCGTAACTTTCGTTTTCATGATTTGAAGCTTAAAAATGAGGTTTTTTGCGTTTTTAAGTTATAATTTTTCAAATTTAACCAATAGTCCGAAACAGTGGCGTAGCGTGACCGGGTGACACCCGGGGTGGGCTACTAGGGTGTCACCCCGCCACAATACTTAGTTTTCGTTTCCGAATGAAAAATCAAACTTATCTAAACATGAAACGTATTTATTATAATATTAGATAGGACGAACAAGAAATCACAAAGATTTCATGCGTTGGTCACTGGTACTCACAGTTACAAAATAATAAAATAAATAAAATATGGTTTATCAGTGGATGTCGAAGTATGACTCAAATAAATCTTATCAAATAAATATTTTTGGGAGTTGAGACTGACATTGATATTGTACAAGTGCTTCCTTTTACGTACACGGTTAGAAACAGCATTAAATTCACTGTAAGATTTGGAACCGATTACTGAAGGCCCCCCTTCATGATGAACTGTAACACATCCAATGCCATCTCATTAATGGCATCATTAGAATTAATTTCAGCAGCCTTCATATGTCTACGGAGTCTTGATATATCTATGCTGTCTTTCCGAATCTTCGTAGTTGCAAGTTCGTCAAATCGTTTTTTTTCAGTTCGCTGTGAGGTACTCATAACATGAGTCGAGCTTTAAGGGACCGTGCACTTGATCCAGTATTTGAGTCGCAGAATACTCCATTGGCTGTGATCAGCCCAAAAATGTTGCCTTCGAGTTTGCGACAATATTTTAACAACACACCAGTGTGATTCAGAAACATTTTTCAACGAAAAATGAGTAAACAGATTAAGGGGGGACCCCGGTCTGGCAAATCGAAAAAAATGATTTTTTGTTTTTTGCATATTTGGGAAGTTTATGCCCTCAGAAATGTTATCCTAAAAGGATTCTTCGATATTTGATTTCGTTGGAAAGTAACAGCCAAAAGTATGAAGTCACCTCAAGGGATATAGTATGCTGTACGAATTTCAAAACGCGTTTTCTCGAAACCATGTTTATCCAACTATCGATACCAGCTATCTCAAGATCTACTCGACCGATTTGGCTGAAATTTTTTATCAGTAAAAATGAATTATCTAAGGCGTTACATAGCCGTTTTTCGATATCTCATTTTTTTTCATGATTTTTCATGAAAAAAATCTTGTTTTTAGCAAAAATGGACACCGTTTAGGCAATTTTTCAAATGTTCAAAAACTCCAATGTAACGCTTTAGGTATTGTCCTAATGTTTCAAAATATTCATTGGAATTCGTTCTACGACACCCCGTTGCTTCAGAACCGATACCACCAGCAAGGTATCAATTTTCAGACAGCATCTACACATCCAGCTGTCAACAGCGTCATAATCATTATTCGTGCACTTAAAAAAATGGAAAATACGTCTTCAAATATACCTTAAACAATAACCAAAATACACGAACACTTCACTTTATTCGTAACATCCGAAAAAAATCCACGAAAAATCATTATTTTCCGACCTTCCACACAGGGTCCCCCCTTAAACAGTTCTAAAAATGTCACACAATGTAGATTCTTAGCAATATCATGTTGTCCTCAGTTCTTCAAACTCTTTGGATGCGGCTATCTTGTTTTGCTTTCTCAAAAAAAAAACCTGAACTCCTTCATTTGATCCTGACATGGTTGGATCGGTCGGTGTGAACGAGGCCACCCAAAACGAAGAAAAATCTAGGAGTGGGTTATATTTGTGATGACTCAGAACCTTGTACTTCGAACATAGTCCCCTTGTTTTCGAGACTTTGAATTTGCACCCCAGTACAGAAATGAAAGATGTAGTACGACGCAATAATGAACATAAAAAAACCAAGAAAGATTCAATAACAAGGATTTTTTCATAGTGACTTGTTAAGTTAGATAATTCCATAGGTAATAACCTTTATCTTTATCTTTAAAATTATGTTTTTTTTCAATATGATATACTTGTCATGGTTAGGGGTGTCACCCCTCTAAGGTTTTTCAGTTCCCAGTTAGATACTCATAACATGTGTCGAGCTTGAATTGCTTTAAAATTTTCGGCTTCTCTAGCCGATTTTGACCGTTCTTGTAATTTCCGATGAAAATGGTCAACGCACTTTAACACTCCCTTTTTCATCGTTGGACCGAGTCCGGAAGGTTTTTCGTCTGGGTTCCTCATCTTATGAAAAATACTTCTTTTGGTAGTAATTTTTTAAATCGTTGGATTTTAATAAAACCTTCTTGATGTCCGTTCCGACTAGACTGCTCCTTTCAACAGCGAAAAAAAAATTACCAGTACATTAAGTCTGATAACAAAAATACTCAGAGATGGTCTTTTGGTTTGCAAATATCTTGCGCTAGATCTACTTCGTGTAGTACAACGCATCAGTAGTACAGAATGCACAGAAGTATTAAATAATAAAATTCTGGTAGGAGGGACCGTGCATTTGATACAGTATTTGAGTCGCACAATACTCCAGTGGCTGTGATCAGCCCATAAATTGATTTCACAGCATTATGATGAGCACTCCATCGAGTTTGCGACAGTCTTTTAACAACCCACCTGTGTGGCTCAGAAATATCTCACAGCGATCAGTTTAAACTGTGAAAAACGAGTAAACAGATTAAACAGTTCTTAAAATGTAACACATTGTAAATTCTTAGCAAAATCATGTTGTCCTCAGAAGCCCAAAGAGTTGTCTTCAAACCCTATGGATACGGCTTTCTTGTTTTGCTTTCTCAACAAAACCTGAACTCCTTCATTTGATCCTCACACATAGTTGGTGCGGTCGATAGCCTGCGAACGGGACTTCATGAAAACTAAACCCTGACCTTCCAGTTATTGAAAGATGTCGTTATTCAAATCTGCAGTTTTTCCCACCAAAAATGAAAAAAAAGGAGTGGGCTATATCTGCGATATAACCGCAAAGTTAACGTAGGACTACCATTGATTTAGTAATCATTTGTTTGAAGTTGCATCTAAATCATATAGATGGTTTTCTGTCTGTCTGTTTGTCTGATTCTTATGGACTCGGAAACTACTGAACCGATCAACATGAAAATTGTTATATAGGGGTTTTTGGGGCCGGGGAAGGTTTTCGTGTTAGTTTGAGACCCCTCCCCCTCTCTAAGGGGGGCTGCCATACAAATTTCTGCATCACAAGCAAATGGAACCAAATAAGGCATGTTTAGGTTATAGGGTGCAATAAATGTGTCTATGGTAGTAAGACTCTCCACCCCTCTCTCTAAGAGGGAGCTGCCATACAAATGAAACACAAATTTCTGCATTACACGATAATTAATCAAGCAAATGAAACCAAATTGGGCATATTGAGGTTTTAGGGTGCAATAAATGTTTTTATGGTGGTTAGATACTCCTCCCCCCTCTCTAAGGAGGGACTGTCATACAAATGAAACACAAACTTCTGCATTACTCGAGAATTAATCAAACAAATGAAACCAATTTAGGTATATGGAGGTTTTAGGGTGCAATCAATGTTTCTATGGTGGTTAGACTCTCGACCCCCCTCTCTAAGGGAGGGCTGCCATACAAATGAAACACAAATTACAAGGGGCACACAAACACAAACTTCTGCATAACTCGAGAACTAATCAAGCACAACTTGGGATGTGAGGGTTTTTGGGTATGAGGAATGTTTCTATGATGGTATGACACCCCTCTCTCCTCAGGAATGGAGAGGGTGTCCCATAAAAAATATTACACATATTTCAACCAAAAATATTCTAATCATACAGAATGATTGAAAATTTTCGGAAAATTTTCGGAAATGGAAAAAGGGAAAATTTGGAAAATTAAATTCCCATATGTTCTACAATTACATAGTGACAAGTGCTGTTAGTCCATTTAATGTTTGCGCTAGCTAAATTGATCTTTGTTAGAAAACTGGAAATGGATTTTAATGTGATGAAACGCACTCCTATATATTTTTCTATCTATTCCAATAAAAGAGTATCGCTGAATACGTTGATAAGAGCAACTCGGGGAAGGAATTGTCCGATTTAAGGCTGTCTTTATTCTATCATATTTTCTGTATGAAACATTTATTCCGTGTAACGGAGAAACATGTTATTTGCTAGTGGTTGAAAAATCCTGAACGAGAATTGTGTCTGAAAATAAATAATTATTATATAATATATTATAATGATGAGTTTTGTTAGAAATACTAGAAATTTTATAGTAAAAGGTAAATTCAACGGGGTCGATTAGAAGATCAATCAATGAACAGTTCTACGATTGGATCATGAACTTGCTCATAGTAAGAAAATGTGAATGTTTGAAGGTATTGATAACAAAAAACCAAATGTTGGACAGGACGAAGTTTGCCGGGTCAGCTAGTTCTCAATAAATGATCTTGCGATCTGTCAAATATATACGAATTAATATTCTTTCGCTTGTGATCTCTTTTTGACGTTCGACACTCAAATCATCAAGACAAGCGTATTCAATCCTCCGGATGTCCGAAATATATTTTCCGTGATACAAAAAATCATCACGGGAAAGCTATCGCTATTTATAATGATTCAAACAGTTCGTTTTCGAAGTATTATTGAGCTATTGGAAAAAAAGTATGACAAATCTCTTTCAAATATCTTTCGAATAATGTTATTTTTATAGCGTACTAGCTAACCCGGCAAACTTCGTCCCGCCCAATAACTTGATTAATTCTCGAGTAATGCAGAAATTTGTGTTTTATTTGTATGGCAGCCACCCCTAAGAGAGGGGGGAGGGGTATCTAACCACCATAGAAACATTCATTGCACCCTAAAGTTTCCATATGCCTAATTTGGTTTAATTTGCTTGATTAATTCTCGGGTAATGCAAAAATTTGTGTTTCATTTGTACGGCAGCCCCCTCTAAGAGAGGGGGAAGGAGTATCTTAACACCATAGAAACATTTATTGCATCCTAAAACCTCCACATGCCAAATTTGGTTTCATTTGCTTGATTAATTCTCGAGTAATGCAGAAATTTGTGTTTCATTTGTATGGCAGCCCCCCCTTTGAGTGGGGGAAGGACTGTCTAACCATCATAGAAACATTTATTGCACCCTAAAACTTTCACATGCCAACTTTGGTTTCGTTTGATTGATTAATTTCCGAGTAATGCAAAAAATTGTGTTTCATTTGTATGGCAGCCCCCTCTAAGAGAGGGGGAAGGAGTATCTTATCACCATAGAAACATTTACTGCATCCTAAAACCTCCACATGCCAAATTTGGTTTCATTTGCTTGATTAATTCTCGAGTAATGCAGAAATTTGTGTTTCGTTTGTATGGCAGCCCCCCCCCCCCTTTCAGTGGGGGAAGGACTGTCTAACCATCATAGAAACATTTATTGCACCCTAAAACTTTCACATGCCAACTTTGGTTTCGTTTGCTTGGTTAATTTCCGAGTAATGCAGAAATTTGTGTTTCATTTGTATGGCAGCCACCCCTTAGAGAGGGGGGAGGGGTCTCAAAATATCACGAAAACCTTCCCTGGCCCCAAAAACCCCTACATACCAATTTTCATGTCGATTGGTTCAGTAGTTTCCGAGTCTATAAGAATCAGACAGACAGACAGACATCACTCCATTTTTATATATATATAGATAGATAGATATGACTGCTCAAAACCTTGTACTTCGAACGTAACCCCCTCGTTTTTGAGGCTCTGAATTTACACCCCAGGATAGAAATGAAAGATGTAGTAAAACGAAATAATGAACATCAAAAAACCAAGAGAGATTCTATCACATGGACTTTTCCAAGTGACTTTTATTGTTAGATAATACCATAGGTAACAACCGGTTACCTTCATTCATAATCATGGTTTTTTCAATGTCATCCCTCCAAGGGCTAATATTCTGCGATAAGGTACAAAACTACCAATCTTAACGAAAATCTGAGAACAACTAAATTGATTTGGCATGGAATGGCTACTAGATAAAGTCGCCTGAGTGAAATCGAAATGGCGTTCAAGTTTGTTTGTTCCTAGTTTGGCCTCTGGTTTTGTCTGTGAAATCATGACTGCTGCCAGCAGCGGAATTTGAAATGGAATCAAGTGAAATACTCTCCGCCTGCGAATGACGGATCTCAATAATAGCATGTCCGAATAAGAACCTGAAATTATTGAGAAACCAGAGCAGTGGGTCCAAAGCCCCAGAAAAGGAGGATGGTTGTAATAGCTGTTATCCATGGTTATTATGGAAAGGAAGTAATGGATAAACCCCTAAACCAAGGTGTGAAGCGACCCATGTCGAGGGATGAATGGTAGGGGGGGTTTTAAACCTTGCCGTTAACGGAGCCTGGGCTCCCTCCACAGTATCGTCTGCCCTTGCTGCATTAAGCCGGTCACTGATGCAGTGGACCTTCTTTACCGCGAGACTCGTGGGACTTCTATGAATAATCCACATCCAAATGAACAAAACGAGCGGTTGAAAATAACGCAGAACACTAAGGTTCTGCAAATAAATCTCCATCACGCTAAAGCAGCATCTAGCGTGCTGTCTAGGAGGTTTATTGAAGACGCTATGGATTTAGCTTTAATTCAAGAGCCTTGGGTCCACAAAGGAAGAATACTTGGTATTCATACTGGTTCATGCAAGTTATTCTACGACGATAAGCATGACTCCCCAAGAACTGCTGTTCTAGTAAAAGCAAATATTAAATGCTTTCCTATAACAGATTTCATTCAAAGGGACATCGTCGCGATCAGAGTTGAGATACCAACCGCCAAGGGAAGATCCGACATAATAATTGCGTCGGCTTATTTCCCTGGTGACGTACCTGAGGCACCTCCCCAAGAGGTTGCGGCGTTCGTAAATTATTGCAGAGAAATAAAAAAAGACTTCATCATCGGCTGTGATGCCAATGCTCATCACACTTTGTGGGGTAGTACTGACATAAATAGTCGAGGTGACTGTCTTTTAGAATTTCTCTCTTCAAACAACATTGACATTGCCAATATAGGCAATGAACCAACGTTTATAAACGCTATCAGACAAGAAGTCCTGGACCTAACACTGTGCAGTCCGGTAATTTCTTCGAAAATACACAACTGGCACGTTTCGGAAGAGGCGTCTTTGTCTGATCACAGACACATTATCTTCGAATGGGATGGTGGCTTGACAGTACAGAGAGAATATCGTGATCCAAGAAAAACCAACTGGGAACGATATTCACTTGAACTCGAGTCAGACACTCTTAACACAAGAATAAGGTCGATTCAACAGCTCGAATCAACTTCAAAAGAATTAAATGATACGATAGTTTCTGTCTACAACAGTAATTGTCCACTTAAGAGAGTCTCTTCGACAAGAAACGTTCCATGGTGGAACAAAAGGCTCGAGCGGCTACGTAAAACAGCGCGGAAGCTGTTCAACAGAGCTAAAATTAATTCGGATTGGTCTCAATATAGGAGTGCCCTAACCGAATATAATAGAGAACTAAGACGATCAAAACGAAAATCTTGGGTAAATAACTGCGAAAGCATTGAAAGTACCCCAATCGTTGCAAGACTAAGTAAGACTCTTGCAAAAGACCACTCGAACGGGCTAGGATCCCTCAAAAAGGACGACGGTTCGTTCACAAAATCTCCCTCAGAAGTATTAGACTTACTGATGAAAACTCACTTCCCGGGATCTACATCGGTTCATTCTGATACCAGTCCTAACTACAACCGCGACATGAAATGCTCTCGAAGGAATTCTCAAAGTGCAAAGGATGTCGCAAAGATAGTTGCTGGAATGGTTTTCACGAGGGCCAGAGTAGAAAACGCGGTGAGATCCTTTCAACCGTACAAATCCGCAGGTGCAGATGGAATTTTTCCAGCCCTGATTCAAAAAGGAGAATCTAAGCTGATTCCATCTCTAATCGAGATTTTTAAGGCAAGTCTGATACTAGAGCACATTCCTTCCACATGGAGACTCGTTAAAGTGGTCTTCATTCCAAAAGCTGGGAAACGTGATAAATCACTCCCAAAATCATTCAGACCAATTAGTTTATCATCAATACTGCTGAAAACTATGGAAAAAGTATTATATGAATACATAAAGTCTGTATTCATGTCCAAATGCCCTTTATCTAAATACCAGTTTGCCTATCAATCAGGCAAATCCACAGTCACAGCGTTACACACGCTTGTGACTAAAATTGAAAAATCTCTTTCGTCAAAAGAAACTGCATTATGTGCGTTTCTTGATATCGAAGGGGCTTTCGACAATGCTTCCTATGTATCAATGGCACATGCTATGAGAAGAAGACTTTTCGATGACTGCATAGTCGAATGGATCAAAGGCATGCTCACAAATAGACAAATCACCTCGGAGCTGGGTGGGTCATCGACATCTGTGATTGCAACGAAAGGTTGCCCACAAGGAGGGTTCTATCACCTCTACTTTGGTCACTGGTGGTTGACGACCTTCTGATTAGTTTGGAGGCGAATGGTTTCGAAACCATGGGTTTTGCTGGTACGTGTCATAATGGTACGTGGCAAATTCGACGATGTGATATCGAGTAGGATGCAGATGGCCTTAAACCTTACACAATCATGGTGTATCAAAGAAGGTCTGAGCATAAATCCCTCAAAAACAACAATTGTTCCTTTCACCAAAAAGAAGAAACTGCATCTGCAGACTCTAAATCTTGGAGGAGAGGAAATAAAATTCAGCGTTTCAGTGAAATATCTAGGCGTAATCCTAGATGCTAAACTAAACTGGAACGCACACTTAGATGAAATTATCAGTAAGGCCAACATTGCCCTATGGGCATGTTCTAAAATGATAGGTAGAACATGGGGCCTGAAACCAAAAATGGTTATGTGGGTCTATACAGCAATTGTGCGGCCTAGGATAACCTATGCCTCATTAATATGGTGGCCAAAGACTAAGGAGACTGTAGCTACAAAAAAGCTAAACAAACTCCAACGACTGGCATGCGTTGCTGTAACAG
This sequence comes from Toxorhynchites rutilus septentrionalis, assembly GCF_029784135.1. Classification (NCBI taxonomy): domain Eukaryota; kingdom Metazoa; phylum Arthropoda; class Insecta; order Diptera; family Culicidae; genus Toxorhynchites; species Toxorhynchites rutilus. The sequence continues at coordinate 81,082,085 of NC_073744.1, read as the reverse complement.
GAGCAATGCGAAGCACACCCTCAAAGGCATTGGAGGCTATCCTTCACTTGTTACCTTTGGGTCAACATGTTCAGCTGGAGGCTAATAGAAGCGCTCTAAAGCTAAAAAGATATAAAAAAATATTAGACGGGGACAAAACTGGTCATTTGAGCATCATGAATCTCTTACCCGTTGGACCAACCTCAGAGATGAACAGCGATTGGATGGAGCCAAGGACCAATTATGACATTCCATACACAGTGATCGAACTTTCTCGTTCAGTATGGGATGAGGGTGGTCCCGATGTTCGTAATGGTTCAATCCTGTTCTATACCGATGGGTCGAAAATGGGTAACAGAACAGGTGCTGGAGTGTATGGTCCCAGAATATTTCTGTAGCTATGGGGAACTGGCCAACAGTTTTCCAGGCAGAAGTAGCTGCAATAATAGAATGTATAAATGTCTGCCTTAAAAGAAATTATAGACATGCTAACATTTGTATCTTCTCAGACAGTCAAGCAGCACTTAAAGCCCTCAATGCTTTCAAGTGCTATTCAAAAATTGTCTGGGAATGCATTTGCCTTTTACGACAACTGAGTCAGAGAAGTTCGGTACAACTGTACTGGATTCCTGGCCATTGCGGTATAGAGGGAAATGAACAAGCAGATGAACTCGCAAGACGCGGCTCAAGCTCACCCTTCACTGGTCCAGAACCATTCTGTGGAATTTCTGAATGTGTGTTGAAGAGTGAGCTGAAGAAATGGGAAGACCGGGAAGTAATGGCCAACTGGATGGCTGTACAACTCAACCAGTCAAAAAAATTTATCACGCCGAGTATTAAAATTACTCAACAATTGCTGAGTCTTAATAAGAAAGACTTCAGCACATTCACTGGTCTTATAACAGGACACTGTCCGAGTAAATACCATCTCAAAAACATAGGTTTAGTGCAAGATGATATTTGTCGCTTTTGTAATGTCGAAAGCGAAACCTCGGAACATTTGCTCTGCAAATGCGGAGCACTAACAAGACGCAGACTTCAACACCTTTATAAGGCTATTCTGGAGCCCAAGGAAGTTTGGTCTGTGTCGCCGATCAGGACTATAAATTTTATCAAACAGATTATTCCTGATTGGCACCTATCTCGCTATAGCTTTCAGTCTACTTCTTCATCAATAAGCAGTAGATAAGCTTAAAGCGTAGTACAAAAAATGGGGCATACCACAATAGTTCAAACTAATGGACGCAGTGGTTCACACCCAACAAGGGAAAAAAAAGTGAAATACTGCAGTCGTGTTGTACCGTTTTTACCCAAAATCCGAACAATTCATTTTAAAAACCAAATTCACTGAACATCAACGTTGTTTTGATACCTACAAATATTATTATACGTAATGTTGTTACAAGCGTACAAGCTATGTGAGCCATTTATTGACGCCCAGATTGGAACAAATACGAAAGGAACGATGCAAAAACCTTCGCAAAAGATTAGCCATCCGCTAGACTTCAATCCACTGGATTATTCGCTTTAGACCTAATTGAACAAGCGTACCTGTGCCCGTTTTCATCAAAATTTTCAATCTTTGAAGAATTCTAAGAATTATATCTATTCTATTCATTCGACTATACTACGAATTTCTGCATTTTCTATATTGAAAAAACATCGTAATAAGATTTTGAATCCGTTCTTTCAGAACGCCCAATTTTAATCGTAATACTGTAATCATATTATAAACTGAATGGTATATTATCTAAATGCGTTAGTGAGAATGTATCAGAAAGTAGTAGTTAAGTCTGTATATTTCACATTTTATTATGAACTTTAGTGGGAAAAAATCATTGCGGTATGCGGCTATGATGACACATCTGATTTGGCCCACCACTGGGCTAGAATGTAATCGGGGAATCTGTTCTGTCTGCGATTAGGACGATTTTTAGCGGCCCCGAAAAAAACATAAAAAAAATTCCTTCGGTTTACCAATGTTAGTCGTCTGCCCAAACATTATCAAGCTTCGGCAAAAAGCGTTGTTTCAAAACGATTTTTCAAACTCGACCAAAAAAATAAAAAAAAAACAAAAAATATCAAATCGCAACATTAATTTCGATTCTCCTTTTGACGTAGAACTACGTCTTTCATTAAGGGTGCCAAATCAGAAAACAGGTCACGTTTTTATGAAATAAAGTTAACGTTAATAACTATTTTTGCCGCGAACGGATTTTGACGATTTACATACCAAACGAATCGGAAATTCCGTAAGATATGTTTAATATGCTATACATTAGAATCCCCTGGTTTGTAAATGGTTAGAATTCATGAAAACGTTAAGCGTTCCCATTTTCCCATACATTTGTTCTGTCCATTTGTGTACCTTCCCGAACAGAGTTGTCAATAACAAGCAACTTATCGACGACCAACGGAGGGGAAATCGTAGGATTCAAAGTCTCCGTGAACAAAGGAAAAGTAGAAGAATGAAGGGGAATACTTGCCTAGAGTATAAACAGTGGATTTGGGTGAGGCAAACTTTCATTCGGCATCGGACTGTTGAGCAATCCAGTTCACTTTGCTTCCGCTGCGCATCGATCTAAGATTGGACCCCACCAGTGGTAATCCAACTTGGATATCGTCGTTTGGTTGTTCTGTTCGTTTTTCGCGTTATTCGTATCTTGTGTTTTTCTTCCCGCGTCATAAATTGGACGCTTCGCGTATTGTGTGATGAGCCCTGCAAAAAACGAACGCATTGCCAGGGGCAATAAAATTTCGAGGCAAGCGTCATCTAATGATGCACGCGATGTTGGTGCAGTGAAAAGCGCTCGCACTGAACCGAGTCTTCGCGCGTGTCACACCGCATCGAACAACAGCGAAGTATGCGATTTCGGCGCGTCTGTCGAAAATGTAAACGCTAACGGCAAGGCAGCTAAGGCAGCAACCAAAATCAAGCTCCCCCCGCTGGTGGTGAAGGCGGTCGCTCTTGACAAACTCATCAGCGAATTCGCATCGATGGGTGTTACAGCAGAGTACAAGCTGTGTGGCATTATTCAGTCTTTTTCCAAGCAGTTAACATTATTTGTTTTTCGTCATCATAAGGGCTTCTTTGGTGCCTTTGAGAATGCATCAATGCATTAAACTGACGTTATGGCGAAGCATGCGTTAATCTTGTGCGTCTAAAAACTATTTGAGGAATACCAAGCATCTTGAATGTCTTACTGGAATGTTATAAGTTATTTGGGTTTGCGTGCCAGTCGCAAAACTGCCTTCAACTAGGATTGCATTTGCGCTAATATTGGTCATAATGAAGCATTGCTACTGTTTTCGAGGTTGTTATAAACAAAAAGTGTTTAGTCACCAAGAAAGTGAATGTCGTCCTGGGAATTTGTATGTGATTAGGTTTCGCTTGCCAGTAGCGAAACTTCCTCCACTAAGGGTGACAGCTGCGCTTCTCTCGAGCATGAGAAAGTAATGCAACTTTTTTCGAGGCCAGTAATATTACCAGAAGCGTTTCTTTTTAGAATAGCGCAAAATGATGAGAAGTAATTGTATTCCTAGTAGTTTCAAGCCACCAATGTATGGCTCTGTATGCATGCTATGGCGAACGTTTGTTTGGCGCTTAGTTTACGTTTTACGAACGATGCCTAGAGGTGCGATTCCTTTGAGGCAATACTAAATAACATGTAGCATGATATATTTTTTTTATTAATTCGTTTATTTTTACAGGCTCAGTTACTTAAGTTTAAAGGAGCCGAATTCTTAAATATAATTTTAAAACTATATATATATATATATATATATAAACAATTTTCTTACATCTATGGTTAGTAAGGTGGAAAACCGATTACTCGCGGTGTACTCGAGTTTAGGAGGGTGACATATTTTTAGGAGAAGGATGGGATATAAGGAAATAGTAACAATGTTGATGAACACTCAATTCTTAAATCTATTCATATATCTATAGTTTATTTACATTTCAACTTATTCTACTATTTATAGCAAGGGGACGAATTACCCGCAAAGGAAGGAAAGGAGAGTATAAGGATGTAGGGACAATCACACACGAAGATCTATAGCTTTAAGGGAAATATATATATGGGACATGTAATCAAGGTCTAACCGAGCCAACACATCTCTCACCGGCACATTGGGCTGTCTTCCTCGGGCCCGAAGGGAGTTTTCTAAATTCGATTTGGCGACCAGATACACCTCGCACGACCAAACAACGTGCTCGATGTCGTGATAACCTTGGCCACAAACGCAGATATTGCTGCTGGCAAGATTGAAACGGAAGAGAAGTGCATCTAACGAACAGTGATTGGACATGAGTCGGGAGAAGGTGCGGATAAAGTCCCGACTCAAGTCCAGACTTTTGAACCACGGTTTGAGGCTAACCTTAGGGATAATCGAGTGAAACCACCGGCCCAATTCATCTTCATTCCACTTGAGTTGCCAGTTAGCGATGGTATTTTTGCGAACTAAAGAATAAAATTCATTGAAGGCTATTTGACGCTGATATATATCGCCTTCAATTGCACCTACCTTTGCCAATGAGTCAGCCCTCTCATTACCCGGAATTGAGCAATGTGAAGGGACCCAGACAAAGGTAATGACATAACAGCGTCTGGATAAAGCACTCAAAATTTCTCGTATTCTCTCAAGGAAGTAAGGCGAGTGCTTTTCCGGCCTCACTGAACGGATAATGATATTTGATACTTGCAATTGTTGTCATTGTTGTTGTTTTCATGCGGTGGCAAAGATATATTGATGTAGTTATGAGATGTGGGATAATGGTGCTGGTTCAACATGTATATAATCGACTGTAGCCGAGTCTATATCAATTGCGAAAAAGGCCATCGGAATAACGTTCGAGGTAAATTTTCAATGCATTCACATGTAATAAATTGCGACATACGATCAGCTAGTGTATTGCTTTGCGAGGGCAAGAATGAATCATCAATCAATTATCGTCAACTGATTCTACTATGAAAAAAACATTTCAGAGATTATTCTATTGAGCAGTTGTTTCTAAAATTTCACAGCATTATAGAATAATATCCGAAGGTATAAATAAGCGACATATAAAAAATAACAGCGTAGTTCTACGTCAACAATGCGGTCGTATCTTGGACACAACCTCCTATAATTTTTTTTTAGTTAATCGAATTGGAAAAAAAATGATTTTATTCAATGACGGTGAAATTAAATGAAGGTATTATCTTATTGATGATCCCAGAAAAAAGGTTATCCGTATAGAATACCTGAATGGAAAACAGGAAAATCGAAACACGTGAATCTATCAAAAATATGAATTAAAACAAATACATTTCAACTTAGTCGCCCTGAGCTTTAGATCTTAAGGCGCCTTCACATTACGCCAATCGGCCTTGGTCGCCCGGTAAAACCGACGAAATGTAGACGTACCGGCCGAATCAAACCGAACCCAACCCGAAACAAGTGGGTCCGGATCGAAGATAGTCGAACCAAAACAAATCGAAGTAAAGTAGCGTCGACGACATTATGCTTCGTGTGTTTGTGACGGCTTCGTGCATCCGATGGGGATTCGGCTCCGTGCACTCGATGGGGTGTCCACATTACATAACGAACCGAATATGCCGTCTGGTACAGGCCGATCGGCATTATTCGGCATAATGTGGACGCGCCTTTATAATTGTTTTCAATACGGCAATACAAATCCCGTATATTAATACCTTTCCAAAACAACAATAAGTATTTTTTCACCCTAATCGACCCACCCGCCCAGAATGGATTTTTTGTTACAAAAATTGTCTGATTGAAGGAAAATCTGTAGGATATATAGTGCGGTTTCCGGAATCAATACCCTACAAAAGATTAGTCACTATGCCATTGTATTACATATTCTTATCCATCAATCGGTAGATTTTTGTTGACGAAAACAACGTGAAGTATTCGAAACGTACCTCCGAACAGCGGGGAATCTGTTCTGTCTGCGATTAGGACGATTTTTAGCGGCCCCGAAAAAACATAAAAAAATTTCCTTCGGTTTGCCAATATTAGTCGTCTGCCCAAACATTATCAAGCTTCGGGAAAAAGCGTTGTTTCAAAACGAATTTTCAAACTCGAGCAAAAAAATCAAAAAAACCAAAAAATATCAAATCGCAACATTAATTTCGATTCTCCTTTTTTTTAGTTAATCGAATTAAAAAAAAGGGATTTTATTCAATGACGGTGAAATTAAATGAAGGTATTATCTTATTTATGATCCCAGAAAAAGGGATAGAATACCTTAATGGAAAACAGGAAAATCTTTAGCGATTCTATGGCAATACAAATCTGGTGTATTCATACCTTCTTCAAAACAAAGACACGTATTTTTCACCCTTAGTACACGATAAGTCTGAAAATTAAACCGGTTTTGCTAAATTTAAAGTTTTTGGAAAATTCTTTCGAACCACTGAAGTGATTTTCTTTTTTCAAAGTATTTAAACAAACTTTCTAAGAAAAAAAAAGATTACTTTTAAATGAACCGTTGAACTAATGAGTTCTTATGATTTTTGAGGCGTCTAAATACCAGGAACACTGATTTCAATTTATTATTTATTTTTTTAAATAAATTTTCCCAATTTTTGTTTTGGTTTCGACTCAAGAAAATTTAACATGAATGAAGTTGTTAGAAGGATGAAAATCAGTTTACCATTGATTAATCGTTAACAAAAAATGACAGTCGGTAACAGTATCGAGTAAAGAATCGTCCGAGCTCTTAGTATAAAAAAGAGAGAAATCGAATGTGTGCTGGGAAAGACCGTAGCGATCTCACAGAGTGTGAAAAGCTTTTTTTTTTTTTGTAAATTTTTAAGTTTCTTCGTTTTTCCATGCCTTGACGAATAATGCACGGAAGCGCGTAATGGAAACATCGAGTCAGTCACGCGCTACAGAGACTGTTTTCTTCTCAGCACAGCGGATTTCCCTCCGTCTCAGGATCCTTTTATAATGTATATCCGGAAATCGTGTGCTAATCGTGTTCTACCGATGTTGACCAGTTTACGATGAACCAGGGCGATGTTGTTGCAAATTATTCACATTTGTGTGGTGATAACTCTCTTTCTTTTCCGTATATATTAAATAAATCATACCTATATCAGATCATTTATGTTTGGATTGTCTACAATGGAAGTGAGGGACTAAATCTATATATTATTTGTATGATTTTGTAAAGATTCCGCGAATGTTAATAAAGTGGAGTGCATTACTCAAATATCATTATGGCCGCATTTTGGGAACATTCGTTTATGTGGTAATGAAGGTATTATACTTAGCATAGCAGATTCTTCTCAAGGTAATGAAAGTAATGAACGTATTACAATCTTATTTCATGGTGATCTGATCTTTCCACCTTCATTGTATACTTCCTGAAATATCTACAAAAGTATTTTACTCCAATATGATGTTGTACTCTGCACCATCGTGGACATCGGTAGAGCGCGATTGGCCATATTCGATTCGAATATATGTAGTCCACGGTTATCAAGGTTGAGAAGAATCTGCTGTGCTAGGTATAATCAGTTCTATAGAGCACGGGGCTGTTATTTTCAAACGTGCTAAGTGTCTCAGTAGTAGTAGGTCGCGCTCATAAAAAGATAAGAAAAAACACAAAAAAATCACGTTTATGTGAGAGTTACCGGATTTCCAGCATGATTTCGATTTTTCTCTTTTATATTTAGACCAAAGTCTAAACTATGAGATGAACGATATTGATCTTGATGAAATTCCTTCTGGTCATATAATAATCACAACTGTAATGAAATTACCCCTTCCCGTGTTATTTGATACATCACACATTATGTGATTTCACTACTGAGAAGGTAACCGAAAAAACTTCTCTAAAACCAATAGGACCGATGATATGATTCCGTTATTCATCGCGCATTCTCTGTATCGAACTTCAATCGCGACGAAGGATAATTATCTTTTGGAAATCTCAGTGATATGTGCTGTTATTCATCGCTATTTCTATTTGGAAACCCGTGGCTTTTTTAACATGAAATCGGATAGTTACCTTTCGAACATGTTGCTGGAGTTGCTAATAATTTTTCATTAGAATTCTAAATATAAAGAGGGTGAAGTATTTTTGACCATTGCGGTGCAAACTATTTTTAAAACACAAGTTAATGCAAGTACCAAAATTAAAAAAAAAATTTTGATACCCGTTTTCTAACGGCGAACATGGTGGTTTGTATATCTCTATAGCGCTGATTATAAGGTGTTTTTTGTGGGAAATATACGGCTGAAATTCGAACAAACTTGTTCTGCCGACGACCGTTTGGACATATTATCAGGATAAGTACCCATTGTGTGCATGCTAATATTCATTGTGTGTTTTTATTGAATAATTAGCACGGCTCTACGGCTCGCTATCGCTCAGGATAGTCACCGTAGTTGCTTGTGTTGTGCATTGTTCTGTTTTATTTTGTATCTGCATTTGCCATTGCTGCCGCGTGGGGCACTCACGAAATGAGCGTGTGCAAGGCGTGCGACGGAAAAGTAATGATCAGTGATGATCCTGTTGTTTGTGTAGGTAAGTGCGGTGTTCGACTTCATCGGCGCTATACTTCGCTTACAAAAGCAACAGCAAAACTGATTACAGAGAATCCGAATATTCAGTTTATTTGTGACGAATGTTTGTCGGACCAAAAAAGTGTAACGGAGAAACATGTTATTTGCTAGTGGTTGAAAAATCCTGAACGAGAATTGTGTCTGAAAATAAATAATTATTATATAATATATTATAATGATGAGTTTTGTTAGAAATACTACGAATTTTATAGTAAAAGGTAAATTCAACGGGGTCGATGAGAAGATCAATCAATGAACAGTTCTGCGACTGGATCATGAACTTGCTCATAGTAAGAAAATGTGAATGTTTGAAGGTATTGATAACAAAAAACCAAATGTTGGACGGGACGGAGTTTGCCGGGTCAGATAGTTCTCAATAGTTGGCATAGACACGATCTTTCGCATAACCCCACAAAAAAAAAATTATAGGAGGTTGTGTTCAAGATACGACCGCATTGTTGACGTAGAACTACGCTGCTATTTTATATAAGTCACTTGTTTATACCTTCGGATAGTATTCTATAATGCTGTGACCAACGAAACCCTTATGATGACGGAAAACAACAATGTTAACTGCTTGGAAAAGACTGAATTATGCCACTCTGCTGTAACACCCATCGATGCAAATTCGCTGATGAGTTTGTCAAGAGCGACCGCCTTCACCACCAGCGGGGGGAACTTGATTTTGGTTGTTGCCTGGGTAACGGCGTTTACATTTTCGACCGACGCTCCGAAATCGCCTACTTCGCTGTTGTTCCATGCGGTGTCACACTCGCGAAGACTCGGTTCAGTGCGAGCGCTTTTCACTGCACCAACATCATTAGATGACGCTTGCCTCGAAATTTTATTGCCCCTGGCAATGCATTCGTTTTTTGCAGGGCTCGAGCCTGCCTTCCACTTCTTCTTGTTCATCACACACTACACGAAGCGTCCAATTTATGACACGGAAAGAAAAACACACGATACGAATAACGCGAAAAATGAACTGAAAACACCACACGACGATATCCAAGTTGGATTACCACTGGTGGGGTTCAATCTTAGATCGAAGCGCAGCGAAAGCAAAGTGAACTGGATTGCTCAACAGTCCGATGCCAAATGAAATATTGCCTCGGCGAGATCCACTGTTTATATTCTAGGCAAGTATTCCCCTTCATTCTTCTACTTTTCCTTTGTTCACGGAGACTTTAAATTCTACGATTTACCCTTCGTTGGTCGTCGATAAGCTCGTTCTTGACTGCTCTGTTCGGGAAAGCACACAAATGGATAGAACAAATGTATGGGAAAATGGAAACGCTTAAAGTTTTCATGATTTTTAACCATTCACAAACCAAGGGATGAGAATCCCTTGAGAATGAGGGATTGAGAATATAGCATATAAAACAAATCTTAGGGAATTTCCGATTCGTTTAGTATGTAAATCGCCAAAATCCGTTCGTGGCAACAAAAGTTATTAACGTTAACTTTATTTCATAAAAATCTGACCTGTTTTCTGATCTGGCACCCTTCATGAAAGACGTAGTTCTACGTCAAAAAGTCTAGCGGGTTCAAATCGCATGATCTGGACGGCCAATTGGCATCACCAAAACGCGAAATTATGCGTCCCTCAAATTTCGTTCACAATATGGCCATGTTCAGTCGTGTTGTGTGGCACGTGGCGCCGTCCAGCTGAATCCACATGTCATCCGTATCCATATCTTCAATTTGTGGCAAAAAAAATCGGTTAACATGCGGCCATAGCGCTCACCATTCACAGTTACCGTCTCGCCGTCCTCATTTTCAAAGAAATACGGCCCGATGACTCCACCAGACCATAATGCACACCAAACAGTGACTTTTGGCGGATGCAATGGCCTCTCAACAATCACGTGTGGATTTTCTGAGCCCCATATACGGAAATTTTGGGTGTTCACATAGTCACCGAGCTCGAAATGTGCCTCATCGCTGAAGAAAATTTTTATGCGAAAATTCAGCATTTTACTGCTGTTGTTCGTTCACCCAATCGACGTATGCCCGACGCATTCCATGGTCACCACGCTCTAATTTTTGTACCAGTTGGACTTTATATGGATGTAGGTGCAAGTCCAAATGTAAAATTCGCCACAATGATGTGTTTGACAAGCCCAATTGCTGAGCACGCCGTGGAATCGAAACATTCGGGTCATCCTCCACACTGGCAGCAACAGCAGCAATATTTTCGGCCGAACGCACATTACGATGATGCACAGGTTTCACAATATCCGCTACGGATCCAGTTTGTTCGAATTTACGCACTACATTAGCGATTGTGTGCTCTGTAGGCCGTCCATGACGACCAAAATCCGTCCGTAATGCTCGAAAAACATTTGCCGGTTTTTCATCAAATTTATAGTATAATTTAACAAAATTAACACGTTGTGCGATGCTAAAACGATCCATATTGTAAAATGGCAGACATTCAACTAACGATATGACGCTTTGGTTGACAGCTATGTCAAACGGTTGTCAGCGCAGGGCTGTATACTTTCGGAAGCCCGAAATGGAAAACCCTGTATAACGAAATAAAGAACATCAAAAAACCAAGAGAGATTCTAAAGGGTGTGTCACATCAAATTGCATCACGGAAAAAACGCTGTAGAAATTCGCCCAGTAGACCGATCCTTTTGAAAATTTTAGACAGTAAAATAACAACTATTAAACAACTTTTGGCATTTTCTTTTTATTCATACTACGAGCCCAAGCCCGTATGCTCACACCTTCCTCTTTACCCCGTCCATAAGGTTCTGTACAACGTCAGGTTGTAGTTTTTTTTTGAACATAAATCCATTTTCTCTTGAAGTCCGCCTCCGATTTGACAACTTTTGGGTTCTTCCGCTTTCCGCTTTCCGCAAGAGCAGATCGCTTGCCACACCATGTACTTTTTGGAAAACTTGGAAAGTTTCTGCTTGCGAATCTCCTCCGGAACGCTGAGTTTGTCCTCTGCGGAGAAGAACAACAGGCCCGTGTGGTGAACACTTTTGAGCGACACTGTAAGTCGCCAACCGATGCAACATTGTTGCTACGGTTGATTATTTTATCATGGTGTCAAATTGCGCCGACTGGTAAATTAAACATCCACGCGCAATTGACACGCTGTGTCAGCAATGGCATCGACCCTCCACATCGATGCCCGAGCGTTCTCTATGGGTCTCGCTGATATGAAATCAGAACAATAAATCATTAGTTATTCGAACCTAGAGTTGAGTAGTCTGCTGCCTAATAGAGAAAGTACCAATTTAAGTAGTAAAATGTTAGATGGCGACTGTGGCAGCCTCACTATTAGAGTGAGAGTGTTCTGCGGGCGAGACGGTTCTGCTGTTTTGCACCGTGCCTCGAAGTGTCGCTGGCGGGAGGATGTGATTTCCTCATGAAAATTCAGTGAATTTAGTGTTGGACAGTGGACTGTAGCGACAATGCGCTACATGTTAGCTTTTCTTGACTTTCAAGTGGTATTACTGGATCCCTCTTTAATGTTGAAGTGTTAAGTGAACAATGTCCTGAGTGGCGAGCAGGGGAAAGAGCTGCCTAATGAACTGTGGGGCGCCAGTGCTCCTGAATTGTATATGGAAGTGGAAGCAGTCTTCCAGCAGCATACAGTCTGCCGACGAAGCCGCGAGAACGCGCCCGTGCACCAAATTACACCACTATGTCTGTCCTTCATCACCAGCACTGGGTTCCGAAAATATCCACTCAGTGCACAACGGCTGTAAAGAATCCGACTTGAAGCCACTAATCGAAACGGATACGAGAACCACGAAGCAGGCGACAGGCGGGACGGCCCCGTGTGAACATCGGCGAAACGGAGTGACAAATGCTTGGAATATCTTCGCAACAATCTTTTGAATGAATCGCAGAGAGCCGCATTCCATACGCTGCTAGAATTTTACTACATGAACATCGGCGAAACGGAGCGACGGTGGTGCAATGAACACTTATATATGAATTATAGATTAATTAACACATATCAGTGAAAAAGATAAATTAAATGAAGAATTCAATGTAAGTACCTTCATTTGTTTCATTTTCTTAAATAAGTGCCAAATTTTTCCACCTCGCCAATGCTGAAGAAATTGAAAAGTGAGGAACGAAGTTTGTTAAACGAATTGAAAACTATATACATAAATCTAAAAAAGAGTCCTAACAGAAAATACCTGAGGAATACTTTACTCGCCAAAAGAGAATATGCCAGACAGGTCTATAACACAATTTTATATCTGCTCGATGATTATGAACATCACGAGCAGAGGGAAATTGTGTTAGAGGCCAGAGATTTATTCGGCGGTATTCAAGTATTGATTAATTCCAAACTTGATTCCGCAAAACAGTTATTAAAATTTACGACGTTAGTAAAAATAATAATAGCATTAAACCAATTGTTTAAGAAAAATAAAATGGCTACCCCGAAGGTGGACATTAAGCTGGGAACAGCTATCGTCCAAACCTATGAGGGAAACCCGGAAGGGTTGAATCAATTTATTGATTCTGTTGCGCTGTTTGCAGACAGCGTGGAATCGGAATTCGCTGATGCAACAGCTGCACAAAAATCAGCAGCGAAAGAGACGGTAATCAGATTTATTAAAACTCGACTAACCGGGAAAGCTCGAGCAGCTGTCGGAGACAGACCACAAAACACTGAAGAAATAATAAATAAGCTTAAGACATGTTGTGGAATGAAAAAATCTCCTGATGTTTTTGTAGCAAAACTACAAGAAACGAAGCAGATTGGTGATATCAATAAATTTACTAACGAAGTCGAAAACTTAGTGTTCCTGTTGGAAAAAGCATACATATCGGAAAATATTCCCACTGAAACGGCCTGCAAAATGGCTGTTAAACAGGGAGTAAAAGCACTTTGCACCGGAGTTAGGTCCAGTGAAACCAAGCTCTTGCTAAAAGCGGGACAATTTTCGTCCTTAACTGATGCGATAGAAAAGGTGATTGAATACGAGGGAGCATCATCTGCGAATCAAAACTCGCAAATAATGTATACCCGTCGTGGCCATTTACAACGGGGACGCGGTAGAAATCAAAACCGTGGGAATAGAAATTTTTATGCTCAAAATAATTTCAGTAACCGTGGCGGTTTTTTCAATCGTCGCGGCAGAGGAAATTTCCAGCAATACGACAATCAAAGAAATTTTCAAAATCAACGTGGTAGGGGATCGCAAAGAGGATATGGACGTGGATTCATGCAACCACGCATATTTTACGCAACTGCAGAAACTGGAAATGGTATGGCACCAGTACCACAAAATGCGCAGAATGTGCAAAATTGGAACCAGTGCCAACAACCTCCATTCCAATTTCAGCAGCAGCAACAACCACCACAGCAAAATTTTTTAGGTCAACTCAACTCAACTTTTGTGAAGGCATACGTTGAAATGGCCAATTCAACGTGTACTTTCATGATTGACTCAGGGGCTGACATTTCAATTTTCAAAATAGGTAAGGTAGTTAATAATCAAATAGTAGATAGAACTAATAAATGTATAATTTCTGGTATATCCGGTGAAAAATTGGAAACTGTAGCTTCAACGATTACTACATTGAAATTTCAGAATGTATTAAAATTGAATCATAGATTTCAATTGGTCAATAACGATTTCCCAATATGCACTGAAGGAATATTGGGAAGAGATTTTTTATCACAATATAAGTGTAGCATTAACTATGAATATTGGATTTTAAATTTTACGTTTAATAATATAGAAGTTAATATTCCAATTGAAGATAATCTTAATGAAGGAATACTGCTTCCGGAAAGATGCGAAGTTATTCGCCGTATCCCAAATTTAAAACTTGAAGACGATGCTTTAGTGTGTGCACAGGAAATTCAGAACGGAATTTTTTGTGGGAACACTTTAGTATCTCCGAAAACGACATATGTTAAATTTATTAATACTACGGATAAACCAGTTCTTATTCTTAATTTTAAACCCATAGTTAAACCATTGAATGATTTCATTATAGCTAATATAAATAAAAATACCGAAATTAAACAGAGATCGGATGAAATAAAACAAAAAATTGACTTTACTGAAATACCAACATACGCTAGTAAACATTTTGAGACATTGATAGAAGAATATAATGACATTTTTGCGTTGGGAGAAGATTATTTGACCACAAATAACTTCTACACTCAAAACATCGAATTGTCGGACAATGTGCCCGTATATATTCCAAATTATAGGAGTATACACGCACAAAATTCCGAAATTGAAGGTCAAGTGAATAAATTACTGGAAAACAAAATAATCGAACATTCAGTATCGGCTTATAACTCACCAATTTTATTGGTGCCCAAAAAATCGAACACTGATGATAAAAAATGGAGGATGGTCGTGGATTTCAGACAGCTAAACAAGAAAATTTTAGCCGACAGATTTCCACTTCCAAGAATCGACACAATTTTGGATCAGTTAGGAAGGGCTAAATATTTTAGCACCTTGGACCTGATGGCAGGATTCCACCAAATCCCGTTGGACCCAGAATCTAAGAAATACACTGCGTTTTCTACGTCGTCCGGGCACTACGCCTTCACGCGCTTACCGTTTGGCTTGAATATAAGCCCAAACAGTTTTCAGCGCATGATGACTATCGCCATGGCAGGATTGACGCCAGAATGTGCATTTGTTTATATCGATGATATTGTAGTTATTGGATGTTCTACAAATCATCACATTAAAAATCTGACTAAAGTGTTTGAACGATTGAGACAATACAATTTGAAACTCAATCCGGAAAAATGCCAATTCTTTAAAACAGAAGTAACGTACTTAGGCCATAAAATTTCTGATCAGGGAATACTTCCTGATGACACAAAATTTAATGTTATACAAAATTATCCAGTACCAACGAATGCGGACGAAGTTCGTAGATTCGTTGCTTTTTGTAATTACTATCGTAAGTTTGTTCCAAACTTCGCGAAGATAGCAAAACCATTAAACGAATTGTTAAAGAAAAATTCAACTTTTATTTGGAATGATGAACGCCAAACATCTTTTGAACAACTCAGAGAAAACCTATTATCTCCACCAATTTTAAGTTACCCTGACTTTTCAAAGAAATTTATTCTGACCACAGACGCTTCCAACACAGCTTGTGGAGCAGTCTTATCTCAAGAAGTAGACGGACATGATCTGCCAATAGCCTATGCAAGTAAAGCATTGAACAAAGCAGATTCTAAAAAGCCAACAGTATTGCAGGAAATGATTGCCATACATTGGGCTATCAATCATTTCAAGCCATATTTGTATGGTAGAAAATTCACAATCAAAACGGATCATCGACCCCTTGTCTTTCTTTTTGGAATGAAGGAACCTACCAAAAAGTTAACACAAATGCGTCTTGATCTCGAGGATTACGATTTTGACATAGTACATATCAAAGGAAAAGACAATGTAGGCGCAGATGCACTCTCAAGAATCGTGTCATCTGACGACCTGAAAAACAAAACAATGCTCGTGGTAAACACAAGGTCCATGAGTAGGAAAAATGAAACAGCAAAACAAAACAAACCGATTATACAAGTCGAGAAGCCTGATCAACTTCTTGTGCGTGAAATCGAAAATTTACAACCAATTAGGGTTATGAAAAAGATATTAACCGAAATAAAAGACGACGTCATACACATAAAAATAAAAAGCGCAAACTTAAAGAAAACATTTGTTACAATTGAGATAAATAAAGAATGCTTACTAAATGGAAGTCAGACACTAGAGTCTGCTCTTTCAGAGCTAAATGGAATTATGATGAATATAAATGAAAAAAGGATAGCTATACCATTAAATGATACAATGTTTTCATTAATAACAGTGGAAAAATTCAAAGAAATTGCCACTAAACAAACGAAAAATTTTGAATTTTTTCTATACAGACCTCCAAGATATATACAAAATAGAGAGGAAATCGAGAAAATCTTACATGATTTTCATAACAGTTCTATCGGTGGTCACATAGGTCAACATAGACTTTACCTAAAACTACGTGATCTATATGCCTGGCATGGAATGAAGAGTTCTATAGCAAAATTCATAAAGGCCTGTGAGTTTTGTAAAACGAACAAAATAACGAAAAAAACGAAAGAAGCATCAATTGTTACAACTACTCCAGTAAGAGCATTTGATGTTATTTCGATAGATACTGTCGGGCCATTGCCTAAATCAGGAAAAAATAATCGTTATTGTATTACACTGCAGTGCGATCTCACAAAATTTATAGTTCTAATACCAATTCAAAATAAGGAAGCTAATACCATTGCTCGTGCATTAGTGGAAAACTTTATTTTGACATACGGAAACTTTTTAGAACTAAGATCGGACAGAGGTACTGAATATCGCAATGAAGTACTTTGTCAGATCGGTAAAATATTAAATTTCAAACAAACATTTTCAACCGCATATCATCCTCAGTCTATCGGTGCTTTGGAGAGAAATCATAGATGCCTTAATGAGTATCTGAGATCGTTCTCCAATGAACATCATAACGACTGGGATGACTGGATTAACTTTTACGCTTTTGTATATAATACAACCCCACATACGGACACACAATATGCACCATTTGAGTTAGTTTTTGCACGAAAACCAAATTTACCTCAAGACCTCTTTAATACAAAAATAGAACCAATCTATAACCTTGATCAGTACTACAATGAAATGAAATTTAAGTTACAAAAAAGTCATTCAGAAGCTCGAAACAAATTAATTGAACAAAAAAGATTAAGAACTGAAAATTTGAATGTAAATCTGAATCCAATCAATGTATCTGTAGGAGATTTAATATATATTACTAACGAAAATCGCAAAAAATTGGACCCATTCTATATAGGTCCCTTTAAAATAGTAAAAGTAGAAGGATGCAACTGTGATGTGGAAGATTTGGCACAGGGAAAACAAATGAAAGTACATAAAAATAGAATTATAAAACTATAAATGAGAAAATTTAAAATTTACTTTTGAAAGAGGGAAGGAAAGGTCATTCATTTATTCAAATCCATTCAGGGACAAATATTCTCTACGAAATATAAATAATAAATTTTAAATTTTTCGAAATAATCATGGTCAATATATTTAGGTGTATAAGAACAAAAATGTAAACCTTTGTATTATCATCAGCGAAATTCCTAGAGAACCTCAACTAAAATTCAAATCACGAATAATTTGCTATGCTACATTCTTCTTCCGAAAGGGGGAAGGTGTGGTGAACACTTTTGAGCGACACTGTAAGTCGCCAACCGATGCAACATTGTTGCTACGGTTGATTATTTTATCATGGTGTCAAATTGCGCCGACTGGTAAATTAAACATCCACGCGCAATTGACACGCTGTGTCAGCAATGGCATCGACCCTCCACATCGATGCCCGAGCGTTCTCTATGGGTCTCGCTGATATGAAATCAGAACAATAAATCATTAGTTATTCGAACCTAGAGTTGAGTAGTCTGCTGCCTAATAGAGAAAGTACCAATTTAAGTAGTAAAATGTTAAACCCGGCAGCTGACGAAAGTCCGCTTTGATGTAGGTTTCGTCGTCCATTACCAGGCAATGCGGCTTCGTCAGAATTTCGGTGTACAGCTTCCGGGCTCGCGTCTTCCCCACCATGTTTTGCCTTTCGTCGCGGTTAGGAGCCTTCTGAACCTTGTATGTACGCAGGCCCTCCCGCTGCTTGGTCCGCTGGACGTATGAACTTGACAAATTCAGCTTATTGGCGACATCCCGGACCGAACTTCTCGGATCATGTCTAAACTGCTTAACTACGCGCTTGTGATCTTTTTCACTGACGGAGCATCCATTTTTGCCGTTCTTCACCTTCCGGTTGATGGTTAGGTTCTCGAAGTATCGTTTTAGTACTCTGCTGACCGTGGATTGGACGATTCCCAGCATCTTACCGATGTCCCGATGTGACAACTCCGGATTCTCAGATGAGTGCACAGGATTAATTCACGACGCTCTTTTTCGTTCGACGACATTTTTCCAAATTTACGAAAAATTGACAGTGAAGCATGGCCAACGTGACCTATACACTCTTATCTGATTATAAGCGAAAGCTGAAGATAGAATTCCTAAAAATTAAATTTCTACAGCGTTTTTTCCGTGATGCAATTTGATGTGACACACCCTTTATCACATGGACTTTTCCAAGTGACTTTTATTGTTAGATAATACCATAGGTAACAACCGGTTACCTTCATTCAAAATCATGGGTTTTTTAATGTCATCCCTCCAAGGGCTAATATTCTGCGATAAGGTACAAAACTACCAATCTTAACGAAAATCTGAGAACAACTAAATTGATTTGGCATGGAATGGCTACTAGATAAAGTCGCCTGAGTGAAATCGAAATGGCGTTTAAGTTTGTTTGTTCCTAGTTTGGCCTCTGGTTTTGTCTGTGAAATCATGACTGCTGCCAGCAGCGGAATTTGAAGTGGAATCAAGTGAAATACTGCAGTCGTGTTGTACCGTTTTTACCCAAAATCAGAACAATTCATTTTAAAAACCAAATTCACTGAACATCAACGTTGTTTTGATACCTACAAATATTATTATACGTAATGTTGTTACAAGCGTACAAGCTATGTGAGCCATTTATTGACGCCCAGATTGGAACAAATACGAAAGGAACGATGCAAAAACCTTCGCAAAAGATTAGCCATCCGCTAGACTTCAATCCACTGGATTATTCGCTTTAGACCTAATTGAACAAGCGTACCTGTGCCCGTTTTCATCAAAATTTTCAATCTTTGAAGAATTCTAAGAATTATATCTATTCTATTCATTCGACTATACTACGAATTTCTGCATTTTCTATATTGAAAAAACATCGTAATAAGATTTTGAATCCGTTCTTTCAGAACGCCCAATTTTAATCGTAATACTGTAATCATATTATAAACTGAATGGTATATTATCTAAATGCGTTAGTGAGAATGTATCAGAAAGTAGTAGTTAAGTCTGTATATTTCACATTTTATTATGAACTTTAGTGGGAAAAAATCATTGCGGTATGCGGCTATGATGACACATCTGATTTGGCCCACCACTGGGCTAGAATGTAATCGGGGAATCTGTTCTGTCTGCGATTAGGACGATTTTTAGCGGCCCCGAAAAAAACATAAAAAAAATTCCTTCGGTTTACCAATGTTAGTCGTCTGCCCAAACATTATCAAGCTTCGGCAAAAAGCGTTGTTTCAAAACGATTTTTCAAACTCGACCAAAAAAATAAAAAAAAAAAAACAAAAAATATCAAATCGCAACATTAATTTCGATTCTCCTTTTGACGTAGAACTACGTCTTTCATTAAGGGTGCCAAATCAGAAAACAGGTCACGTTTTTATGAAATAAAGTTAACGTTAATAACTATTTTTGCCGCGAACGGATTTTGACGATTTACATACCAAACGAATCGGAAATTCCGTAAGATATGTTTAATATACTATACATTAGAATCCCCTGGTTTGTAAATGGTTAGAATTCATGAAAACGTTAAGCGTTCCCATTTTCCCATACATTTGTTCTGTCCATTTGTGTACCTTCCCGAACAGAGTTGTCAATAACAAGCAACTTATCGACGACCAACGGAGGGGAAATCGTAGGATTCAAAGTCTCCGTGAACAAAGGAAAAGTAGAAGAATGAAGGGGAATACTTGCCTAGAGTATAAACAGTGGATTTGGGTGAGGCAAACTTTCATTCGGCATCGGACTGTTGAGCAATCCAGTTCACTTTGCTTCCGCTGCGCATCGATCTAAGATTGGACCCCACCAGTGTTAATCCAACTTGGATATCGTCGTTTGGTTGTTCTGTTCGTTTTTCGCGTTATTCGTATCTTGTGTTTTTCTTCCCGCGTCATAAATTGGACGCTTCGCGTATTGTGTGATGAGCCCTGCAAAAAACGAACGCATTGCCAGGGGCAATAAAATTTCGAGGCAAGCGTCATCTAATGATGCACGCGATGTTGGTGCAGTGAAAAGCGCTCGCACTGAACCGAGTCTTCGCGCGTGTCACACCGCATCGAACAACAGCGAAGTATGCGATTTCGGCGCGTCTGTCGAAAATGTAAACGCTAACGGCAAGGCAGCTAAGGCAGCAACCAAAATCAAGCTCCCCCCGCTGGTGGTGAAGGCGGTCGCTCTTGACAAACTCATCAGCGAATTCGCATCGATGGGTGTTACAGCAGAGTACAAGCTGTGTGGCATTATTCAGTCTTTTTCCAAGCAGTTAACATTATTTGTTTTTCGTCATCATAAGGGCTTCTTTGGTGCCTTTGAGAATGCATCAATGCATTAAACTGACGTTATGGCGAAGCATGCGTTAATCTTGTGCGTCTAAAAACTATTTGAGGAATACCAAGCATCTTGAATGTCTTACTGGAATGTTATAAGTTATTTGGGTTTGCGTGCCAGTCGCAAAACTGCCTTCAACTAGGATTGCATTTGCGCTAATATTGGTCATAATGAAGCATTGCTACTGTTTTCGAGGTTGTTATAAACAAAAAGTGTTTAGTCACCAAGAAAGTGAATGTCGTCCTGGGAATTTGTATGTGATTAGGTTTCGCTTGCCAGTAGCGAAACTTCCTCCACTAAGGGTGACAGCTGCGCTTCTCTCGAGCATGAGAAAGTAATGCAACTTTTTTCGAGGCCAGTAATATTACCAGAAGTGTTTCTTTTTAGAATAGCGCAAAATGATGAGAAGTAATTGTATTCCTAGTAGTTTCAAGCCACCAATGTATGGCTCTGTATGCATGCTATGGCGAACGTTTGTTTGGCGCTTAGTTTACGTTTTACGAACGATGCCTAGAGGTGCGATTCCTTTGAGGCAATACTAAATAACATGTAGCATGATATATTTTTTTTATTAATTCGTTTATTTTTACAGGCTCAGTTACTTAAGTTTAAAGGAGCCGAATTCTTAAATATAATTTTAAAACTATATATATATATATATATATAAACAATTTTCTTACATCTATGGTTAGTAAGGTGGAAAACCGATTACTCGCGGTGTACTCGAGTTTAGGAGGGTGACATATTTTTAGGAGAAGGATGGGATATAAGGAAATAGTAACAATGTTGATGAACACTCAATTCTTAAATCTATTCATATATCTATAGTTTATTTACATTTCAACTTATTCTACTATTTATAGCAAGGGGACGAATTACCCGCAAAGGAAGGAAAGGAGAGTATAAGGATGTAGGGACAATCACACACGAAGATCTATAGCTTTAAGGGAAATATATATATGGGACATGTAATCAAGGTCTAACCGAGCCAACACATCTCTCACCGGCACATTGGGCTGTCTTCCTCGGGCCCGAAGGGAGTTTTCTAAATTCGATTTGGCGACCAGATACACCTCGCACGACCAAACAACGTGCTCGATGTCGTGATAACCTTGGCCAAACGCAGATATTGCTGCTGGCAAGATTGAAACGGAAGAGTAGTGCATCTAACGAACAGTGATTGGACATGAGTCGGGAGAAGGTGCGGATAAAGTCCCGACTCAAGTCCAGATTTTTGAACCACGGTTTGAGGCTAACCTTAGGGATAATCGAGTGAAACCACCGGCCCAATTCATCTTCATTCCACTTGAGTTGCCAGTTAACGATGGTATTTTTGCGAACTAAAGAATAAAATTCATTGAAGGCTATTTGACGCTGATATATATCGCCTTCAATTGCACCTACCTTTGCCAATGAGTCAGCCCTCTCATTACCCGGAATTGAGCAATGTGAAGGGACCCAGACAAAGGTAATGACATAACAGCGTCTGGATAAAGCACTCAAAATTTCTCGTATTCTCTCAAGGAAGTAAGGCGAGTGCTTTTCCGGCCTCACTGAACGGATAATGATATTTGATACTTGCAATTGTTGTCATTGTTGTTGTTTTCATGCGGTGGCAAAGATATATTGATGTAGTTATGAGATGTGGGATAATGGTGCTGGTTCAACATGTATATAAACGACTGTAGCCGAGTCTATATCAATTGCGAAAAAGGCCAACGGAATAACGTTCGAGGTAAATTTTCAATGCATTGACATGTAATAAATTGCGACATACGATCAGCTAGTGTATTGCTTTGCGAGGGCAAGAATGAATCATCAATCAATTATCGTCAACTGATTCTACTATGAAAAAAACATTTCAGAGATTATTCTATTGAGCAGTTGTTTCTAAAATTTCACAGCATTATAGAATAATATCCGAAGGTATAAATAAGCGACATATAAAAAATAACAGCGTAGTTCTACGTCAACAATGCGGTCGTATCTTGGACACAACCTCCTATAATTTTTTTTTAGTTAATCGAATTGGAAAAAAAGGATTTTATTCAATGACGGTGAAATTAAATGAAGGTATTATCTTATTTATGATCACAGAAAAAAGGTTATCCGTATAGAATACCTGAATGGAAAACAGGAAATTCGAAACACGTGAATCTATCAAAAATATGAATTAAAATAAATACATTTCAACTTAGTCGCCCTGAGCTTTAGATCTTAAGGCGCCTTCACATTACGCCAATCGGCCTTGGTCGCCCGGTAAAACCGACGAAATGTAGACGTACCGGCCGAATCAAACCGAACCCAACCCGAAACAAGTGGGTCCGGATCGAAGATAGTCGAACCAAAACAAAACGAAGTAAAGTAGCGTCGACGACATTGTGCTTCGTGTGTTCGTGACGGCTTCGTGCATCCGATGGGGATTCGGCATTGTGCACTCGATGGGGCGTCCACATTACATAACAAACCGAATATGCCGTCTGGAACAGGCCGATCGGCATTATTCGGCATAATGTGGACGCACCTTTATAATTGTTTTCGATACGACAATACAAATCCCGTATATTAATACAGTTTCCAAAACAACAATGAGTACTTTTTAACCCTAATCGACCCACCCGCCCAGAATGGATTTTTTGTTATAAAAATTGTCTGATTGAAGCAAAATCTGTAGGATATATAGTGCAGTTTCCGGAATCAATACCCTACAAAAGATTAGTCACTATGCCATTGTATTACATATTCTTATCCATCAATCGGTAGATTTCTGTTGACGAAAACAACGTGAAGTAATCGAAACGTACCTCCGAACAGCGGGGAATCTGTTCTGTCTGCGATTAGGACGATTTTTAGCGGCCCCGAAAAAAACATAAAAAAAATTCCTTCGGTTTGCCAATATTAGTCGTCTGCCCAAACATTACCAAGCTTCGGGAAAAAGCGTTGTTTCAAAACGAATTTTCAAACTCGAGCAAAAAAATCAAAAAAACCAAAAAATATCAAATCGCAACATTAATTTCGATTCTCCTTTTTTTAGTTAATCGAATTAAAAAAAAGGATTTTATTCAATGACGGTGAAATTAAATGAAGGTATTATCTTATTTATGATCCCAGAAAAAAGGGATAGAATACCTGAATGGAAAACAGGAAAATTCTTTAGCGATTCTACGGCAATACATATCTGGTGTATTAATACCTTCTTCAAAACAAAGACACGTATTTTTCACCCTTAGTACACGATAAGTCTGAAAATTAAACCGGTTTTGCTAAATTTAAATTTTTGGAAAAATTCTTTCGAACCACTGAACTGATTTTCTTTTTTCAAAGTATTTAAACAAACTTTCAAAGAAAAAAAAAGGTTACTTTTGAATGAACCGTTGAACTAATGAGTTCTCATGATTTTTGAGGCGTCTAAATTCCAGGAACACTGTTTTCAATTTATTATTTATTTTTTTAAATAAATTTTCCCAATTTTTGTTTTGGTTTCGACTCAAGAAAATTTAACATGAATGAAGTTGTTAGAAGGTTGAAAATCAGTTTACCATTGATTAATCGATAACAAAAAATGACAGTCGGTAACAGTATCGAATAAAGAATCGTCCGAGTTCTTAGTATAAAAAAGAGAGAAATCGAATGTGTGCTGGGATAGACCGTAGCGATCTCACAGAGTGTGAAAAGCTTTTTTTTTTTGTAAATTTTTAAGCGTCTTCGTTTTTCCATGCCTTGACGAATAATGCACGGAAGCTCGTAATGGTAACATCAAGTCAGTCACGCGCTACAGAGACTGTTTTCTTCTCAGCACAGCGGATTTCCCTCCGTCTCAGGATCCTTTTATAATGTATATCCGGAAATCGTGTGCTAATCGTGTTCTACCGATGTTGACCAGTTCACGATGAACCAGGCCATTTTTTTTTGCAATTAATTCACATTTGTGTGGTGATAACTCTCTTTCTTTTCCGTATATATTAAATAAATCATACCTATATCAGATCATTTATGTTTGGATTGTCTACAATGGAAGTGAGGGACTAAATCTATATATTATTTGTATGATTTTGTAAAGATTCCGCGAATGTTAATAAAGTGGAGTGCATTACTCAAATATCATTATGGCCGCATTTTGGGAACATTCGTTTATGTGGTAATGAAGGTATTATACTTAGCATAGCAGATTCTTCTCAAGGTAATGAAAGTAATGAACGTATTACAATCTTATTTCATGGTGATCTGATCTTTCCACCTTCATTGTATACTTCCTGAAATATCTACAAAAGTATTTTACTCCAATATGATGTTGTACTCTGCACCATCGTGGACATCGGTAGAGCGCGATTGGCCATATTCGATTCGAATATATGTAGTCCACGGTTATCAAGGTTGAGAAGAATCTGCTGTGCTAGGTATAATCAGTTCTATAGAGCACGGGGCTGTTATTTTCAAACGTGCTAAGTGTCTCAGTAGTAGTAGGTCGCGCCCATAAAAAGATCAGAAAAAATACAAAAAAATCACGTTTATGTGAGAGTTACCGGATTTCCAGCATGATTTCGATTTTTCTCTTTTTTTATTTAGACCAAAGTCTAAACTATGAGATGAACGATATTGATCTTGATGAAATTCCTTCTGGTCATATAATAATCACAACTGTAATGAAATTACCCCTTCCCGTGTTATTTGATACATCACACATTATGTGATTTCACTACTGAGAAGGTAACCGAAAAAACTTCTCTAAAACCAATAGGACCGATGATATGGTTCCGTTATTCATCGCGCATTCTCTGTATCGAACTTCAATCGCGACGAAGGATAATTATCTTTTGGAAATCTCAGTGATATGTGCTGTTATTCATCGCTATTTCTATTTGGAAACCCGTGGCTTTTTTAACATGAAATCGGATAGTTACCTTTCGAACATGTTGCTGGAGTTGCTAATAATTTTTCATTAGAATTCTAAATATAAAGAAGATGAAGTATTTTTGACCATTGCGGTGTAAACTATTTTTAAAACACAAGTTAATGCAAGTGGATACATGAGACCAAATTTTAAAAAAAAAAATTTTTATACCCGTATTCAAACGGCGAACATGGTGGTTTGTATATCTCTATAGTGCTGATTATAAGGTGTTTTTGACGTAGGACTACGTCTTTCATTTCTATACCGGGGTGTAAAATCAAAGTTTCGAAAACGAAAGCGTTACGCCGGAGACCGAGATTTTGAGCGTTAATAGCTCCTAAACAACTGAACGAAATGGTATGATAAACACTTCATTCGAAAGATAAAATGTCTACGCGTTCTATACTTGTTACTTTTTGATCCAAAAACTTGTTTCAATAGTCTTAAAATTGCTTTCAAAACAGGCTATTGAAATCGCCAATCGGTATATAAGCGAACGCCGCTCGGAAATCCACTCAGTTCTAATTGAACAGCGATTTGAGCATGTTGTCGCTGTTGTGGTGAAGCTCTTCGTTTATCATGAAAGCGCGGATGAACGGTGTCACCAAGAGCCTGTTTGTGCACCCTAGGCCAGAAGGGAATCCTTCAGGAGGAGAGTGATACCACTCCCCGGGAAGACATCGCTACACACACATATACGCGCGGAATTCTTTCCGTTTGGATGCCATTCAGCATCGAGAAAGTTCCAGAAAGATCTAATCATTGCCTGAAAATAATCTGCCAGTTCCTCTGGGAATTTAAAAATACATTCATGTGAAAGAGTTTATTTGAATGTTTTCAATCCATGTAACACTGTGACCAAATATTTTTCAATCAAGTACTATTAACAGGTGGTTATCGAGTTAGTATTAACCACTGGTGGGCTTCCAATATCGAGGAAAATGTGGAAATATCTAATCGTTACTGAAAATAATCTGCCAGTTCCTCTGGGAATTTAAAAATACATTCATGTGAAAGAGTTTATTTGAATGTTTTCTATCCATGTAACACTGTGACCAAATACATTTGGTTTTGTGATTTTTCAATCAATCGCAATTAACAGGATAGCTTCTGAAGATTATTCTTCCCCATCAGTAGGATATTTCCGTATCCAATATTGTATGCGCCCGCAATCGATTATTGCTCAGTCGCTGAAAGTGCCTAG
Source organism: Toxorhynchites rutilus septentrionalis (assembly GCF_029784135.1). NCBI lineage: Eukaryota > Metazoa > Arthropoda > Insecta > Diptera > Culicidae > Toxorhynchites > Toxorhynchites rutilus. The sequence continues at coordinate 81,055,129 of NC_073744.1, read as the reverse complement.
CTCAGAGAGTTCATTCCCCTCTAGTTTGCCTTCCAAATTGCCATCGTAAACCACACCTTCTCTCGATTCAATCACACACAAAAAGCATACTTAAGCGATATTCTGGTGGTGAGACACATTCATTTTTCGTGAGGACATCGACAAGACAACACAAGGTGCTACTGACATTCAACCGATTCGGTCGTGTTTTAGGCGCCCCTTGGAAAAGAGTATAGAAAAATAGGAGTTTTCTGCTTACAGCCTTTCTTAAGGCTTATTATATGTGCTAACAAGATTTTGTAACAGCTTTGCAGAGCAGCAGAAGGACAAAATCATCATAAGGATTACATATTGCCGCAACGGCGGTTAATTTCTCGTTCTCCCACATCTCTTCCATCATCCGTTGCATCTATTTAACGGCGAAAAGGGGGCGCGCTTTTGAGCGTTCCCCACGCTACTTTTTGCAGGTTCCAGAACGTTCTCGCGGCAGTGATTAGGGGTTTTTCACGTTGCTAGCGTTTGTGTTTTGGGACATGAAAAGTGAGTGCGATAAGTAGTTAGGAAGAAAAGTGAAACAGGAAAATAAAAAGAAAATTAATGTGAACTATTTCTAGGAAAATAGTCTGATAGGCTGAAGATCATAAGTATAAAAGTGAAAGTAAGGACAATTACTGTTTGTGCTCTTGTGCTTATTTCGTGTGTTTTCTCCCAGTGAGGGCTTTTTCCTGGTCACATCCAGAAGTATTAGCCTTTCTCACAAGTGTTCTAGTGAACAGTTTGACCATTTTGCCGGCTATACCCAGGGTATAGCCAGGCGACAAAATGCCTTCCAGTAGCTCCGGGCCTCCAGGAGGCCGAGCTACCAATCTGTATCAGGGGAAGTCTACCAGGCCGCCCCTCCCAAGGTGGATTGATCCGGAGTGAGTTCCTCTGGAAATTTTACTTCTTCGAACTAAAGGGGACAATGTCCTCCCCACCAACCCGTTTACTGTCAGCAAAACGATCAACAGTGTGATCAAATCATCTTTAAATGAGGCCAGACCTCAAAGAGACGACAAAAACAGGATCCAATACATCCTTCCAGTACGAAACCAGGAACATTTAGGTAAGCTTCTTGAAATTACTAAATTGATTGACAACACTCCAATTGAGATAATTAGCCATCCGGTACTCAACCAACGCAAATGCGTTGTCACTTGCCGTGATGTTTTAGATTTAACCGAGTCTGAACTGGCAAAGGAGCTTGCAGATCAGAAAGTGATCAACGTCAAGCGAAGTACCAGAAAAGATAATGATGCAATTATACCAACTCCGACGCTTATTTTGACAATTCGCGGAACAGTAATCCCCGAATTTATCTACTTCGGTTTCATTCGTGTTGGGACAAGGAATTTTTATCCAAATCCCATGCAATGCTTTCAATGCTTCCGCTTTGGACACACCACTAAACGGTGTAAGCGTGAGAATCCACTATGCATTAATTGCGGCCAAGAGCACCAAATAAAAAAGTCAGGAAATAAAATTTGCAAATCTTCTGCATATTGTGTCAACTGCAAGGGTAATCATTCCTCTTCTAGTAGGATGTGCCCAGTATGGATAATTGAAAATAAAATTACCAAAATACGTATTGACCAGGGAATTTCCTACAAGGAAGCCCGAGAAATCTTCAATTTCCAGAATAATGAAACTACCTACTCCAGTGTCCTTAAAGACAGACTGGACATTTCTAAATATGCTGTTGGCGGCTGCACACAGTGCAAATGCCAATGCACTTCTAATAATTCCCCTTAGGATGAGAGCCCATCCGTCCATTCCGAAGATGAATCGGTTAACTCAAATGAAGAATCGGAAGAAGATTCGGAAGTATCAGAAGATGAAGAAGAGGAACAGAAAAATATGGAAAACGAAGAAGAACAGAATAGGGAAACTAATGAGGATTCAGACAATTCAATGGAATATATAGAAATAAAGAAAAAGAATAAAAGGAAAATTTCGAACAAGGGAACATTTTCAGAAGAACATAAGTCTTCTGATGAGGAAAATAAACAAACTAAAGAAAGCCAAAGGAAACGTACACGAAACGAACATACAACTGAAAGAACCAACACTCACAACAACCAAAACACACACGCTAGCAATAGACACTCACACACTAATAATCAACAATCACAGGCTGACAGTTCAAGCCAATCTACTCCAACCAAAAATAACATCAACACTAACAACATTCACAACAGGAAAAATTCTAGCCCCCCAAAGGGTAATAATAGAACAAATAAATAATTTCTTTCATTAAACCTACGCTGTAATCATTACATTATTATAACCTTTACTTTTCAGCATTCTTACAACAATTCTACGATTATCTTAGTTAAATTGAGAGGCCAGGAGTTATCATCCGCTTTATTATTGAAGAGGGTAGAGCGGATGATGCTCCAAATCTCTCATGCTAGATATATGTTATCTATTTCTCACCATACTTTCCATCAAATCGAAAGACCTGGAGCCACCGTTTGAGGGAGAGGTAGGACGGAGGGCGGTCTCTAGGCTTTCACTCATCTATATTATATTTAATCGCATTATTTCTTTAAATAACTTTCACATCATAATCGTAAGACCAGAAACTGACTTTCACCTTATTTTTGGAGATGGTAGGGTGAGTGGCGGTTCCTAGTCTAATATTATATTTTACTCTAAAGGCCGGGAGTTGTCCTCCATTTCCCTCAGTGGGATGGACGGCGATTCCTGACACTCAATACTTTTTGAATACATATAAATATGTATATGTGTATACATGTACATATAAAATAAAATAAAATTAAATAAAATATATATACATATAAAAAAATGAATAAATTACTGACAAATGCCAACTAACTAATTTACAATTTCAGAAGCCATACCTTCCCACTCCTTCCCCTTTTCCTACCCATGTCACTCCTCCCTCATCCATTCCTTTTAATCCCACCCAGATCCTTTCCACTCCTTTCCTTCCTATCCTCCTGAAAAGGGCCTTTTTGTGTTTTTTGTTTTCGGAACACGCCTTTCACTTGAAATCTAGGACAATTGTGCTTCGTTACCGCTTTGGTCCTCGGATCAGTAAATATTTACTTCCCTTTACAGCTTATATTAAATATCTTATGAAGCATAGGATTCCTTCCTAACTTCTTCTTGAATCGAGAGTCGAGCGGACAGATCTGATGGGTGATTTTTTGTTTTTGGTTTCCCTTTCGCCAGCCCCCTCTGGGCTGGTTTTATTGTGGCTCTTCACTGGGCTAGAGGCGAATGAACTGCAAAGTTTAAAGCCTCTTAAAAACAAAGAAGAAGAAGAAGAACAAGACAACATCGTTGCCTAACATGCTGGAGGAGGTGGACGGCGAAGGATCGACACATACACGCGCAGAATTATTTCCGTTTGGATGCCATTCAGCATCGAGAAAGTTCCAGAAAGATCTAATCATTGCCTGAAAATAATCTGCCAGTTCCTCTGGGAATTTAAAAATACATTCATGTGAAAGAGTTTATTTGAATGTTTCCTATCCATGTAACACTGTGACCAAATACATTTGGTTTTGTGATTTTTCAATCAATCGCAATCAACAGGATAGCTTCTGAAGATTATTCTTCCCCATCAGTAGGATATTTCCGTATCCAATATTGTATGCGCCCGCAATCGATTATTGCTCAGTCGCCGAATGTTCCGAGCTCAGAGAGTTCATTCCCCTCTAGTTTGCCTTCCAAATTGCCATCGTAAACCACGCCTTCTCTCGATTCAATCACGCACAAAAAGCATACTTAAGCGATATTCTGGTGGTGAGACGCACTCATTTTTCTTGAGGACATCGACAAGACAACATCGTTGCTGAGGGTGCTGGTCGGCGAAGGATCGAGATCTGCCCTGAAACGCAAGCAGTTTGTTTGAAACTGTGAGGGAACACAGAGAAGCCTATCCTTCAGGAGAAGAGAAGGTGACCATCGAAGCAGCCGCTACACACACACACATACACGCACGGAATTCTTTCCGTTTGGATGCCATTCAGCATCGAGAAAGATCCGAAAAATAATCTGCCAGTTCCTCTGGGAATTTAAAAATACATTCATGTGAAAGAGTTTATTTGAATGTTTTCTATCCATGTAACACTGTGACCAAATATGTTTCAATCAAGTGCTATTAACAGATAGTTATCGAGTTAGCATTAACCACTGGTGGGCTTCCAGTATCGAGGAAAATGTGGAAATATCTAATCGCTACTGAAAATATTCTGCCAGTTCCTCTGGGAATTTAAAATTACATTCATGTGAAAGAGTTTATTTTAATGTTTTCTATCCATGTAACACTGTGACCAAATACATTTGGTTTTGTGATTTTTCAATCAATCGCAATTAACAGGATAGCTTCTGAAGATTATTCTTCCCCATCAGTAGGATATTTCCGTATCCAATATTGGATGCATAAAACCTTGTGCCTCCAACGTAACGCTCTCGTTTTTGAAGTCCCCCAAATATTCATTCATTCAGAAGGTCAGGTCATTCAAAAAGTCAGGTCTCTGTCCGTCCATGTTTGTACGAGTCATTGATATCTGTATCTTAAATGTGTTTTAAAGGAGTGTAAATTGTCCAATAAAATAACGATAAAGTATTACTCCGATAGTCAATAGTGTATGGTTTATGGTTACAAATAATTTATAAAGGTGCTACAGTGGAACAAGGAAAATAACATAAAATTGGTTGTTGGCTTGCCATATCACTATCAGTGAACGACGTTGTGTATTGTGTATTGTTCTTTTTTCTGCTGAACCGCTGAATGCTGTTGTTGATGTTGCTGTTTAGCTGTATGGATTAAACGGATAAAAACACTGGAAGTTAAGGTATTTTTAGGTTTGATTTTGCAGTTGCTGTGGCTCAAATAGGCACACATTTCTGGTTCTGTTTATTTTGCGCGTATCAAATTCTTGTTGTTTACGGTTTGTATCGACAGATCTTGTGAAAATAGAAGTGAACGGGCGTCATACACAATCAAGCCGTTGGTTCGGTCTTGGTGTATAGGTGCTGAAGTAGCTTTCCAACAGCATACTGTGACACATATTGTTTTGGTACTCGCTTAATAAACAGATTTAGTGAAAATAGAAGCGAACAGGCGTCGTACACATCTAAGTCGTTGGTTCGGTCTTGGTGTATGGGTGCTGAAGTAGTTCTTTACTAGTAACCCATTGTGTGGTTTCTGTAGACTCCTAGGGCGAAAAAATAGTGTGCAAAGTTGTATGCAAATTTTGAGTAGTTCTGGTTTGATGCATCAGTTTTTGGCCGGTTTTGAGTGAAACAGCGCCCTGCAAACTCAAACATACCATAAATAGATAAAATATATAATTAAACAGTGATTTCAGTTTCGGCAAGTTGGCGGTAGTAAACAACAACAAAATATATATATATATATATATATGCTCTTCATCTTTCTTGTTTACGTGATTTGTCGAGCAGTTCTTGTATTGGTGTGAGTGTGTAGCATTTTTTATTGTTTTTCTCTGTCTGTTATTGATTTACTTCGTTTTTTTTTTGTGCTGATAAACATGAGTGATGAATGTGCAATCTGTGTTGAATGTAACAAACCGGAAAAAGACCCCAGCAAGCTTTTGACATGTATGTATTGTTTTACTGAGGCACACTACAAGTGCCGTAACTTTACTGCGAATGCTGCGCGACGCTTCAAGGATAGAATGTATTTTTGCTCTCATAACTGTTCAAGTATTTATCAACGGATCATTGAGATGCAGAATCATAAAGCTTCTATTGTGGAATCGCTTGCAGTTGAACTGAAGGGAGCGGTGGCGAATGCCGTATCCCAGGAAATGGAAAATGTTATGGGTGAAGTGAAACAAATCACAACTGCAATAGAAAAATCGCAAGATTTTCTATCCTCAAAATTCGATGGAATCGTATCAGATTTTCAAGAACTGAAGGAAGAAAACAAAAATTTGAAACATGAGGTTGACAAATTGAAAAATAATCAAAATACATTGTCTGATACGGTCCACAAGCTTGAATATCAAGTGGACAAGAATAATCGCGAGAAAAATTCTAAAAATGCTGTAGTTCTCGGTGTTCCATATTCCCCCAAAGAAAATACTCTCGAAGTTGTCCAAAAGGTTATTGGTTGTTTTGGTGTAACTGCTAATCCTGATATGGTAAATTCGGCCACTAGGATGAATGCAAAAAATAAACCTAAAAATTCATTGGTTCCTATTCGTGTGGTGTTTAAAAATGAAAATATAAAAGAGATGGTTTTTAACAAGAAACGGGAGACTGGGAAATTTTCCTCCACGCAAATCGATCTTAGTTATACGATCAATGGGAAACCAACAACCGTTACAATGCGCGATGAATTTACATCATTAACCATGGAACTTTTGGCTGAAATGAGGGGATATCAGGAGAAGCTACAATTGAAATATGTTTGGTGCAGCAGAGGGGGGAATGTATTAGTTAAAAAATATGAGAATTCTAAGCCAGATTTAATAAAAACTAGGGATGATTTAATTGAGTTGGTGAGCCGGTATAATGGAAATACTTCTTCAAAGGAAACTCCTTCACCTAAAAGAAAGTGTAGTAACAATATTGCGAAAAAATTAAATTTATATGATTGCATGTGTTTTATGTCTCCATTTATTCAAATAAATAAAAATGGCAAATAATATAAATTCATATCACGATTGCATAGAAGATTTTAACCTTAATTGTTCCGATAATGATAACGATTTCCTCCGCATAGCTCAATGGAATGTAAGAGGAATGAACGACACGCAGAAATTTGACGATATTCTTTTGTTTCTTGACAACATAAAATGTTCTATTGATATATTTGTTACTGGTGAAACGTGGTTAAAGAGAAAAAACTGTCTTTTGTATGAAATACCAAATTACACTTCAAATTTTTCATGTCGTGATACATCATCTGGTGGATTAGCAGTGTATGTGAAGAATGGATTATATTATAATATTAAAAAAAATGTTTCTAATGATGGAATGCACCTAATTCATATAGAACTAAAAATAAATGGATTGTTATATGATGTTTTAGGAGTGTACAGGCCACCATGCTTCGACTTCAACCAATTTCATGACGTACTAGAGAACTCATTGTCAACTCGTAATTCACACCCTTGTTTTATTGTGGGAGATATAAACATTCCAATAAATTTATCTAATAATAACATTGTTCGTCGTTATGAAGATCTACTAGCATCATATGATTACATCTGTACGAATACGTTCACGACTCGCCCAATCAGTGATAATAGTATTGGACGAAAACAAGACCTTGATCGTCTACAAAATGATACAATTTATACAGATATCAGTGATCACTTAATAATTGTCACATCTTTTAAAATGAGCAATTCCAGAGAGCATGTGATTTTAACCAAAAAAATAACTGATACAAACAAACTTAATCGATTATTCACTCAGTTCATAAATGATTTTGTCTGTGTCGAAGATGTTAATGAATCCATTATAGCCATAACATCTGCTTATAATGACATATTGAAAAAATGCATCACATTCAAAAGTGAACGAGTTAATATTAAGGTCAAACATTGTCCTTGGCTTGATTATTATACTTGGCAATGGATAAAACTCAAGAGCAAATATTTGATAAAAGTGAAGAAAAATCCCAATAACAACCACTTCAAAGAAATGTTGATACACATCACTAAAAAGGCTGATTTTGCTAAGCGGAAATGTAAAAGTGAATATTTAAAAAAAAAATTTGAGGAAGTTTCTAGTGCCAAAATATGGAAAAATCTGAATCAAATAACGGGTAGAAAGAAACAAGATTCTAATATTGAGCTCAAACATAATGATAATAAGACATCAAATAACTTAGAAATTTGTGAGATTTTTAATAAATACTTTTCTAGTATTGGAGAAAATCTAGCTAAAAGTATTCCTAGAAATAATTTCATCTCCGCGACCACTGCACATTATCTAGAACGAACTGTTTTCCTTAACCCTACTGACGATTTAGAGGTTGCTTCCCTGATAAATAATTTAAATACCAGGAAGAGTTGTGGACCAGATAACCTTTCTGCAATTATTATCAAAAATAACCTAAACGCATTTTCAAAAATATTCACTGAACTTTTCAACCAAATACTGAGGCAAGGTAAATATCCTGACTGTCTGAAAGTAGCAAAAGTAATTCCTGTTTTCAAAGCAGGCGATGCGTCTGATCCGTGCAATTATAGACCCATCTCCACACTGTCAATAGTTAATAAAATATTTGAGAAACTATTAGTAAATAGACTGGTCAGTTTTCTGACTAAATTCAATGTTTTGTACAAGTTCCAGTATGGCTTTAGAAAAGGATGTAGTACTTCTACTGCAATAACTGAGCTAGTGGAATTTTTGATAGACAAAATTGATAACAGAAGTATTGTTGGTGGCCTTTTTATTGACTTGAAAAAAGCATTCGATACCCTGAACCACAATATACTATTACACAAATTAGAGAGCTATGGAATACGGGGTTTAGCTAACGATATTATTCGCAGTTACTTGAGCAGAAGGCAACAGTTCGTGATGATCAAAGACGAAAGAAGCACTCTCCGGTCTATAAGTATAGGAGTGCCACAAGGAAGCAATATTGGTCCCCTCTTGTTCCTTCTCTACATAAATGACATAGGGAACTTGCCACTTAAAGGAATACCAAAGTTATTTGCCGACGACACTGCACTTTTCTACCCAAATCATAGTATATCTTCTATCATTTCATGCATCAATGACGATTTGCAGATACTCACGAGATATTTTGACACAAATTTGCTTTCACTAAATCTATCGAAGACCAAATACATGGTGTTCCATTCTCCGAGGAAGAAAATTCCTTTGCATGACAGCCCATCACTTGGGTCTGTAGTTATCGAAAAAGTACCCAGCTTCAAATATTTAGGATTGGTGTTGGATCCCACGCTTTCATGGGGAAATCAAATAGATTTTGTGCGAAGGAAGGTTGCATCTTTATGTGGTATCATGTATCGTGTTAGTAAATTTGTGTCTCGAAATGCCCTTATGACTTTCTATCATGGTTGTATTCATTCCCATTTGCAGTATTTAATAATCGTTTGGGGTCATGCTTGTAAATCCAAGCTTAAAAAATTACAAGTATTACAAAACAGATGCTTAAAAATAATTTTTAACTTGCCGCAGTTATATTCCTCCTTTCAACTGTATACAAACGCGTCGCACAGAATTCTCCCTTTACGTGGTCTGTGCAAGTTGCAGTCTTGCTTGTTTGTATACGACGTGATTAAAAATCAGAATATGCTTTGTAACCTCATTCTACCGACCACAACTCATGAGCACAATACTCGGTATGCTCATAATCTAATGCGTTCGAGAACCTTCACAAATCTAGGGCAAATGCGTATTTCTTTCTACGGTCCATCTGTGTACAATGCCCTACCGGATCGTCTGAAAGGGTTGAATAATCGACTGTTATTTAAAACCAGTTTGAAACAGCATTTAAAATTAGAAGTTGGAAATCTTTTGACATAAAGTCGTGCTAATTACCAGTGGCACATTGCATTCATATCGTGTTTTAATATATTGAACTGTAGATGCTAGGTTTTTACATTTAAGGGATCCCTTCAAAGGAACATAGTTCCACTGGGTACATCCCTACAGAATATTAGTAAATAATGCTTATCACACACACCTTAACATGAACTGATCTAAAACTGTGTTAATATCTGTGGTTTTTTTTTTTTGTTTTGTAGCTACCAATTTGTATTTGTTTGTGTTTCTATTGTCCAAAAAAAAAACAAAAAGGAGCCCATTACCAGGGGGCTCTGTGTGAGCTCTTTGGTGTGGGGGTGTGTTGGTGGTTTATTAGAAGAAAAAAAAAAAAAAAAAAAAAGATTCAACTTCAAACAAATGATCTCTAAATCAACGATAGTCCTACGTCACCCTTGCGGTTATACCATAGATATAACCCACTTCCTGTTTTTGTGGAAAATATACGGCTGAAATTTGAACAAACTTGTTCTGCCGACGACCGTTTGGACATATTATCAGGATAAGTACCCATTGCGTGCATGCTGATATTCATTGTGTGTTTTTATTGAATAATTAGCACGGCTCTACGGCTCGCTATCGCTCAGGATAGTCACCGTAGTTGCTTGTGTTGTGCATTGTTCTGTTTTATTTTGTATCTGCATTTGCCATTGCTGCCGCGTGGGGCACTCACGAAATGAGCGTGTGCAAGGCGTGCGACGGAAAAGTAATGATCAGTGATGATCCTGTTGTTTGTGTAGGTAAGTGCGGTGTTCGACTTCATCGGCGCTATACTTCGCTTACAAAAGCAACAGCAAAACTGATTACAGAGAATCCGAATATTCAGTTTTTTTGTGACGAATGTTTGTCGGACCAAAAAAGTGTAACGGAGAAACATGTTATTTGCTAGTGGTTGAAAAATCCTGAACGAGAATTGTGTCTGAAAATAAATAATTATTATATAACATATTATAATTTTTTTTTTATCCAAAATATATATTTTTATTAAGGCTCATATGGCGTCAACCTGACGAGGCCGGGAGTTCAATATTTCGACAATGTTTGCCTTATAACTATGTTAATAATATGTAACCGATTACTCGCGGTTGGCTCGAGGTTAGTATTACAAGTGTTTTCGTAATTGAGATGTTGCTGTCTCCAATGCTCTGTACCTGTGCCCGACACGGGATACTTCCTTTTGGGATGCAGCTGACCATTAATCAGCAACGCCCCCTAGTCTGTACCCCATATCTAGCGTGGTGCGTCTTCTCGACTCGAGGAACCCAAATTAGAATGATCACTAGCCGGCGCAAACATCAGCTCGTGTAGAGTTGTCATGAGCGGTACAACCTTTGGTTCTTGCTGAATGATCAGTGGACTGCACAACCTTTGGCCCGTGTATCTGTAAAAAGTGTGTGTATGTATTGCCGCGACTAAATAAGTAAAAGTTTATAGATCGGATAGGAAGCAGTAGATCAGGATCACGACTATCTAAGATATCCCGGACGGGGATATCCGATTGTCTGCCTTTTGCTCTCAGTACTCTAGAGAGCTGAGAGCGAGCAGCATGGAATCGGATACACGACCAGACAATATGCTCGATGTCGTGGTAGCCATCGCCACAATCACATAGATTGTTTGCTGCGAGCCCAATGCGATAGAGATGCGCGTTTAAGTTGTAGTGATTGGACATAAGCCGAGATATCACGCGAATGAAATCACGACCTACATTCAATCCCTTAAACCAAGCTTTCGTCGAAACCTTAGGGATAATCGTGTGTAACCAGCGACCGAACTCATCTTCACTCCACATGCGCTGCCAACTAACGAGTGTGTCCTGACGAGGAATGTGAAAAAATTCATTATAGGCAATTTGCCTTTCAAAAAGTGTGCCTTCTGAAGCGCCCACCTTAGCTAGCGAGTCCGCTTTCTCATTCCCCGGAATCGAGCAATGAGAGGGAACCCATGCTAAGGTAATCTTGAATAATTTTTCGACCAAAACACTCAGTAGATGTCTTATTCTTGTTGGGAAATAAGATGAGCGTTTATCAACTTTCATTGAGCGGATTGCCTCTATTGAGCTGAGACTGTCTGAAAAAATAAAATAATGGTCGATGGGCAGTGTTTCAATGATCCCTAGAGCATAGTATATCGCACCCATTTCTGCGACATACACGGAACAAGGATCTTTGAGTTTGAAAGAGGCACTGGAATTTTCATTGAAGATGCCGAAGCCAGTGGACCCGCTTATGCATGAACCGTCAGTAAAGAACATTTTATCAGATCTAACTTTCCCATATTCTGCCGAAAATATCGGCGGAATATAATCGGAGCGTAGATGATCTGGGATTCCATGAATCTTTTGTCGCATGGACAGATCAAAATTGACAGAGGAATTGCAAAAGTATGGGAAGCAAACTTGGTTGGAGATGCTCGGTGAAGGGTGCACTTCATGGGTAAGGAAATCATGGTACAAAGACATAAAACTTGACTGAGGAGTCAGTTGGAGTAGATTTTCGAAGTTATCAATTACCAATGGATTCATGATCTTGCAACGGATGAGAAATCTGTAGGATAATTCTGTGAACCGAAGAGTAAGCGGGGGTACTCCTGCCAAAACTTCGAGACTCATCGTATGTGTCGAATGCAAACACCCCATTGCTATACGCAAGCAACGATATTGTATTCTCTCCAGCTTGAGAATATGAATCCTGGCAGCTGATCGGAAGTAAAAACTGCCATATTCCAACACTGATAATATCGTTGTTTTGTAAACCTGAATGACGTCTCCTGGATGGGCGCCCCACCATGTTCCGGTTATTGTTTGGAGAAAATTGATTCTTTGCTGGCATTTCTGTTTCAAATACGCAATGTGTATTCCCCAGGTACATTTAGAGTCAAAATATACTCCAAGGTATTTGAAAAACATCGAGTGCCTGATCGCTTTGCCGGATAGGTGAAGCTGGAATTGGGCGGGTTCGTGCTCAACCACGTGAACAGGTTGTTCAGGGTATCTTGCAAGGATTTTTGCAGAACGGCGGGATTAGTACCCGTGATGGAAATAACTCCATCGTCTGCAAGTTGTCTCAGCGTGCAGTTTCTAGTTAGACAATCATCCATATCATTGACGTAAAAACAATACAAGAGGGGGCTTAGGCAGAAGCCTTGTGGTAGGCCCATAAAACTGTAACGAGAAGATTTCGAGCTGCCATGAGAGAAAATCATGTGCTTTTCTGACAGTAAATTGTACAGGAAATTGTTGAGAATTGGTGAAAGTCCACGATTATGAAGCTTCTCTGAGAGAATTTCCATGGAAACTGAATCAAATGCCCCTTTGATGGCATTTGTAACAACATTACGTATATTGTTATACGTAATGTTGTTACAAGCGTACAAGCTATGTGAGCCTTTTATTGACGCCCAGATTGGAACAAATACGAAAGAAACGATGCAAAAACCTTTTAATACGGTTAAAACACTTGAGACTTCATCTCCGCAAAAGATTAGCCATCCGCTAGCCCAGACTTCAATCCACTGGATTATTCGTTTTAGACCTAATTGAACAAGCGTACCTGTGCCCGTTTTCATCAAAATTTTCAATCTTTGAAGAATTCTAAGAATTATATCTATTCTATTCATTCGACTATACTACGAATTTTCTATATTGAAAAAACATCGTAATAAGATTTTGAATCCGTTCTTTCAGAACGCCCAATTTTAATCGTAATACTGTAATCATATTATAAACTGAATGGTATATTATCTAAATGCGTTAGTGAGAATGTATCAGAAAGTAGTAGTTAAGTCTGTATATTTTACATTTTATTATGAACTTTAGTGGGAAAAAATCATTGCGGTATGCGGCTATGATGACACATCTGATTTGGCCCACCACTGGGCTAGAATGTAATCGGGGAATCTGTTCTGTCTGCGATTAGGACGATTTTTAGCGGCCCCGAAAAAAACATAAAAAAATTTCCTTCGGTTTACCAATATTAGTCGTCTGCCCAAACATTATCAAGCTTCAGGAAAAAGGGTTGTTTCAAAACGATTTTTCAAACTCGAGCAAAAAAATAAAAAAAAAACAAAAAATATCAAATCGCAATATTAATTTCGATTCTGCTTTTTTTAGTTAATCGAATTGAAAAAAAAAAAGGATTTTATTCAATGACGGTGAAATGAAATGAATGTATTATCTTATTTATGATCCCAGAAAAAAGGTTATCCGTTTAGAATATCTGAATGGAAAACAGGAAAATCGAAACACGCGAATCTTAAGGCGCCTTCACATTACGCCAATCGGCCTTGGTCGCCCGGTAAAACCGACTAAATGTGGATGTACCGGCCGAATCAAACCGAACCCAACCCGAAACAAGTGGGTCCGGATCAAAGATAGTCGAATCAAAACAAATCGAAGTAAAGTAGCGTCGACGACATTATGCTTCGTGTGTTTGTGACGGCTTCGTGCATCCGATGGGGATTCGGCTTCGTGCACTCGATGGGGTGTCCACATTACATAACGAACCGAATATGCCGTCTGATACAGGCCGATCGGCATTATTCGGCATAATGTGGACGCGCCTTTATAATTGTTTACGATACGACAATACAAATCCCGTATATTAATACCTTTTCCAAAACAACAATGAGTATTTTTCACCCTAATCGACCCACCCGCCCAGAATGGATTTTTTGTTATAAAAATTGTCTGATTGAAGCAAAATCTGTAGGATATATAGTGCAGTTTCCGGAATCAATACCCCACAAAAGATTAGTCACTATGCCATTGTATTACATATTCTTATCCATCAATCGGTAGATTTCTGTTGACGAAAACAACGTGAAGTAATAGAAACGTACCTCCGAACAGCGGGGAATCTGTTCTGTCTGCGATTAGGACGATTTTTAGCGGCCCCGAAAAAAACATAAAAAAATTTCCTTCGGTTTGCCAATATTAGTCGTCTGCCCAAACATTATCAAGCTTCGGGAAAAAGCGTTGTTTCAAAACGAATTTTCAAACTCGAGCAAAAAAATCAAAAAAACCAAAAAATATCAAATCGCAACATTAATTTCGATTCTCCTTTTTTTTTAGTTAATCGAATTGAAAAAATTATAGGAGGTTGTGTCCAAGATACGACCGCATTGTTGACGTAGAACTACGCTGTTATTTTATATATGTCGCTTATTTATACCTTCGGATAGTATTATATAATGCTGTGAAATTTTAGAAACAACTGCTCAATAGAATAATCTCTGAAATGTTTTTTTCATAGTAGAATCAGTTGACGATAATTGATTCATTCTTGCCCTCGCAAAACAATACACTAGCTGATCGTATGTCGCAATTTATTTCATGTCAATGCATTGAAAATTTACCTCGAACGTTATTCCGATGGCCTTTTTCGCAATTGATATAGACTCGGCTACAGTCGATTATATTAGGCTGTCAAAAAAGTCCTGCGGTATTTCCGCGAGGTTGCGTTGTAAGCGCGTAGTTCTAGTTGTATTCATTGTATCAAGTCATACTATAGCTTGTTGGAAAGGTATTTTTTTGGAAAGGTATTTTGCTATAATATAGTCCGTGACAGTGTTTTGTTTGGTTAAGTCGTTCGTGAGTTATAGTGTCGCAAATATGGAGAAAAATAAAGAGAAAATCCGACATATTTTACAGTACTACTATGACAAAGGCAAAAATGCATCTTAAGCTGCCAATAAAATTTGTACAGATTATGGACCCGATACAGTTTCCATTTCCACCGCACAACGATGGTTTCAACGTTTTCGTTCTGGTGTAGAGGTCGTCGAAGATGCGCCACGCTCCGGAAGGCCTGTCGTCGAAAATTGCGACAAAATCGCTGAATTAGCCGAGAAAGACCGGCATAGTAGCAGTCGTAGCATCGGCCAAGAGCTGGGGATAAGTCATCAAACCGTTATTAACTATTTGAAGAAGCTTGGATTCACAAAGAAGCTCGATGTATGGGTGCCACACACGTTGACGCAAAAAAACATCTTTGACCGTATCGACGCATGTGAATCGCTGCTGAATCGCAACAAAATCGACCCGTTTCTGAAGCGGATGGTGACTGGCGATGAAAAGTGGGTCACTTACGACAACGTGAAGCGCAAACGGTCGTGGTCGAAGCCCGCTGAAGTGGCTCAGACGGTGGCCAAGCCCTCATTAACGGCCAGGAAGGTTCTGCTGTGTGTTTGGTGGGATTGTCAAGAAATAATCTATTATGAGCTGCTATCCTATGGCCAAACGCTCAATTCGGACCTGTACTGCCAACAACTGGACCGCTTGAAGGTAGCACTCATGAAGAAGAGGCCATCTTTGATAAACAGAGGCCGCATTGTCTTCCATCAGGACAACGCCAGGCCACACACTTCTTTGGTGACGCGCCAGAAGCTCCGGGAGCTCGGATCGGATTTGCATCCGCCGTATAGTGCGGACCTTGCACCAAGTGATTACCACCTGTTTTTGTCTATGGCGAACGAGCTAGGTAGTCAGAAGTTAGCCACAAAAGAGGCCTGTGAAAATTGGCTATACGAATTTTTTGCCAATAAGGAAGCGAGCTTCTATAACAGGGGTATTATGAAGTTGGCATCTCGTTGGGAACAAGTCATCGAACAAAACGGCGCATATTTGACTTAAAACAGGTGATTGTAACTAATTTTATGAACAAATGAAAATTCAAAAAAAATACCGCAGGACTTTTTTGACAGCCTAATATACATGTTGAACCAGCACCATTATCCCACATCTCATAACTACATCAATATATCTTTGGCACCGCATGAAAACAACAACAATGACAACAATTGCAAGTATCAAATATCATGCTACATGTTATTTAGTATTGCCTCAAAGGAATCGCACCTCTAGGCATCGTTCGTAAAACGTAAACTAAGCGCCAAACAAACGTTCGCCATAGCATGCATACAGAGCCATTCATTGGTGGTTTGAAACTACTAGGAATACAATTACTTCTCATCATTTTGCGCTATTCTAAAAAGAAACGCTTCTGGTAATATTACTGGCCTCGAAAAAAGTTGCATTACTTTCTCATGGTCGAGAGAAGCGCAGCTGTCACCCTTAGTGGAGGAAGTTTCGCTACTGGCAAGCGAAACCTAATCACATACAAATTCCCAGGACGACATTCACTTTCTTGGTGACTAAACAAGCGAAATAAACACTTTTTGTTTATAACAACCTCGAAAACAGTAGCAATGCTTCATTATGACCAATATTAGCGCAAATGCAATCCTAGTTGAAGGCAGTTTTGCGACTGGCACGCAAACCCAAATAACTTATAACATTCCAGTAAGACATTCAAGATGCTTGGTATTCCTCAAATAATTTTTAGACGCACAAGATTAACGCATGCTTCGCCATAACGTCAGTTTAATGCATTCTCAAAGGCACCAAAGAAGCCCTTATGATGACGGAAAAAAAATAATGTTAACTGCTTGGAAAAAAGACTGAATTATGCCACACAGCTTGTACTCTGCTGTAACACCCATCGATGCGAATTCGCTGATGAGTTTGTCAAGAGCGACCGCCTTCACCACCAGCGGAGGGAGCTTGATTTTGGTTGCTGCCTTAGTAACGGCGTTTACATTTTCGACAGACGCGCCGAAATCGCCTACTTCGCTGTTGTTCGATGCGGTGTCACACTCGCGAAGACTCGGTTCAGTGCGAGCGCTTTTCACTGCACCAACATCGCGTGCATCATTAAATGACGCTTGCCTCGAAATTTTATTGCCCCTGGTAATGCGTTCGTTTTTTGCAGGGCTCGAGCCTGCCTTCCTCTTCTTCTTGCTCATCACACACTACGCGAAGCGTCCAATTTATGACGCGGGAAGAAAAACACAAGATACGAATAACGCGAAAAACGAACAGAACAACCAAACGACGATATCCAAGTTGGATTAACACTGGTGGGGTCCAATCTTAGATCGATGCGCAGCGAAAGCAAAGTGAACTGGATTGCTCAACAGTCCGATGCCAAATGAAATATTGCCTCGACGAGATCCACTGTTTATACTGTAGGCAAGTATTCCCCTTCATTCTTCTACTTTTCCTTTGTTCACGGAGACTTTAAATTCTACGATTTCCCCTTCGTTGGTCGTCGATAAGTTGCTTGTTATTGACAGCTCTGTTCGGGAAGGTACACAAATGGACAGAAAAAATGTATGGTAAAATGGGAACGCTTAACGTTTTCATGAATTTTAACCATTTACAAACCAGAGGATTCTAATGTATAGCATATTAAACATATCTTACGGAATTTCCGATTCGTTTGGTATGTAAATCGTCAAAATCCGTTCGCGGCAAAAATAGTTATTAACGTTAACTTTATTTCATAAAAACGTGACCTGTTTCCTGATTTGGCACCCTTAATGAAAGACGTAGTTCTACGTCAAAAAAAGGATTTTATGCAATGACGGTGAAATTAAATGAAGGTATTATCTTATTTATGATCCCAGAAAAAAAGGTTATCCGTATAGAACAACTGCATGGAAAACAGGAAAATCGAAATACATGAATCTATCAAAAATATGAATTAAAACAAATACATTTCAACTTAGTCGCCCTGAGCTTTAGATCTTAAGGCGCGTCCACATTACGCCAATCGGCCTCGTTCGCCCGGTAAAACCGACTAAATGTGGACGTATCGCCCGGGCTTGCCGATGTGCCGAAAACCGACTCGAATCAAACCGAACCCAACCCGAAACAAGTGAGTCCGGATCGAAGATAGTCGAACCAAAACAAAACGAAGTAAATTAGCGTCGACGACATTGTGCTTCGTGTGTTCGTGACGGCTTCGTGCACTCAATGAGGCGTCCACATTACAAAACAAACCGAATATGCCGTCTGGTACAGGCCGATCGGCATTATTCGGCATAATGTGGACGCGCCTTTATAATTGTTTTCAATACGGCAATACAAATCCCGTATATTAATACCTTTCCAAAACAACAATAAGTATTTTTTCACCCTAATCGACCCACCCGCCCAGAATGGATTTTTTGTTACAAAAATTGTCTGATTGAAGGAAAATCTGTAGGATATATAGTGCAGTTTCCGGAATCAATACGCTGCAAAAGATCAGTCACCATACCATTGTATTACATATTCTTATCCATCAATCGGTAGATTTCTGTTGACGAAAACAACGTGAAGTAATCGAAACGTACCTCCGAACAGCGGGGAATCTGTTCTGTCTGCGATTAGGACGATTTTTAGCGGCCCCGAAAAAAACATAAAAAAAATTCCTTCGGTTTGCCAATATTAGTCGTCTGCCCAAACATTATCAAGCTTCGGGAAAAAGCGTTGTTTTAAAACGATTTTTCAAACTCGAGCAAAAAATCAAAAAAACCAAAAAATATCAAATCGCAACATTAATTTCGATTCTCCTTTTTTTAGTTAATCGAATTGAAAAAAAAAGGATTTTATTCAATGACGGTGAAATTAAATGAAGGTATTATCTTATTTATGATCCCAGAAAAAAGGGATAGAATACCTGAATGGAAAACAGGAAAATCTTTAGCGATTCTACGGCAATAAAAATCTGGTGTATTAATACCTTCTTCAAAACAAAGACACGTATTTTTCACCCTTAGTACACGATAAGTCTGAAAATTAAACCGGTTTTGCTAAATTTAAATTTTTTGAAAAATTCTTTCGAACCACTGAACTGATTTTCTTTTTTCAAAGTATTTAAACAAACTTTCAAAGAAAAAAAAGGTTACCGTTGAACTAATGAGTTCTCATGATTTTTGAGGCGTCTAAATTCCAGGAACACTGTTTTCAATTTATTATTTATTTTTTTAAATAAATTTTCCCAATTTTTGTTTTGGTTTCGACTCAAGAAAATTTAACATGAATGAAGTGGTTTGAAGGTTGAAAATCAGTTTACTATTGATTAATCGATAACAAAAAATTACAGTCGGTAACAGTATCGAATAAAGAATCGTCCGAGCTCTTAGTATAAAAAAGAGAGAAATCGAATGTGTGCTGGGAAAGACCGTAGCGATCTCACAGAGTTTGAAAAGCTTTTTTTTTTTGTAAATTTTTAAGCGTCTTCGTTTTTCCATGCCTTGACGAATAATGCACGGAAGCGCGTAATGGAAACATCAAGTCAGTCACGCGCTACAGAGACTGTTTTCTTCTCAGCACAGCGGATTTCCTTCCGTCTCAGGATCCTTTTATAATGTATATCCGGAAATCGTGTGCTAATCGTGTTCTACCGATGTTGACCAGTTTACGATGAACCAGGGCGATTTTGTTGCAAATTAATCACATTTGTGTGGTGATAATTCTCTTTCTTTTCCGTATATATTAAATAAATCATACCTATATCAGATCATTTATGTTTGGATTGTCTACAATGGAAGTGAGGGACTAAATCTATATATTATTTGTATGATTCTGTAAAGATTCCGCGAATGTTAATAAAGTGGAGTGCATTACTCAAATATCATTATGGCCGCATTTTGGGAACATTCGTTTATGTGGTAATGAAGGTATTATACTTAGCATAGCAGATTCTTCTCAAGGTAATGAAAGTAATGAACGTATTACAATCTTATTTCATGGTGATCTGATCTTTCCACCTTCATTGTATGCTTCCTGAAATATCTACAAAAGTATTTTACTCCAATATGATGTTGTACTCTGCACCATCGTGGACATCGGTAGAGCGCGATTGGCCATATTCGATTCGAATATATGTAGTCCACGGTTATCAAGGTTGAGAAGAATCTGCTGTGCTAGGTATAATCAGTTCTATAGAGCACGGGGCTGTTATTTTCAAACGTGCTAAGTGTCTCAGTAGTAGTAGGTCGCGCCCATAAAAAGATAAGAAAAAACACAAAAAAATCACCTTTATGTGAGAGTTACTGGATTTCCAGCATGATTTCGATTTTTCTCTTTTATATTTAGACCAAAGTCTAAACTATGAGATGAACGATATTGATCTTGATGAAATTCCTTCTGGTCATATAATAATAACAACTGTAATGAAATTACCCCTTCCCGTGTTATTTGATACATCACACATTATGTGATTTCACTACTGAGAAGGTAACCGAAAAAACTTCTCTAAAACCAATAGGACCGATGATATGGTTCCGTTATTCATCGCGCATTCTCTGTATCGAACTTCAATCGCGACGAAGGATAATTATCTTTTGGAAATCTCAGTGATATGTGCTGTTATTCATCGCTATTTCTATTTGGAAACCCGTGGCTTTTTTAACATGAAATCGGATAGTTACCTTTCGAACATGTTGCTGGAGTTGCTAATAATTTTTCATTAGAATTCTAAATATAAAGAGGGTGAAGTATTTTTGACCATTGCGGTGCAAACTATTTTTAAAACACAAGTTAATGCAAGTACCAAAATTAAAAAAAAAATTTTGATACCCGTTTTCTAACGGCGAACATGGTGGTTTGTATATCTCTATAGCGCTGATTATAAGGTGTTTTTTGTGGGAAATATACGGCTGAAATTCGAACAAACTTGTTCTGCCGACGACCGTTTGGACATATTATCAGGATAAGTACCCATTGTGTGCATGCTAATATTCATTGTGTGTTTTTATTGAATAATTAGCACGGCTCTACGGCTCGCTATCACTCAGGATAGTCACCGTAGTTGCTTGTGTTGTGCATTGTTCTGTTTTATTTTGTATCTGCATTTGCCATTTCTGCCGCGCGGGGCACTCACGAAATGAGCGTGTGCAAGGCGTGCGACGGAAAAGTAATGATCAGTGATGATCCTGTTGTTTGTGTAGGTAAGTGCGGTGTTCGACTTCATCGGCGCTATACTTCGCTTACAAAAGCAACATCAAAACTGATTACAGAGAATCCGAATATTCAGTTTATTTGTGACGAATGTTTGTCGGACCAAAAAAGTGTAAAGGAGAAACATGTTATTTGCTAGTGGTTGAAAAATCCTGAACGAGAATTGTGTCTGAAAATAAGTAATTATTATATAATATATTATGATGATGAGTTTTGTTAGAAATACTACGAATTTTATAGTAAAAGGTAAATTCAACGGGGTCAATTAGAAGATCAATAAATGAACAGTTCTGCGATTGGATCATGAACTTGCTCATAGTAAGAAAATGTGAATGTTTGAAGGTATTGATAACAAAAAACCAAATGTTGGACGGGACGGAGTTTGCCGGGTCAGATAGTTCTCAATAGTTGGCATAGACACGGTCTTTCGCATAACCCCACAAAAAAAAGTCTAGCGGGTTCAAATCGCATGATCTGAACGGCCAACTGGCATCACCAAAACGCGAAATTATGCATCCCTCAAATTTCGTTCGCAATATGGCCATGTTCAGTCGTGTTGTGTGGCACGTGGCGCCGTCCAGCTGAAACCACATGTCATCCGTATCCATATCTTCAATTTGTGGCAAAAAAAATCGGTTAACATGCGGCCATAGCGCTCACCATTCACAGTTACCGTCTCGCCGTCCTCATTTTCAAAGAAATACGGCCCGATGATTCCACCAGACCATAATGCGCACCAAACAGTGACTTTTGGCGGATGCAATGGCCTCTCAACAATCACGTGTGGATTTTCTGAGCCCCATATACGGAAATTTTGGGTGTTCACATAGCCACCAAGCTCGAAATGTGCCTCATCGCTGAAGAAAATTTTTATGCGAAAATTCAGCATTTTGCTGCTGTTGTTCGTTCACCCAATCGACGTATGCCCGACGCATTCCATGGTCACCACGCTCTAATTTTTGTACCAGTTGGACTTTATATGGATGTAGGTGCAAGTCCAAATGTAAAATTCGCCACAATGATGTGTTTGACAAGCCCAATTGCTGAGCACGCCGTGGAATCGAAACATTCGGGTCATCCTCCACACTGGCAGCAACAGCAGCAATATTTTCGGCCGAACGCACATTACGATGATGCACAGGTTTCACAATATCCGCTACGGATCCAGTTTGTTCGAATTTACGCACTACATTAGCGATTGTGTGCTCTGTAGGCCGTCCATGACGACCAAAATCCGTCCGTAATGCTCGAAAAACATTTGCCGGTTTTTCATCAAATTTATAGTATAATTTAACAAAATTAACACGTTGTGCGATGCTAAAACGATCCATATTGTAAAATGGCAGACATTCAACTAACGATATGACGCTTTGGTTGACAGCTATGTCAAACGGTTGTCAGCGCAGGGCTGTATACTTTCGGAAGCCCGAAATGGAAAACCCTGTATAAATGGAACTCGATAACGGTTTGTCCTATTTAAATTGTTTCATTTTGTTGTGTTCGTCCGTATCCGTAGATGCAAAGGCGAAAAGATTGGAAAATTTTGAAGGAAAATGGAAAAATTCAGAAAAAAAAATTCCACATGTTCCACAGTGATGTTTTAAGTTCAATTGAAATTCGCGGAATTAAAATAAGTGCTAAGCGGCTATGAATCGAAACGCATAATGCATTCTTAAGTGGAATAACACATTTCTTTTCATTTATTATTCTAAAGACTTTAAACTACAAAGTTCATTCGTTTAATCCCAGAGCTATCCAATCATTGAACGATCACTTGGCTAGAAACGTGAATGTTCAAATATATTCATATAAAATGTTTAGGCGGGACGAAGTTCGCCGGTTGAATTAGTAAATTTTTCTTTTGGCTCACGTGTTCCGTTTTCAATCAAGAACTATTTGGTCAACCTATTTAGAATAATATTGTGGAACATTCCAATTATTGGAATTAAGTACCATTTAAGAAACAAAAAATCTTAAAAGTTACTTTTTTAGGGGTTTTTGATAAATTTGATAATGCTGCATGATAAACTTGATTGTTTCTACCAACTAAGATGAAGCTCTCAACCCACTCTATTCGTTATTTAACACTACACTGTTGTCTGTTTTACTTCTGTCGCATTTTCAATTTCAAATTTCAAAATATTTCAATTTAATTCATCTGTAATACTTTAAATATTTTGTCCAATTCCATTTTTAAAAGTATGAAAAATTGAAAAAAAAAAAAAAAGAGAGCAGCGGCCACAAATATTGGAAAATATGTAGCTGTTCAATTTTCAAAAAACCGAAATGCAATTAGGTTTGGACCTTTGAAATGATAAGAAAAGTTCCTGGCAAGTGTGGTCAGAAGTTCCACGAGGATGATCACCACAATGTTCTGAGCTGGTTGAGAACCAAGGATGACCTACGAATTTAAAACTTGTTCTAATTCATGCGAAATTGCTGTTAATTTTATGAGGGAGTAACAGTTTTCATCTGGTTCTCAGGCGTTTTGGTTTTTTGAACAAAACAAATAAAGTTCAAATCAGTCTAACCAGTCTAATATATGGAGATAATTATTATTTCTTACACTATATACATAATTTCAACGTAGCATTCAACATAAACATAAACGAATTAAAAAAACGTTATGACACGTTAAGCACGTTATGCTACATACATGCTACATACATGTTTTCACCTTTGTACGGAGAAAGACACAATTAGAGCTATTTAGGGTGACGAACAGTTGGTTGAATGCAGATGTATGGAACACGATGAACAATAAAATATAAATTTATTGCTTTCAACACATGTCACCAATCGATAGAACACATTCACCAATGCAATCAGATAACCCGCTAGAAAAAATCAGTTTTTTCGGAGAATCTGCTGTGCTACGGATCATTGCATAAACTTCCCTCAAAAAGGAGTTGGTCCGTTCATAACCGAGGTAACAGCGTAGCTTTAATTCATTCTAAAATATTTCACAATGTAGTGCCTAGATATACTCTTTCACTAAGCTCTCCTACGAACGGTCTCTGACCGATAGTTATTCTATAGCGCTATTCGTCGCTTAATCACTTTCCGAGCTTATTTCTCTGGGTAAATTGAGTCGTCAGGAAGGATCCGAGTACAGTTCTTCGATTCTCCATTTTTGGCGTAGAACTACGTCTTTCAGGAAGGGTGCTAAATGAGAAAACAGGTCACGTTTTTGTGAAATAAAGTTAATGTTAATAACTATTTTCACAGCGAACAAATTCTGATACTTTGCACACCAATGGAATCGGAAATTCTCTAAGATTCGTTTGATATACTATACGGTACTATCCACTAATGCCTAAACAGTTTAAATTAATGAAAACTGGAAGTATTCTCATTTTCCCATACATTCGTTCTGCCGATTTGTGTGCATTCCGGAACAGAATAATCAATAACGTCAATAACGAGCAAATGATACATTCTTTTCTGCCGCGAATTGAAGCCACACCATTTCTCATTTGGTGGTCATCGAAGCAACATGTTTGCCGCAGAGCGTCGAGCGGGAGAGAATTGTTTTCTTATCGGGTTCCTCCTTCACCCGAATGGAATAGAGTTTCTTTCCACCAGGGCCCTTCTCAGGACTAGAGGCGGAAACCAAAAATTGAATAGAATGAAAACACAGATGCGAGTGAGCATAACACAATGAGCGGATACCATTCATGCCAGGTGTATGGCACGATTATCGCTATCTCACTCTACCTACCGTCATCGCATATCTCACTATCCCTCTGCTGTAAAAATTCATCATCGACATCACGATATGTCAGATGGTGGTAAATTGGCGATCGACGTCTGGTGGCGGCTTCAAATTAGGGCCATAATTCGTGTCCCAAACTCGTTAGTGTAATCTCTATCAGATTAGAAGACACGAAGCCGGTTTTTAAATTTTGAAATTTGAACGAAAAATTTCACATTATGTTTTTTAATTACTTGTAACACGTATTTCTGACTTACATTCAACCATATGGCTATACAATTCCAAAATTGTTGAAAAACAATTTTCGTATAAGACTTTTTCACCAACTGCAAACAAAAATGTTTTTAATCCAAATAGAATACTAATTTGATGTGGAAAAGCTAATTTTCATTCATAATTTTAATTTTGAAAACGTTCTTCCGACTGAAAATCAGTTATTCGTTGACGCTCCCCTAAACTAGTAAACGAAGCACAATGCCGCCACCGCGGATCGCTGTTCTGAAGAAAATAAATACTTTTGACGTTTGAGAGACGTTTGTTGACACCAAAAACATGGCGGGTGTCATACAGCTGATTCATGCCTAATGCTGATTTCACACACGTACACACAGCTCTATACAAGGAGAGGAAGCCCTCTGTATCGACGTGTGCTACGACAAAGAAGAGCAGCATATGAGAATCTTTTGTGCTAGTACGGATATGGAAGAGTATCCAGAATTTTGGAATATATATATATTCATGAATATACATATATTCATGAAAGTATGCTTTCAAATTCCTTACTGTTGTGGAGTTCGATAACATCTCAAGTGGAATATAGGAGCAAAAGGGTTCATAGATCGTGATCGATATCGGAGTGGGAAGGAGAAAGTCTGATGCGAGTTGAACCAAATAAACGAGAAGTGCTGAAAGCTGTCGACTCTACTCGATTTATTGGAATCTACTAAAGTAATAAAAAATTAAATAGATAAAAATATATTACAAAAATTTCGATGCATTCTAAAATAATATCCGAAGTGATAAACAAGTGCATTGAATAATATAGTTTATTTATTTATTAAAAGATACATTCATCTGACATAAGTCTTAATGAACTAGAGGGTTTAATATTATATGAGCCAGTAATACGTCGCTGGAAACGAGCTGCAGGTTCTCCAAACTCGAAAAGCTCCTCAACTGAAGAAAATGTGTGGATCATGCTCGTAACAGGCTCGTGTTGTCCATATGAAGTGCGGTGTGGGTCATGCCGCAACAGGTACGTTGACCGGAGAGATCTGCTTGGTGCACGCAGATTCAAGCGCGAGAGTAGGTAAAAGGAGTCGATTTCATTGGCCAAAATCTTTGCGACATAAGTTGCTTGTTGAATTTTCCGTCGGCGTTCTAATGTATCCATACTCAGCAAACGACATCTTTCAGCATACCGAGGCAAATTTGAAGGATCTCTCCAAGGAAGTTGCCTTAGGGCTCGACGAATGAAAGTTCTCTGGATACGTTCAATTCTGATGCTACATGACAGTTGTGTAACATCTTGAAATTAATAACGCGGTCGCCATGTAACATCTTTGAAATAAAACGCGGTGCTTAAACTGTCCAATGAAGATTTCTTTATTTAGCTAAAGCGCAGGACCCCGGTCCAACACGAACCGTGGTCTGCCTTCAACTTTAAAACTATGACTACTTCTGATGAGACCCTGTCTCTTACAAAATATGTTCTTATATACTAGTTTACAAAATAAACTTAAACTCTACACAAACATTTTCATAATTCACTGGGCGGAGCATCGCACAGGGAAATGATACAAGTAGAAAGTGAAAGAGATAGAACGAGGACGGAGAAATGTTCTTGTGCTTGCAATTGGGTTTCCGCCTTGCACGCACAAGCATGTCTCAAGTGGGTCATTGAAACAAAACACTGACGCTTGCGTCGTGCGACGAATTGTACACACGGTTCAAGTATCATGTTTACTTCTTTGGTGGGAATGTTGTTTCTGCGGTCATAAATTGTTTGGTGGGTGATAAACAATTTATGACCTGTGGTTAATGAGGGTTTGGGATCTCGGGTTCATTTAGTGTGAAATGAGAAGGACTATTTATGGATAGGGATAATGGGATGAAGATGTGAGAAAGAATATGGAAAAGGGAAATACTGCCACAGTTGGTACGGAATCCAAACCACAGACGCAGTCTCGACAATTGGTCGCACAAGTGAACAGTATAGTGCCTTTAGGCAGTACGGGTCGGAAAAATCCATCGAAATCCTAGATATAAATCCTAGCTGTCGATTCGCCTTAGTGACTACCATTGATCGATGTAAATCAAACGAAAGCTTTGGGTCCAACGTTATCCCCAAGTCACTTACTTGTTCAACTCTCTCCAGTACAACATCATCAATCGAGTAGTCGAATGTGATCGGTGTCCATGTTCGATGAAAAGTCATTACTACACATTTAGATATACTGACAGAAAGTTTGTTCAAGCGGCACCAGTTAACAAAGAGATTCAACATTTCTTGAAGCCGAAGGCAATCTTCGATGTTCTTGACGACGATGTAGATTTTTAGGTCATCGGCATATATGAGCACACAACCACTTAGAAGGATGAGCGTCACGTCGTTGAAAAATATTATGAACAGCAATGGTCCTAAATTGCTGCCCTGAGGAACGCCCGATGTTGCGATGAATGGCGCAGAGGTACAAGATCCCAGCTTAACGCGGAGAGTTCGATTGAGCAGGTATGATTCGAGCCAATTCACTAGACTATCAGAGACTCCCAATCGAGACATTTTCCGCAGAAGGATACCATGATCGATGCGATCGAAGGCTGCTTTCAGGTCTGTGTAAACGGTATCCACTTGAACTCTGTTTTCCAAATGTGCAATACAAGTTGACGTAAATTCCAACAGATTCGATGACACAGAGCGCCCTGGCATAAAACCGTGTTGCGACGGAGAGATGTAGCTTTTGACATGAAAGAAGATAGCTTCTTTCACAATTATCTCAAATATTTTTGAAGCAGCAGAAAGACTTGTTATACCCCGATAGTTTGTTACGTCTCGTTTGTCGCCCTTTTTATGAACAGGAAACATAAAGGAATGCTTCCAAATCTCGGGAAAAATTTCTTGATCCAACGATGCAGTAAAGATCCAGGCTAAGGGCTCAGCTAAAGCATCAACACAGCGGCAAAAAATTATTGCAGGTACACCGTCGGGACCCGGAGAGATCGATTTCTTTAATTTCTTAACGGCCTTAGTGACATCCGTAGAGCTAATCCCAAATAAGCGCAGATTAATGAGATTCTCTGGAACATTGATAGCTGCTTTTACAATTTCATCCGTATTCGCAGTCGCATTCGAAAAAACGGAACTGAAGTGATGAGAAAAAAGGTTGCATGATTCGAGCACAGATGTTGACTCCAAATTGCCCAGAAACACGGACTTTGGAATAGTCGATGATTTACGTTTGGAGTTCACAAAGTTCCAGAAACTTTTGGGATTTCGACGCAAATTGGTCTGAACACGCAAGACATACGACTTGTAGAGGGCTGAATTGAGCTTTCTATAGGCGTTGCAAGCTCGATGAAAGTTGCGTTTAGTTTCAGTGGTTCGATATTGGCGGAGTTTACGCTGACAGGAATTTTTGTCGCGTCTCAAAAGTCGCAGGAGAGGAGAGCTCCAAACAGGAGAGGCAACAGGTTTTCGTCTCGGAGTATTGTCATTAAGCCAATTGCAAATAATATGGCAAAATGTTGCAGCCATATCATTAACGTCATTTGTTGCCAGCCTACTGTTCCAGTCACAACTCTGCAGATAATCGTTGAGCATGGCAAAATCGATTTTGGAGTAGTCTAGCGGCTGTTGAATAGGGTCAGATGATTCACAGTTAGCACGGTCCTCACAATCGGTTAGAGTTGGTAAGGAGAATAATAGCGGAGGATGATACAGATCAATAGGTAACAATGGGCATATCGCTTCGTTCACAACAATATTGCAATTAGCATCACATACAACCAAATCCAGGATCCGACCCCGATAGTTGCGAACTGAGTTGTATTGCTGAAAGTGCAGGAAATTCAAACCATCAACTAGAGCAGCGCTGGCAGCAGACATCGTGGAAGCTTCCTGACTTAAGGCTTCGTCGTCAAGCAAATCCCATGTGATGTTAGGCTGATTATAGTCGCCACAAGCAAGAAGAAGATTACCATCAGGCATTATGTCACGTAGCTCATGAAGCGTAGATAGATGCGCATCAATAACACCTACATTCTGGCTTCGATCGGGAGGTATATAAACGGCGCAAAGCATTAACCGCTTTTCACGAATACAGGCAGACACACAAACTTGTTCGAGATTATTGCCATGCATTGTGCGTACCTCAACAGATTTATGATGACTTGACACTGCAATAAGCACTCCTCCTAATGTAGTTTTGCGACTATTACGTGGACTACGGTCGCAACGAAAAACGTTAAAGTCGGTTCCAAAAAGTTGTAGCGAGTTGACACTGTCGTCAAGACCGGTTTCGAAGAGAAGACCTCTTCTCTCACATCAGACACAGGGCCGGGGCGACTACGGCTGCATACATGGCTAATGGGCTCGACTGTGCTAAGTGGATAGGAGGCTTCCAAAATGCTTATTTGAGTGCGCCCCGGTGTCCATTCATCGGCTATGTTGTGGCTGAGATGGTTGCTGCTGGCTTGAATGTTTGGTTCACAGCAGATGGCCGCCGAAATTTTTGAGCCGAGTGGTCTTCGAATTCACGAAAAAGAACTCCTTCCGGCCACGATGACGGATCCAAGGCATTCGTCTTCAAAGCCGCATCAAGACCAACTTTGAAAGAGACGAAGCGCAAGTTGTTGGTGTCTGTTCCTTTGGCAACTAATTTCACGATTTCAGGTTCTGTTTCGATTTCCAGGTTTGCTTTAACCATTGCAGAGATTTGATCACTTGTCACATCTGGACGGATGCGTGATAAGTAGAGCCAGAATTTGGTCTCCGGTTGTACACAGATTGGTACCGAAACAACATTCTGACACAGCCGTTTCGAACCAGTCTGACACTCATATGTTTTAGGTATCGGAGAGTCGGATCCCCGGAATCTCTTCGAAGGACGAGTTGGTTCACTTCTTGGCCAAGGGTTAACAACAGGGGACGGGATTGATGGAACAGGCTTCGATGATAACTGCTTGATTTCCGTCTGCAGGTTGCTGATAGCTTCCGTCAGGGAAACCAAAGGTGATTTCTCATCGGCCAAGTTGGTGATCGAACGGAGATGCGAGTTCTCGAAAAGCTCTGCGCATTGATCACACATCCAAAACAGGTTCTTCCGATGTGAAGTGAAGTAACCCGTCAGGGCACGTGACACTCCAGAGCACTGCATGTGAAATAATTTGCCACAGTATCCACGGCAAACCACCACGGTATCAATGCCAGTTATTCCCGACAAGCATTTGGCACATGTTTTATCCATGCTGGCAGTTGAGCAGTTGTAACGCCTTAAAATATATTTCGGGCGGTTCCCAGCCGGTCGATAATGAAACAAGCACGAAGTTGATCGCTCCGGCAACGGCACGAAAGTGATGAATGAACCACAACAGCGCGATACAATTGAAGTGATACAAAACAATCTTAACAGTCAATTTTCACTCCAAATAACAACTTAATCAGGGATATTTTTAAACAGGATAGTCCAGACAATTAAAATTAGTAACTTGGTCAATTAAATTAAATTTTTAACTACACAAAACACGTTAAAAAGCAAACAAAAACAACAGTTAGCTTACACAAGCTGCTGTTTACACTTGTTATTAAATACAAACAGTTCCGTAGTTCTACGTCCAAAACTGCGGTCGTGTCCTAGATACAACCCGTTACAATTTTTTCAGGAAGACAGAATGGAGAAGTAGACGCAAGAGGCTTCCGCCTACATACTTGAATCCTTCGCCAGGCTTAACGTGAAAGTGTTCAACAAAGGAGTAACTAGCAAGTTTTGTAGAGATGGACGAGAATGTATAATCGAACTCACCTTCTGTAGCCCGTTACTGGCAGCCGACATGAATTGGAGAGTGTTTGAGGGATATACCCAAAGTGACCACCAGGCGATCAGATTCAGTATTGGTAAACATGCGTCAGTAGTAAGAACAAGAAACCCAGGAGGTGAACGTAAGAGGAAAGTGGCGAGCTTCGATGGAGATTTTTTGAATGAAGCCTTGCCGTTTAAATGAAATAGACGCCGTTCAGCATACTGGTATAATGGAATGAGACCAGGCGAAAATAAAGAGCTCATCATAAAACAGAAATGGTGCTAATAAGTAACTGTAGAAAGGTGCCGCAAGCGAAGAGACCAGTAGGAGGACAAGTTATTGCCTTCAAACAGAAATTGAAGTATCTAGGTGTTATAATTGTCCACCGACTCAATTTCAAGAGCCATGTGAATTACGTTTGGGCTAAGGCGGCCCAATCCACCGCAGCCCTCGCTAGAATAATGCCTAACAGTGTAGGTAGCACTAAAAAACAAGCAAAACCGAATGCTGCTGAACAGAACGTACAGGCTTATGGCTATGAGAGCTGAGAGTGCCTATAGGACGATATTCCTGGAAGCTGTGTGTGTTATCGCTAGAATGACCCCCATCGATATCATTCTGGCCGAGGACAGTATATGTTTCAAGCATAGAACTGAGAATGATCATAACACCAGAAATGAGCGTACAACAGCAAGAATAGATTCGATGAGAAAGTGGCAACATGTGAGGGACAATACAAGCAAAGGAAGATGGACCTATCGGCTAATTCCCAATATCGCCAATTGGGTAAATAGAAAGCAAGGCAAGGTTAACTTCTATATGACGCAATTTTTGTCGGTCACGTTTGCTAAAGACAGTAGTGTAACACGGGGTGAGTTAGACATACGGGGTGATTTGGACCACCCCTTTATCTCGAAAAGTACGGCTCAACTTGGATTTTTTTATAATGTCATCTCCTTCTATTGTTGAACCCTGCGTACCTAACGTAAAAAAACGTTGGTAAAATTTTACAGGTGGAGGAAAACGGTAGCATGAACACATCAAGCACTTAGATTGTCAAAAAATGTGAGTTTTGTGCAGTGTATTGTGCAGTAAAGTGCTGTTCGCCTATGGGAGAGGAACAATTTGATGCAGCGAAACAGTAAGTTTGATAATAATAAATGAAATTAATTGCATTTTATATTTTGCATGTTGTGTGGGGTGACATGGACACGTTTCTGTGGGGTGAATTGGTCTAACAGGTTTGAATATTTTCTTTGGTCTAATTGAATCCAGATGCCACTGAATTACAAAAAAAAAGATGGGCAGACAACGTTGGAAGAAGTAGGAACTTGAAAGAGCAACGCAGGCCATCAAGAACGGATTTTCTTTGACCAAACATCGGAAGTGCTTGACAATGCTGAACGAACAACATGAACAACAGTTTAAAGATCCATGCAGAGTTCGAAATTGTCTCAATGCAATTTCTCTGGTCAAGAATTTGGTCAAAACACATGGTATCGATCCCAGAACATTGTTACCGTCATTATATAATCTTGTCTTGTATTACTTTACATAAACATAAGTATGTTTTTTTCGATCATACAAACACCGGACCAAATCACCCCGCATCAAATTTCAATGTCCAAAAATCATTTCTCTTATTTTATGATATATTTGATAGTTTGAAGCTTGATATAATGATTAAACATTATTGATTGAGAGAAAACCAGTGTAGTTAAGTGTACAACGTGAATTTTTTTATTTAGACCGTATTGGTTTGGTAATATCAAGACGCGTCCACATTACGCCAATCCGACTGCCGAAAACCGACTCTAATCAAACCGGGCCCAACCCGAAACAAGTGGGCCCGGTTCGAGAAAGTCGAACCAAAACAAAACGAGGTAAATTAGCGTTGACGACATTGTGCTTCGTGTGTTCGTGACGGCTTCGTGCATCCGATGGGACTTCGACTTCGTGCACCTGATGGGGCGTCCACATTACATAACGAACCGAATATGCCTCCTGGTATAGGCCGATCGGCATCATTCGGTATAATGTGGACGCGCCTTTAGGCGATTTGCTTAAGGGGTCCAAATTCCCCCCATTTCCCTTAATGGTCGATTACGACGGTGCGGATATATGGGAAATCCGGGCAAGACGCTCATGTTAAGCAAAATAGGGTGAAACATGTATTTTTACTACATATTTTAACGTTTCTGCACATCCACAACGTAGCCACGTCTGTTTTCTTTGTAATGACATGAGCAAGAACGATTACGAATAGGCTAACCAACAGCAATTTAGATCACGAGTTTAATTCTCACTCCCGACATTCTTCCAAAAATGGAAATAAAAATGACGAACCAGTCGAAATGTGTTGAAAGTCACTACAATAGAGAAAAAAAACAACGGCAATAACGAGAATTCCATACGCATTCATTTTACACCATTCTCAAATCAGCGAGGTAAAATGCTCCACAACAACGGGTCAAAATGTCAAACGACATCGAAGCGTTCATTTTGGATAGTTCTTTATTCGTTGCTCATACCTTCCGCTTCCATTATGTTTCTACTAGTTAGAATCATCAAATGATGTCGAATATTTTCGAGGCATTTTTGTTGTCGAACCGAAAACGCCGAGGAATTTTAAATCCAATATTCGTTTAGTGATCACCGATAATCATTCGATTAATCGATTAATCGGATACTTCCTTAAGAAATCGATTATTAATCGAACGAATACTGCGCAACCAATAATCGAAATGAACGAATAATTTACGTCGATTCACCGATCCAAATCCAGAGAAAAAAGTACGACCGCTGCAGTTCTATTCTGAAATTAAACCATTATCTTTTACGCTCTCCTAAACACGCAAACAAAGTTCAATTCGCGTAGACGGCATTGAACTTCGTTTACAAGTTTAGGGGAGCGTAAATATTTTTTTTTTATTCTTTATTTAAGAGGCTTTAAACCTCCTGGGCTGGTTCGCCTCTGGGGGAGCGTAAAAGATAATAATTGATTTTCAGGCGGAATGAACACTTTTTTGATTCCAGATGGCTTTCTAGCAAATGAGAAATATTAGTCTAACGAATTATTTCTCTCAGCGATTAATCGATTTATCGTTTATTGGGGTGATTAATCGTATCGTTTAACTGCTGAAAAGTATTCGTTTAGCTGATAAACGATTAATTTCAAAAATCGGGGATCACTATCCGTGTTTACAATCGTGTTAATCAAGGCGAGTAGAAGTATATCCTAAGGTGGGCCAACTTGCTAAAACCACTCTTCAGCCATCTTGGAAGTCTACTGTGTTTTGTTTGTAAACAAAACACAATACGCTTGTGCCCAAGCTCGCTCATGATCAGTCTATCTCTTTCACACTTCAAGGAAAAAATTCCCCTTCTGCTTTCTTCCGTACTGTTTTCATATACCGCTCCCCTAACTAACTTAGTGACGAAACGGCCTCACCTAGTACCATAGACCCGTCTTGGTGTTAATCAAGGCGCATAGAAGTATATACTAAGGTGGGCCAACTTGCTAAAACCACTCTTCAGCCATCTTGGAAGTCTACTGTGTTTTGTTTGTAAACAAAACACAATACGCTATTGCCGCAGCTCGCTCCTGATCAGTCTGTCTCTTTCACGCTACAAACAAATAATTCCCCTTCTACTTTCTTCCGTGCTGTTTTCATATACCGCTCCCCTAACCAACTTAGTGACGAAACGGCCTCACCTAGTACCATAGACCCGTCTTGGGTGTTAATATGTTCCGCTGTTCATAAAAATAATGCAACGTGCCGCTGTTCACAAATGGGCTGCCAGACTTTTGGCCGTTATATTTATGAGTTTTTATTTTGTTTCTAAGGTTTGTATTATTCTTAATATAGATGGGTTTTAGTAGTAAGAAACATTGTAATCATTGTGTTCGTTCTGCATTTTATTACATAATACAAGAAAAGATGTGTGAACATGGTTTTATGCTTTTCAGAAACCATCCAGGCATAAAATAATTGCAGAAAATAACTGAGCGATTTGGTAACACTGAAACTGACTAACTCTTTATTAATCTCCGTATTGGAGCGATGTGCCCCATTATGAGATGGATCAGAAAATTGCATTTTGAAATAAAACAGGGTTTTTAACATTTTTTCATTCAAATTCAAAAGCTCTGGTAACATTTGAGAATGTGTTGAAGTTTACAAAATTTAAATAAATTTTTGTATGCTTCAAAAGTCTTATTATAGAAGCGGTCAAAGTTGCATGGAATCATGTTGTGTATATATAAATCAAGACCTTCGATGGCCTTTCGGGGTTTTTTAAAAAAACTACTCGACTACGTTCCTCGACGTTTACTACTATAATGCTCTTTATTCAAATTGTTGAAGCCTTTTTATAACTTCCCTAATCTTGTTTACTAAACTAAGCATACAACGGTCTCGCTGCGCATTCCATCGATAGTTGGGTAGCTGGCGGAATATGACACCTTGTTGACGGAATATCTGATTGTGCGTTATTCGTTGATAGTTGAACGGCTGGCTGGCTGGCTGGCCGCGTTGCTGACGGGATGTTTATTCGTGGGAGGTTTGATGCTGCTGATGAAGCGAGATACACGCTTGGGGCGGTTGGCGTTTGTTTCCAAGTTGGGTTTGCAGTTTCGTCGTTAACTACTCCATCCCCAAGAGAAGCACGTCCCGTGCGTCTTATAAAAAATGTTGCTATCGCGTTGCGTCTTCTGTAGATTGTAACAAGGATGATTATCATGGTTAAGGCAAACATTGCTCCAATCGATGAAAAATTGTGTATTTTCAGCGAATCCAAATGCTTTCTGTTTTCAATGTGCATTTCATGTAAGTATGAAGTGTTGTAGTATTTTTCTAATGAGGTTTCTTCTATTTGATTTATTTCGAGAGGTGAAATAATCGGGTGGTTGAAGTGCAATTCTAGATTTTCGAATAGCCTGTCCTGAATAATTACAGAGCAATTTTGAAATATGATAAGGTAGTTGCCTTTGAGTTCTTTTCGGTTTATACCACAAGTACTGCTCATCTCAACGTTTTCTAGCGTAGCTTTGACTACTAATGTTCCATAAGTCAGAAGTTTATATTCTGTTGTGGGTGGTGTTTCTTTGAAGGGGCATTTCCCACTTCGTCCTCGAACTAAAGGTGCAACACACAAGTCGTTGGTAATATTCAACAATTGGTTTCGTTTATAAATATGGATTTTGGCTATTTGTTCAAACTCTGCTAAGACTGCCATTGTTTCGTTGGAATGCACTAGAACTGTTTGGTGATCAATATTGACGGTTTTATTTAAGATTGGGAGTTCTTCGATAATCATTCTTTCGTAAATTATGGGTGATACCCTTGGGATGTCGATGCTAATGATGAGATGGCGTCCATGGTAAAGCACAGTTATCGAGAGGTAGTTGTATGCATCTTCTAAACTGTCTAATTTAACATTTGCTTGTTTTAATTGTTCGGCTACAATTTTAAGTTCATTGATTGTTAATAACTGTCTGGTTACAATATTTAATTTGGCAAGTGCTATCGTATTTTCTATTGTTCTTAGTGTTTGTAACACCATGTCTAACTGAAAAAGTATGGAAATTTTAGTGTTTTCTGTAATTACATATCCTTTTTGTGTATTCAATTTTAATATGACATTTTCATGCTGTTTTATTACATTTGTCAATGTTTGTATACGATTTTTGAATTCTTGGTTCATTACAATCTGTTTATTATTTTGTTCCATTAGTTTGTTTTCAGATCTTTTAATAGCATCTATGTTTGAATTAATGTGTCGTAAATCTTCAGCGTCTAAATTGCCTGTAACAAATTTTAAAACACTGCCTAATGTTTCGATTGATCTTTTGTTTCTTTGAATGTTTGGGAGAAGGGCTTTGTATGTATTATTAATTTCCTTAAACTTGATATAAATAAGACTAGAAAAATCACCTGTTGAACTATTAACCTTCAGTATTAAATTTTCCAGTATTTCAATTGTGACTCCTAATTCTTGCAAATCTACTGTGTGAAGTAATCTATTGTATCCTTCTTGAATTCTGCCCTCTCCCGCGCTTAAAGTTAGCGCTCCAGGATTATTTGTGATATCGTGTAATTGGATAAATTTATTGTGGGAAAAGGGAAGGAACAGTAGGATAATGATTAATGAAACGTCCATCCTGAAAATAGAAAAAGATATTAGTTCATATTCTTTTAATATTCTCTTTATGAATTTCCCGTCCAGACCTATCGAGAATTACTCTTCCTTTGTCCTCAATAGCTTTGGTCAGGTGATATTTTTCTTTAGTTTTTCCTTTAATTCCTTGAATCAGTTTATAAACTGTTTTATTTTCTTCTATGGGAGGTTGTATTTCTCTACCTTTATTATGGTAGGTTAGATTTTTATTTTGCGTTCTTTCATTCGCCAAAATAACCTCATCATAGAATTTGTTCTTTTCTTCTAGCATTAAATCAATGTCGAGAGGCCGTTCGTGTCCATCTTTCAAACCGTAAAATATTTCTCTAGGTTTCAATCTTGTAGCTGAATGTATTGTATTGTAGTAAAGAGTACAAGCTATTAGGAAAATTTCTTTATTGTTTAGATTTGTGTATTGAGGTTTAATGCATCGAAAGATTTCAGCTATGGTTGAGTGAAACCTTTCGACCAGTCCGTTGCTTTCACTATGATTCGCGGGCACGAAATGCATCTGGACATTCAAATTACTAGCTAATCCTCTAATTTCTGCGGAACGTAAAGCCGGTTCATTATCACTTACTATCAATCCAGGTGTACCATATGTGGAGAATAATTTGAGCAAGGCTTTCCTTATATCTGTAATTGTTCTTGATTTTATAGGAATTAATGTTCCAAACCTGGAAAATTTGTCAATTGCTGATAAGAATATAAAGGGTTGACTCAAAAAAATGTCAATATGCACTATTTCAAAGGGTTTTTTAGTGTGTGGTGTAGAACCAAGATGAATTTTATATGGATGTCTATCATATTTATTGACATTGCATACTTCACAAACTTTAATGAATTGTTGAATTTTGAATTTCATTTTTGGAAAGAAATAACGTTTCGAAATTTGTGTTTTATTTTCCCAAACACCTCTGTGAGCTGATTCGTGTGTTTGTTCAATCACTAGATTTTGTTCTTCCGGCGTTTTTAAATCGATTAAAAATTTTTGGGTAATAACTATTTTGAATGATTTGCATCTGCTGAAATAATTTTTATATACTATCTGTATACTGTTTATCAAATTTTCTGGACAAAGTATGCAATTAACGCGCCTTAGATCCATGTAATCTTTGAATATCCTAATTAGTATTGGGACTCCAAAACCAACCTTAGTTATTGTACTTCGGAATACTTTTGGAAAAATTTGTTCATATTTGTCAGGTTCATCTGGACCAATTTTGAGAACAATCTGGTTACTAAATGTGTTCAGTGGTAGTTCTGTACATTTGATAAATTCAGAGTCGTCCGTATCAGCTGAGTGCATGCTTATGTCATCAGAGGAATCATTTTCGTTTACATTCAATTCGTTTCGTATTCGAGAAAGACTGTCAGCAACAGTGTTCTGTTTTCCTGGTCGATACTTAATTTCGTAATCAAATTCACTTAAAGAGAGACGCCAATGAACTAATCTGTTGTTGGTGTCCTTTAAATTCAAACCATAAGTAAGGGGTTTATGATCGGTGTACAAAATGAATTTGCGTCCATAAAGATATGGTCGGAAATATTTACACGCCCATACCACTGCTAGAAGCTCCTTTTCAATTGTGGAGTACTTTTCTTCAGACTTATTCAACGTTCTGGAAGCAAAGGCTACTAGTTTATCGCTTCCAATAGGACCTTGCGATAAAACGGCTCCAATGGCGAAATTAGAAGCGTCTGTTGTCAATATGAATGGTTTTGAAAAATCAGGATATTGTAAAATATCACTTCCAGAGAGAATTGTTTTACATTTCTCAAAAGTAGTAACAAATTCTTTTGAGTGTGTAATCGATTCTCCTTTTCTTAAAGCATTTGTGAGGGGTTTTGCTATTTTAGCGAAATCTCGAATAAATTTTCTGTAGTAACCTAGTATACCTAGGAAACCTCGAAGTTCCTTTTCATTTTTTGGGATAGGCCATTTCCGAATGATATCAATTTTATCCGGATTTGGTTTAACTCCATCGGACGTTACAATATGGCCCAAGAAAGCAACTTCCTTATGAAGGAACTCACTCTTGTCCAATTGTATTTTCAAATTATGTCTCTGAAGAGTTGCAAATATTTTCGCCAAATTGTCAAGATGCTCTGTGAGGCTAATTGAAAAAACGATGATGTCATCCATGTATACGAGGCAGATGACACCAATATGTTCCCTTAGCACGTTGTCCATTACGCGCTGGAACGTGGAAGGTGCATTTTTCAACCCGAACGGCATTCTCAAAAACTCATAGTGCCCGTTTTCGACACTAAATGCAGTTTTAGGAATATCCTTTTTCTCTACTTCGACTTGATGAAAGCCGGAAGCAAGATCTAAAGTTGAGAAATACATACAACGTCCCAACTTGTCGAGAACATCTGTGATATTGGGTATCGGATAACGGTCATCAACCGTTTTTTCATTCAATTTTCTGTAATCTATTACTAGGCGCCACTTTTTGTGTCCGGAAGCATCCATTTTTTTCGGGACTATCCACACAGGTGACGTCCACGGACTACTGGAATGTTGGATGATGCCCTGCTCAAGCATTTTGCAAATCTGTCGCTGTACCTCTTCCCTATGACAAAATGGGTAACGGTATGATTTAGAATGTATAGGCAAATCATCCTTTGTTTTTATTTCATGCTTAATGGCACTAGTAAAAGTAAGATTCTCGCCTTCAATGAAAAATACATCCTCAATTTTATGAATTAATTTTAAAAGTTTGTTTCGCTCCTCATCATTTAAGTGCGAAACTCTAAGTTGCTCAAAAAGGGATTTTTTCATGACTTCGCCTGATGGACATGCACTTCTGTGCCCTGTTTCAAAATTGTGGATCTCTGGTGTCAAAAATGTTTTGTCTAGATTAATCGAGCATGGCTCGTTTGAATAATTTGTAATCACAACACGAGCGTTTTTGTCTGATATACTGTATAATCCGGAATGAATTACTGCTTGTGGTTGAATGAAATAATCACTTTCGAGAAAAAAGTCTCCGTTTTCGGTATCTATTGTGAGATTAATTATTTTAGTTTCATTTGAATTTAGATGGACCTTCTTGATATCTGGATATTTTCGAAACATTTTAATTTTTCCATCGGGAAATTGTAGTTCGTTAGTTTCGGTCAGAATATTTGCTTTTACATTTTTCAAGGTTTCATATCCCATTAGTCCATCGAAAAATGAATGGAACCGAAATACGAAAAATGTTTGTTTTTCTATTCCCTTAATTTGTGGGAAAGGATTAAGTTTGGCATATCGATTTATTTTGTGCGTACCGCTTACATTTCGGATGCGCATTGGTGCTGTGATTTTGCATTTGTCAATATTAACGTACTTGGGATCGATGTAATTTTTATTGGCTCCCGTATCGATAAGGAACCGTAGGGGACCTTTTGTTGTTTCAAGTACGATATATGGGATGAAATTATTTATGTTGGTGGCCGTGAATATTCGACCGTCTGAAAATTCAAATCATCAGTTTCGTTATCGTCTTGTTGTTCAGCTATCGGCTCGTTCGTCATTTCTGCAGTATCATCAGTTTGATTTTGTTGTGACCCTGGCATATTTTCTTCTTCTGTATGTTCGTAATAATATTGCTGCTGATCATATTCATGATCATTGAACTCGAGTGGATTATTTTTATTTTCAGCGTTTTCTTCTGGAATTTGGTAATTCGGCCTGTTTATATAATTTACTCGCCGCGATCTTATCGATGGATCAACTTCCATAGGTATTGGCCTTGGTTGTGGTATATGTCTTGGAGCAAATGCATTTTTGTTTACAAATTGATTTTGGGGAAATTGAAGTGTGTTCTGGGGTTTTTGAATGTTAAATGGATTGGGTTTGTATTGGAAATTTTGCTGCTGTGGTCGCGGTGTGTATTGTTGGAAGGGGTTATGGTTTTGTCTCGGGGGAAATTGTGGGAACGGTTTTCTGTATTGGATTGGATATGAAGGGAAAGATTTTGCATTATGGTTTGGTGGATATTGTGAATTAGGTTTCGAGGGAATTGGTGGAGGTTGAGGTTTAGGAGTATATTTCCCAAAATGATAATTCTTTTCTTCTAAGCATAGCCGTAAAGCTTCTTTCATATTTCGGGGAGCTTGCGCACGTATAATTGGACCTAATGGATCTTTCAAGCCTGACAAAAAGACTTTCAAACCCATTTGTTGGTAAAATAAATTTTTGGCAGTTTTCACTTGCACGTTCAGTTCGTTTATATTCAGCAAATTTACTAACAATGATACAATGTGAGATATTTTCCCATAAAAATCCTCAACTGATCCAATTTGACTGATTCCAAAG
The DNA here is from genome assembly GCF_029784135.1 of Toxorhynchites rutilus septentrionalis. Taxonomy (NCBI): domain Eukaryota; kingdom Metazoa; phylum Arthropoda; class Insecta; order Diptera; family Culicidae; genus Toxorhynchites; species Toxorhynchites rutilus. Next base: position 81,013,570 of record NC_073744.1, on the reverse strand, counting down.
AGATCTCTAGTAAGAGAAATTTCATCTCTTCGGTCGCTGTAATGAGTAATTAAATTCGATTTAATTTCTCTCCATTCTAAATTTGTGCCGTATAGTTCTAAAACGTTATCGGCATCACTGACAATTTTTGATCTAATGGCTTGGGTCCAAATAGTGTGCATATTTGTTCCTCGCACAGAATCAATTATTGGGATGAGATTTTCGATTGATCGTATGAAGGAGTGAAGTTTTACGGGATTGCCGTCAAAAGACGGTAGGTCCCGGAGAATTTGCGGTGTTTGTAGGGATTTGAGGACACTTTCAATTTGTTGTCCTCTAATTACATTGTTTGCTGCTGCTGCCTGGGCGGCGGCGGCTTCGTTCGCGGCTTGCGCTGCTTGTTCAGCTTGTTCTGCTTGCGCTGCGTGTTCGGCTTGTGCTGCTCGAGCTGCGTTAACAGCTTCGGCAGCGCCTTGCGCTTCAACTCTTAATTGATGAATTAATTCATCTCGATTTGCCAACTCTTGTTGCAAATCGGCAACTTGTTGGTGAAGATGGCTCATTTTAATTATTTTTTAATTTTTCCTTAGCACTAGAACACAATCAATAATTTTTTTTCTCGCTTTGTATATTTGAATATATATTTTGACACTTGTTAACAACGCTTAATCACTTTTTTTATTAATTTTTTTTATTTTTAATATTTTCACAGTTGATTTTGTGTTAGTTTTCTAAAAAATAGGAAAAGCTTACCTGATTTCCGATGTTCGCTCGGATCCAAGAGCTCCAGTACACTTATATTGCTGTTTCAATGTCCGTTTTGGAAATACACTTCACTTCGGGGTTCACTAAAGTTATCTTTCGGTTCGCGGATTTTTCTCGGTAACGAATTCAAGTCCACGATATTCACTCGCGGGCGCTCGATTGCGATTCGAAAACACGAGATTAATCCGCACGACTGCGCCAATCAAGACCTTCGATGGCCTTTCGGGGTTTTTTAAAAAAACTACTCGACTACGTTCCTCGACGTTTACTACTATAATGCTCTTTATTCAAATTGTTGAAGCCTTTTTATAACTTCCCTAATCTTGTTTACTAAACTAAGCATACAACGGTCTCGCTGCGCATTCCATCGATAGTTGGGTAGCTGGCGGAATATGACACCTTGTTGACGGAATATCTGATTGTGCGTTATTCGTTGATAGTTGAACGGCTGGCTGGCTGGCTGGCCGCGTTGCTGACGGGATGTTTATTCGTGGGAGGTTTGATGCTGCTGATGAAGCGAGATACACGCTTGGGGCGGTTGGCGTTTGTTTCCAAGTTGGGTTTGCAGTTTCGTCGTTAACTTATATATATATATATATATATATATATATATATATATATATATATATATATATATATATAACTTACATTTTCTTCCGGACTTTCGGAGTTTTTAAAAAAGGAATGAATACAAGATTTAGAACCGGTCCACTCGGTGGTCAACCTAATAATGAATTTATTATTGTCTAAAGAGTCGCTACCTGGTCTCAGTCCCTCGCTTATTCTAACACCTCAGCAAATTCTATCCACTCCAGTTCGTTGCCGGCAGGAAAGAGTCTGGTTACGTCTGCTGCAGTTCACACGCTCGTTCGCTCGCCGTCCGTTACGCTGACGTCGTCGCGTTCTGGGAATAGTGCTCAAGTTCGCGCGCTATTTGTATTTGCTGATGTTGCAACTCGATGACTTTCTGTTGTTGTTGTCGGAGTTGGATGCGGTTTATGATGTCCGTCTGTGAATCGTTGCTGGTTTCGGGTTGTTGGTTGCTTGCGTTTGTAACTTATATATATATATATATATATATATATATATATATATATATATATATATATATATATATATATATATATATATATATATATATATATATATATATATATATATCATTATTTTATGAAGATAGACGTGGCTTTATGTGCTACAATACATTCAATTGTATTTATAATGAAAAAAGGAAGTTGTAAGCGCTGGAAAAGTTCCCCTATATGCTGAAAATGAAACGTTGAAAATGTGTTGCAACGAAAATGTATGGAATGCTGTGAGTAACGCGGCATGTAAAATCATGGGAGTGTCACAAGGAAAATGGGAAGAAAGGCAACGATGGCACAGTGAAATGAATACATAAGAATAGCCCTCTACCGAAGTAATACCCAACGGTGGTTCCGAGAGGAAAATGGCACGAAGAAGGAGTTGGTTTTTAGTTAGTAGGAATCAGGCAATATGGAGACAGTATGAGCATTATTGTGTCAAACATTTAGGGTTAAAAAATTTTTTTTTGAAATATTCCATTTATAAACTTTATTCTCCTTTTTTTTGGATAATTTTTTTTCAGTGTGTACTTTTACCAGAACCGTCAAATCATATTCTATAACTTTGCCTAAGACACCATTTCGATCAAATAACCCGTTTTGGCATTATAATTTATTTTCTGAAATGATACCATTTTTGCAAAATTAGACGTGATGGTATTTAAAAAAAAATAAAACCGTAAATCGTACCTAGAACTGAACTAGTTGACAAAGTTTCAGCTAAATCAAACATATGAAACAAGAAAAATAAAATGTGATAGATGATAGATGCGTATAAATATTCCTTATCAATTGATGTAGGCATTATTGCGATCTATTAGAAAATGCTCGATTTATAAGCGTTTGAAATCTTTCATTTTTTTCTTACATGTTCAGTGCCTGCATTTTCATTTTACCTTTACATCAGAGCCATCAAAAAAATCTGCTACATAGATTATTAAAAAAAATCGTTCATTCCTAAGAATACATTAATACTTTTGTAGGATCCGAAAATGTTTGTCTAGTAGAGATAATCCTAATATTACCGGAGGAACATATTCCATATTCCGCGATTGTTAACTTCAATGACCCACAACGAAATGAGATCTTTTTTATGCGTTCTAGAAAAAAAAACAACAGTTTACATAGTTCGTGTGCTCTGAACAGAAATAAAAAATAACATTTTCGTACTGCTTTCTACTGTACAGTCGGTGCACTATGTGGGGAGTAATCGATGATGTTCTATTTAGGAAAATAATTCCACGGGTATATGATTTCCAACACGTCTGTTTCCTGTGATCTATAATCGATAATCCATGTAATACGTAATCCATTGTTACCTGGCACCGCAAATTGATCAAATAAGAAAGAGCCCCTTTGCATTTTTCGCTTACATAAATCATCAACTATAGATCATTTCTGTGTCAAGCAGTTGCTATGCTTAGACTAACTAAACTGAGTTAAGATTCGGCTATAATGCCAGCCGTACCTAGTCCACGTTGGTAGAGTTACACTTCAAATCAGCAAGACGTCGCTCAAGGCCAAAGGGTTAAATGGGGTGCTAAAAAGAGAATCGAATGTTTGTGTTCGAATACAAGGTAGCCACCAATTCCCCGTAGACTGAGGTGTGTTATCACAATTAGACGTATTTTACGGGTAGTGTTCTTATTGTCCATCTAACAAATGGGCAATGGACTCCCGTCAACGTCTGATTGTTGTGACTGCCGGTGATAACACGTCTATCTGGGATTGGCATATGCACATCTAGATATTTGAATCATGCACCCTGAGATTTGAGATGTTATAACAACCTTAACTAATCCACAACATTAATCACAACACAACATCTAAGTTTTTGGCGTTTGAATTCACAGTGAGGGGAGGGGTTAGTACTCTTCATGAAATATGTACACAATTGAGTGCTCCACGCCCTGAACAGAGGGAATGTATTACTTGGTAGTTTCAAGATGCGGTTATCACATACTCTTCGGCAACATCACTTCCAACTCTAGCTAGGGATCCTCTAACTAATGCCAGATCGCGTGTCTCCGTTGGTATTTTGTACGGCGTGATCATTCACCACAACTTCCGTAGGACACTACATCTCCCTTATTGCTTCGGATACAAATTATTGCCTTGGTTTCTCTTAAAAATTATATTAATAGTTAACGATATGTGCATCAATTATATTGATAATTAACATGTGCAGAATACACATCAACACTCAACACATATGCCACACATTTACTTATCAGATAACGGGTTTGGGGACGTCCGGGAAAAGATGCATGATTCAACTAGCCAGATGAGCTTGGAAATTGTCTGATTCGCAACACAGCAGATTCTCCAATGTATTTAAATATGGGAAGACTTTCTCGTTGGACATATTCAAATGCGTTCTATCGATTTCCAAAATAATGACTTTGACGAAGACTTCACATGCTTTGTTCCATTCCTGGTTCGGTTGGTATTCGCGAAGAACATATATAACTAAGAATCAGGACCACCAACGTGTTTGAAGCATTTGAATAACATGAAGTGAAGGATTTCATTCAAATTTTAACAATTTCAAACTACCTTCGGGTCTGTTAACTAATAGAAATTAATTTGCCTCACTGAACGGACATCGTCACTAGACAACAACACTGTACACACGTCATCGCGGATAGGTTTATTGGGTGTTGTGTGCTTCGAATACCGATGGAATGAACAATGCAGTCATTTTATCTGCCCACTGATTCGATGTTTATGGATGATTCGTGTAAATATGATGAGAATAAACATCAGTTAGCCACAAGCTTTTTCAACTGGTGTTTCAATCACGACAATCGAAACTATTCATTACATCGTGTAACAAAATCATATACAGCCTACCTACTCAGTTTGAGTAAAGCGGACCTGAGTCTGTTAACTGATCTATTGACCGAACACTGTCCGAGCAGATATCGCCTTGAACAGATAGGACAGATGATGAATGTTGTTTCTGTAATTTGTAAATTTGTTTACTGTGTAAACGCAATGTATTCGTCGAAGACTGTGGATTATTGAAAAGGGTATTCTTACGACTAATGAAATGTGGTCTGCAGGTCCAAAAAAATCTAAAACCTCCATAAATCAAATGACGCGGTTTTTGGTGGAAAATGCATAGTCCTAGAGCGTTTACAACTTATACTCATAGTGATATCCGACAATCGATAGAACTCGTATGATTATTCCACAAGACAATGCGTCTAATCAGTTGGAGGAAGCCAGGGAATCTGCTGTGCTACAGATAAAAGTAAAAACACAGTACATTTTAGAGAATTCAAACGGCTATCTCTCGCAGGACGTCCACCCTTCCCACCCTGGCTGTGACCCAACACTGAACATTTCATTACACATATCCCTTTGTTGCTTCGTTTCCAATTTGTGTAAAAGAACTGATGTGCGTGTGCAACTGATGACAATAAGTTGTAACCAAAGCAATAAGGGAGATGTAGAGTCAAACTGGAACTGTGGGTGCCTTCGAAATTCACACAGTGCATGGATATGATAGCAACAACGATCATTGTTGTTGTTATTGTGTGTAAGTGAACGACTGCACCTTTGAAATCCAACTGCTCTACGTATTCCTCTATTGGGAGAAGTTCACCTGTAAATTTCCCCGAACTTACTCCTTCTAAACAACTCCAGGCGTCAATTCTAAATTCATGTAAATGTTTTAATGTTGTTTCTATGTAGAATGTAACATATCAGCGAGAGAATGCCGGCTTTTCTCTGAAATGTAATTAGTTGACATTCTCAGTTTTCGACAAAAGTAACAATCGTTATCACTATAGCAAGACGAAAAAAGACGTCGACGGGGACCCGTTGTGTTGCCTAAGATACAATGTGAGAGAAGACTACCCGTTTGTACGTCTGCTGAAGATAACAGTTATGGCTCGGTATGTTGAAGAATGCTATGGATTCGAGCACGATCATTCGATTCTCCTTTTGTGTAAACCACGACCAATTTCGAATCGGTATCATTTTAATCGGATATCTAATAGGTTTTGGCGATCATGGATCAATCTTTAGAAGATCGATCTTTTCATCTCGATTTCCGAATTTTTGATCGATTCTTTGTATTTGAAAAAATCGCAAAAATCAATCCTTTTCTTCCGATTTTTTTAATAGATTTGTATTTCAGTGTACATCGATTCTAATCTCACCAAAGGGCACTTAAAAAATTCTATAAACATTATGTCAACATTTGGATCGCTTCACCGAGCTTGCTGCCAAAGTCAGTCTGATTCTCCTATGATTTACTTCCGTAAAAGTGGTGACAGGCAGCAGCTACTGAGGGGTCCAAGTTACTGCATCCTGTGCCTCATGCGATCACTGAACTAGATTATGACATTAGTTCCAGTCGAAAGGGTGTTTTATGGCATTGACGCTGTATTTGCTTTATTGCTTTCGATTTTCCAAAGATCGATTCTCTGGTAGCAATTTAAACGGTGGATTGATCCACACGCTGTTTTGAGAATCGATTTGTCAAGATCGATCTTTTTATAAAGGTCGTCCAATCCTAGTCGTAAATCTAGGAGAAGCAGTTGTGTAAGTTCGGTTATTACGAAACAAGCGGTTACAAGTTATATTTACACCATCAAATTCACTAGGTTGACAGTGAAAATTGTGATGAAATTGAATGATAACATTAGATTTTATGGAATTTCTTCTAACTGAGTTCTGAACGAAGTTCCAATTGTGGAATTTCTAATAATAATTTATTTAAATAAATAATTCCACGACATTACAATTCATATTCATATATTTCATATATTCATACCCTGGGAAATGCAATTTTTCTGGCCTTAAAGTTTTTTGTGGGTTTCATACTAAGAAACAAAATAAAATGCCTTTGATGTTTGAATAGAAATTTGTATTCTCTGTTTAAAGAAAAGATGATTTTAATATACAATAGAATAAAAACATTTATTGTAAAAACAGAAAGTGGGTTATATCTATGGTATAACCGCAATGGTGACGTAGGACTATCGTTGATTCAGTGATCCTTTGTTTGAAGTTGAATCTGAATTCATTCTGAATGAATGAATATTTGGGGGACTTCAAAAACGAGAGCGTTACGTTGGAGGCACAAGGTTTTATGTGTAAACGAGATGAAGGAACTTACGCCATTCAGTGGCGTCGACTTTCGGATTTGGTAAATTAATAAACACAAACGCTATTCGTACAAGCGTCGCCTCTATACTGTATATTGTCAACTGACATCTGTATTCAAAGAAAAGACTCTCGGGGCTTAAATACTAGTTTACAAAAATAGGCTTAAACTCTACACAGAATATTTACAAATTATGCTGGGCGGAGCATCGCACCAGCAGTTAGAGTGGGCTGTGATGGCCTTGGTCAGACGCGTTCTTCGGAGAGAGAGAGAAAGCACTTCTTTGTGGGTCAAAGTAAATAGGAAAAGAAAGTGCTGAAACATGTGTGCCGGATGCGCGCCACATGTTTGGTTAAATTTCTGCTGCTAGCTAAACTCGCAGCGGGGCGGAAGGAAGACAAACTCGCCGCTGCCCTTGGTGCGCGTCGAGTTATACAATCATAAATAGTAAACGAAATAGTATAAGTGATGAGTTGGGTTTAAGCGTGATCATATTACACCTTTCCCCTTTCGGAGAATGACGTAACATTGAGAAGTCATTCAAGTTAAATTAGGTGGAAAGATTCGTCTGACCTTACAATTTAGTGTTTATTCAATGTTTGTGATATGTACATTTTTCGTGTATTCAGGTAAAAATTAAGTTTGTTTATAAAGATTATCCTTATAATATGATTATACGGATTGTCTTCGTTGGGTGTTCTATTTGCTTATAAATATATTTATTTTTAATATTTGTTTAATATATACATTTTACATTTGATAATAACTGTCGGAAGGATTAACTGCTAACTAACTAATATATACATTTTACATTTGATAATAACTGTCGGAAGGATTAACTGCTAACTAGGTATCCCTTTCCCCTTAGGGTGGGGTTGCTCATATGGTATTATTCTGTTTTTATGTACAGTCTGGACTTTATTGGTTTGATCATCTCTTATTGTTACGTTAGGGTGTTTAATGTCAATTATTATATATGGTCCTACGTATACTTTGTCTAATTTGGATCTGTTTTCGTTTGATAGAAATACTAGATCATTAATGGCTACTTTTGATGGTCTAGCCATGGTTTTCTGTGTCTCATTTCTGGCTTTTCTTACCTTATCAATTATTTCCCTAGCGGTATTTGATGCTATTTGTAGTTTATATTTAAGTTCTTTGTAATATAAATCCATGTTGTAAATTGGTTCTACATATGTGCTTGTTGTGAGGTTTTGTGGTAATTTAGCATTCGTTCCAAAAACTAACTCGAATGGAGTGTATGAGAAATCTGTGTGTGGTGTTGTGTTGTAGCAGAATGTGTAGTAAGGCAACCATTCATCCCAGTCACTCTGTGCTTGGTTGACGAATTGCCTTACGTACTCGTTAAGACAACGATGGTTCCTTTCCAGGCTTCCTATTGATTGAGGGTGATATGGAGTGGAAAAATTTTGTTTAAGCTTCAGTAATGAAGCTATGTTTTCGAATAACTCGTTCTTATATTCAGTTCCTTGGTCTGTTTGGATGAGTTTTGGAATTCCATAGACCAGAATTAAGTTTTCTATGAAGGCTTTGGCTATGGTGGATGCTTGTTTGTCTATTGTGGGTTTAATAATGATGTATTTTGTTAAGTTGCATTGAATGGTCAGTGCGTATCGGTTTCCATTATTGGATCTGTTAAATGGTCCAATTGTGTCAATCGATACGCAGTCGAATGCTTTTTGGGGTGTTTTAATTTCGACGAAATTTTCGTTTGTTCGTATTGTGTGTTTATTTTGCTGGCATTTTATGCACTTCTTGATGTAGCTACTGATATCTTTTTTCATGCCACTCCAAGAATAGAGTCTGCTTAACTTTTTGTATAGTCTGGTGACTCCTGTATGTCCACCAGTGGGTGTATCGTGATTGTTTTTTATAATTTCGAACCTTTCGTTTTGGCTTTCTATCACACGCTTGGGTGTGTAGAGCACTATTTGCAAGTCTTTGAGCGTGTCATTACAAATCTTCTTAAAGGTTTGCACGCTGCATATTTGGAAAATTACGCTTGATAACGCTAGAGCTATCATGCTAATTTTCAAGTTTTTGGCCATATTTTCAACTTTCTTTACTAGTTTTCCCAGGGATTCTTTTGTGTTGCTTGCATTTTCAATTATTGTCGACGACTTTTCTTCGGTTCTTTTTTTATTCATTATTGCGCATTTCAAATTTTTGTTTCCGCTAGCGTTTGTTTCTTTATTCATTTCTAATGCGCGTCCGCATAGAAGTTTAGGTAGGTTTTGCCATTCTCGGGGTTCAATAGCCTCGTACGCTCTGAGCTGATCAGACTCAGTATCGTCGGGGTTTGAATTATTGTCTGTAATTTCTGTGTCGTTATTCGTTTCGTTTAGTTTTCTAGTCATTGCTCTGGTTTGTATACCCAGGACTTTTATAGTTTTAAGTGCCTCGGAATTAATTGCTATTCGTGATAGCGCATCTGCAGTCACATTTAGCTTACCTTGAACGTATTTTACATCAAAATGGAATTCTTCAAGATCCAACCTCATTCTTGTGAGTTTTGATGAGGGATCTTTCATTGAAAATAAATATACTAACGGTCTGTGATCCGTTTTTACTGTGAATTTCCTCCCGTAGAGGTATGGTCTAAAGTACGTAATTGCCCAGTGAATTGCTGTCAATTCCTGTTCAATTGTCGATTTATTGGCTTCACCTTTTGTGAAGGCTTTGCTTGCGTATGCAATGGGTAGTTCTATACCGTCGTTTTCTTGGGCTAAGACGGCGCCGCATGCTATTTTTGAAGCATCGGTTATTAGGGTGAATTCTTGTGTGAAATCGGGGAATTTGAGAACTTTTGGTGAGATAAGTTCGTTTTTCAATTTATTGAATGCATTTTGGCATTCGGGAGACCAATCAAATTTTGCGTTTTTTCTGAGCAATTTGTTTAATGGGTACGCTATTTCTGCGAAATTTTGTATGAACCTCCGGTAATAGTTGCAAAAGGCAACAAAACGCCTCACTTCATCTGCTGATGATGGTGTGGGGTAGTTTGTTACCGCTGAAAACTTTGATTGGTCGGGCTGTATACCTGCCGCTGAAATGTTGTGACCTAGATATGTTACGTCTGGTCTGAAGAAGGAGCATTTTTTGGGATTTAATTTTAAGTTGTAGTTTTGTAATTGTTTGAAAACGTTTTCCAAGTTAATAAGGTGATGGTTTATTGAGCAGCCGACGACGATGATGTCGTCGATGTAAAGGAATGCACATTCAGGTGGGAGTCCGCTAAGTGCTATGGACATCATTCTCTGAAAGCTATTTGGTGATATATTTAGACCGAATGGTAACCTATTGAATTCGTAGTGGCCGTTAGAGGTCGAAAATGCTGTGTACTTTTTTGATTTTTCGTCAAGTTCGATTTGGTGGAAACCTGACATTAAATCTAGGGTTGTAAAATATTTGGCTCTGCCCAAATGATCGAGGATTTCGTCGATTCTTGGTAGGGGGAATTTATCTGGGGTTATCTTTTTATTTAGTTGTCGAAAGTCAACCACTAATCGCCATTTTTTATCTTGAGTATTTGATTTCTTTGGGACTAAGAGGATGGGAGAATTGTATGGTGAGGTGGAATTTTGGATTATTTTGTTATTTAGCATGTGGCTGATTTGGTTATTTATTTCTGAAATTTGTGCTTCCGGGGTTCGATAATTCTTTATGTAAACGGGTGTCTTGTCTTGAAGGTGAATGGTTTGCTTGTAGAAGTTGTTGGTTGTCAATATGTCGTCTTCTAGTGCAAAAATGTCGTTGTATTTAGTGCATAATTCTGTTAATTTCTCCTGGGCATGTTGGGGTGTATGATTCAAATTGAGTTCCTTAATCAGTTTCTCGTGTCTACCTTTTGGGTTTTCTCCTAATTCCGTTGTAATGTGATTTATGGTGTATTCTTTAAGGGGGATAGTGGTGGGGGCGAAGGTTTTTGGGATTGATGTTGGTGTGGTATTTGTGTTAATTATTGTAATGAATTGTGAGTTTGGGTTTATTATTGTGTTTGCGCAAAAAATGCCTGGTTTGATTTCTTGTGCGATCACAAGGGCATCATCGTTTAGGTTGAGTGACGGGAAGTGTTTTATAATTTGGCATCTAGGGGGAATAATGTAATTGTTTTCCCAGCTATCTTGAATCGGAATTTCAATTTTGGTGTTTTCATAGTTGAAGGTCATTAGCCATGTTTTGAGGCATAGGTTACATTCATATTTGGTGAGGAAATCTCTGCCTAAAATGCCATCTGCAATTATAGGAAACTTGTTGTTGACGATTTGAAATTGGTGTGGAATTTGGATATCGTCAAAAATGATATTTGTATTTGTGCTCGCTATGGATTCGGTCTTTCCCTCCGTAACTCCATTAATAATGCATCTATTTCCGGGGTGTATTAATTGTTTTCCGTTAATTTTTTCTTCTTTTACTATTGAGATGTCAGCGCCTGTATCAATTATTAATATACATGGTTTGCTTGACATTTGTAAGTATAGTGTAACGAACATTGAACAATTCACGTCGCATTTAAAAATATTTAATGTTGGTCTCCGTAATGTTTGTTTTCCTCCAATGTCAATGCCGGTTCGGACTGGAGGGCGTCCGTCGGTTGTGACTCGTTTCCCGTTAGGCGGATGTATTGCTGAGGGCGGTTAAAATTTGTATTCCGCCTATTGTTGTTGTTGTTATTTCGCTGTGGGTTTATGTTTGAGAATTGGTCTCGAACTTGGTTTTGCTGGCCAAAACGGTTATAGTTATTACGCGGTTGGTTTTGAAAATTATTTTGGTTGAAATTGTTGCGGTTGAAATTGTTTTGGTTTCTACCGCGGTTATGGAAGTCGTTTGGCCTGCGCCTGTAATTATTATAATGTGTGTCAACGTTGTTGTTGAAACGGTTGGCGTTTCTGTTGGTTTGCGAGTATGCAAATACTGATGCGCTCGCATTATTTAAGTTTTCCTCCAACGCTTTAGTCATCGCGTCGGAGTATGAATTGAAATTCCCTGCTCTTATGATGAGCGAGGTTTTTTCGTTTTTTAACCCTCCGGCTAAATGTTTGACGCCTTCTTTGTTTGCCATAGATTTGGCAACTTGGGGCGGAATTTCTTTAGCGGTGTACGCTGTTTCCAAACTGAACACCAATTTTTCTAAATCCAGGCAAAATTGTTCGATTCCACCGTTTTGTTTCAAGTTAGCCATTTTAGCTAGAACTTGTTCCGGTGGGCTGGTCGTTATTTTAGCTTTTAAAATTTTGCTTATCTCGCTCACCGATGTCGGTGTTTCAGTGAAGGCATTTCTCGCCCGTCCCTCTAGTTTGGTTAGTATGACGTTAATTATGGTTGCTTTGTTTTCCGGTGTTTCAAATGTTTTCACCAAGTTTAAAGCGTCAGCGAAGGCTTTCAGTTTGTCTATGTTTCCGTCGAATTGCGGAACTATAGACGATGTAGTCTTGATTATTTCGAGTATGCTAGCCATTTTCGGTTTTCTTTGTAACCTGAGGCAAAATAGGACGGCTAGCGCAATTTCCTTGAGTGTTCTTGGTCTACCCTTTTCGATTGACGCCTTAATTGCGTTCAAAAGTTGGTCCGCCTTTTCGGTTATTTTTATGATTTCTGAGCCGTGGGTTGTGTCTAGTAACGTAGACGACAATTTTTTAATCTGTTTCACGAGCGCTTCCGCTTCCGTGAGGCGTTTGGCTAAGGTACTTTTCCTTAGTTTTCTGACCAGTTCCTGTTGTATAGTCAGGTGTATATGTTTTAGTTTTTGTATATTCAATTGGATGAGCTTTGTTACTTCGTCCATTCAAGGAGACAAGGAAAAATGGTTATCGGTAAAGAATTTATTATGCTGAGGCTGCGTTCGAACGCATGTTTTAAAATTTTCGAATTCTTTTAGACGGTGTCGACTACGGCTGCGTGAGCTTTTGCCGCTTGCATAGCATGTGCATTCATGCATGCCTTATATGCTTTGTATATTTTCGAAATTAGTAGTATGGATATGAGGGCAAGTGTGACGCAGATAATCGCTCCTTGAGCTTCGTGCATTACACTGTGGTTCTCTAGGTGATTTAAAATTTGGATTTGAGCGTCGCCCGTGTTACTAACGGGTTTGGTATTAAATAACCCCATGTTCAACGGTACATATGTAAAACCAATTTTGTGGGTATTGTAATTGCTTTTTTTTTTTTTTTCTAATTCCTACTACCTATTCCTACTGCCGCGTGGGTATTACGATAAAAAATATTTTGTGCCTCGACTATAAATTTATTACATGATATCCGTATATAAAAGGATTAGACTAACTCGAGTCTGACTTACGCCACGTTTTCTCCGCAAGTGTCCTCTTCTCGGGGTTGGGGGGGGCGTGAGTGCCTCTGCTTCCGTCAGATCTCAGGGGTGTCCAGTTGGATCCAAATCGATGTTCATTTTTTTTTTTTTTGAAATACTGCTTGACTTGCGAATGTTATTTATCCAGGTGGCTACTGTCAGCTTCACGATTTCACTTGTGTCTGCGATTCTAATTTTTCGTAAACGGCTTCAATAGTTTCCGCTGGGGTCCAATTTCTTCCCCGCTTTGCCGATTTTCACTTTCACCATCTTTTCGCTGAATGTTTCGTTACTCAATTTATTCACACTTGCACTGCGTCCGGTTGGTTTAAAAGTTCATTTAGCGAATTTTTCTTAGCTTAAATGATTCATATTCACACCGTACCCGGTTGGTTGGGACCTAACACACACAACACAACAGTAGGCTTCTTCTTCTTCTTGTTTTTAAAAGGCTTTAAACTTTGCAGTTCACCATTGCCTCTGCTCAGTAGGCTCTAAACTCTGCGTTTAAATTCACTTTAATACGCGATAACAGCATCGGATCTGTCGGTTCACTCGTGACTCGGTGTCACTGGTCGCCATGTAAACGAGATGAAGGAACTTACGCCATTCAGTGGCGTCGACTTTCGGATTTGGTAAATTAATAAACACAAACGCTATTCGTACAAGCGTCGCCTCTATACTGTATATTGTCAACTGACATCTGTATTCAAAGAAAAGACTCTCGGGGCTTAAATACTAGTTTACAAAAATAGGCTTAAACTCTACACAGAATATTTACAAATTATGCTGGGCGGAGCATCGCACCAGCAGTTAGAGTGGGCTGTGATGGCCTTGGTCAGACGCGTTCTTCGGAGAGAGAGAGAAAGCACTTCTTTGTGGGTCAAAGTAAATAGGAAAAGAAAGTGCTGAAACATGTGTGCCGGATGCGCGCCACATGTTTGGTTAAATTTCTGCTGCTAGCTAAACTCGCAGCGGGGCGGAAGGAAGACAAACTCGCCGCTGCCCTTGGTGCGCGTCGAGTTATACAATCATAAATAGTAAACGAAATAGTATAAGTGATGAGTTGGGTTTAAGCGTGATCATATTACATATGCATCCAATATTGGATACGGAAATATCCTACTGATGGGGAAGAATAATCTTCAGAAGCTATCCTGTTAATTGCGATTGATTAAAAAATCACAAAACCAAATGTATTTGGTCACAGTGTTACATGGATAGAAAACATTCAAATAAACTCTTTCACATGAACGTAATTTTAAATTCCCAGAGGAACTGGCAGATTATTTTCAGTAACGATTAGATATTTCCACATTTTCCTCGATACTGGAAGCCCACCAGTGGTTAATGCTAACTCGATAACCATCTGTTAATAGCACTTGCTTGAAACATATTTGGTCACAGTTTTACATGGATAGAAAACATTCAAATAAACTCTTTCGCATGAATGTATTTTTAAATTTCCAGACGAACTGGCAGATTATTTTCAGTAACGATTAGATATTTCCACATTTTCCTCGATACTGGAAGCCCACCAGTGGTTAATGCTAACTCGATAACCATCTGTTAATAGCACTTGCTTGAAACATGTCACAGTTTTACATGGATAGAAAACATTCAAATAAACTCTTTCACATGAATGTAATTTTAAATTCCCAGAGGAACTGGCAGATTATTTTCAGTAACGATTAGATATTTCCACATTTCCTCGATACTGGAAGCCCACCAGTGGTTTATGCTAACTCGATAACCATCTGTTAATAGCACATGATTGAAACATATTTGGTCACAGTGTTACATGGATAGAAAACATTCAAATAAACTCTTTCACATGAATGTATTTTTAAATTTCCAGAGGAACTGAGAAACATCAAAATAAACTCTTTCACATGAATGTAATTTTAAATTCCCAGAGGAACTGGCAGATTATTTTCCGGGTCTTTCTCGATGCTGAATGGCATCCAAGCGGAAAGAATTCCATGCGTGTATGTGTGTGTGTAGCGGCTGCTTCGATGGTCACCTTCTCTTCTCCTAAAGGACCGGCTTCTCTGTGCTCCCTCACAGTTTCAAACAAACTGCTCGCGTTTCAGGGCAGATCTCGATCCTTCGCCGTCCAGCATCCTCAGCAACGATGTTGTCTTGTCGATGTCCTCACGAAAAATGAATGCGTCTCACCACCAGAATATCGCTTAAGTATGCTTTTTGTGCGTGATTGAATCGAGAGAAGGCGTGGTTTACGATGGCAATTTGGAAGGCAAACTAGAGGGGAATGAACTCTCTGAGCTCGGAACTTTCGGCGACTGAGCAATAATCGATTGCGGGCGCATACAATATTGGATACGGAAATATCCTACTGATGGGGAAGAATAATCTTCAGAAGCTATCCTGTTAATTGCGATTGAATGAAAAATCACAAAACCAAATGTATTTGGTCACAGTGTTACATGGATAGAAAACATTAAAATAAACTCTTTCACATAAATGTATTTTTAATTCCCAGAGGAACTGGCAGATTATTTTCAGTAACGATTAGATATTTCCACATTTTCCTCGATACTGGAAGCTCACCAGTGGTTTATGCTAACTCGATAACCATCTGTTAATAGCACTTGATTGAAACATATTTGGTCACAGTGTTACGTGGATAGAAAACATTCAAATAAACTCTTTTACATGAATGTATTTTTAAATTCCCAGAGGAACTGGCAGATTATTTTCCGGATCTTTCTCGATGCTGACTGGCACCAAACGGAAAGAATTCCGCGCGTGTATGTGTGTGTGTATGTAGCGGCTGCTTCGAGATCTTCCCGGGGAACCGTTTGTGGCATCACTCTCCTCCTGGTGGATTCATGTCTGGCCTAAGGTGCACAAACAGGAATCTTGGTGACACCGTTCATCAGCGCTTTCATGATAAACGAAGAGCTTCACCACAGCAGCGACAACATGCTCCAATCGCTGTTCAATTAGAACTGAGTGGATTTCCGAGCGGCGTTCGCTTATATACCGATTGGTGATTTCAATAACTTGTTTTGAAAGCAATTTTAAGACTATTGAAACAAATTTTTGGATCAAAAAGTAACAAGTATAGAACGCGTAGACATTTTATCTTTCGAATGAAGTGTTTATCATACCATTTCGTTCAGTTGTTTAGGAGCTATTAACGCTCAAAATCTCGGTCTCCGGCGTAATGCTTTCGTTTTCGAAACTTTGATTTTACACCCCGGTATAGAAATGAAAGACGTAGTCCTACGTCAAAAGACATTTGATCTTTCAAAGATAGATTCGGTAAAGATCGATTCTTTGGTACCGATTTAATCAATGGATCGATCCCTCCGCCGCACAGTGGGGCCGTTTTGAAAAAAGACGGTCAAAAATCTTTTCTCGTCTTACCTTACATTTTAGAGCTTTGGTGTGTTCAGAAAAGTTGTTCAGAATGTTGATTTGGATAATTTTTCAGTTTCATTTAAACTCTTACTGAGTTACAGTAAAAATAAAAAAAAAACTAACTTTTTATACTTACGAGATAGTTGAGTTATGTTTTCAGCAACATTGTAGAACTATAAATTTCATGAAACTTTACTGAAGATACATAATATCTATCTATCAGTCCTTCCAAGATATAACTGTTGTTCTGGGGAGACTATCTCAAAAATAGTTTTTTAACTTAAGTTATGCCTAAATCATATTATATCAACTCAACATGTTCCACAAAGTTTTAGATAACATGAAAATACATAACTTTGCTGAATACACTATTATTGTTAAATGACACCATTGCGATGTACAGTGGTTACAAAGCAAAAATATGTCACTTTTATTCATTAGGTTTTTCAAAACTGTGCACGTTTGTGCATCCATACTCAACGTCATTTTGTTCGTCAGGGTTTGAAGTATTCGGCAAACTGCTTTTTGAACTCGGGAACTCTCGGAAACATCACGCGAACGAAACTACCACAAATCGTTGGTGATGAAGCGCGGTCATCTGTGTGGGAGGGGTTTGATGCATTGATTGGCAATCTTCGATCCTCACATGATCCAAAAGCTGCTGCAATAACTATTGAGATAAATATTTAGCGGAACCACATTTGCTGAGAATAAGCGACCCTTTGCTTTGGTGGAATGAAAGGAAATCTATCTCTACGCGGCTCTACTATTTTTTTGAAAATATTATGTACCATGAAAATACTTCAGTACCATGTGAGCGAGTTTTCTGAAAGCAGGACAAGTTTGCAGTGTGTCACATCAAATTGCATCACGGAAACGCTGTAGAAATTTAATTTTAAGGAATTATATCTTCAGCTTTCGCTTATAATCAGATAAGAGTGTATAGATCACGTTGGCCATGTTTCACTGTCAATTTTTCGTGAATTTGGAAAAATGTCGTCGAACGAAAAAGAGCGTGGTGAATTAATCCTGCGCACTCATTTCGAGAATCCGGAGTTGTCACATCGGGACATCGGTAAGATGCTGGGAATCGTCCAATCCACGGTCAGCAGAGTACTAAAACGATACTTCGAGAATCTAACCATCGACCGGAAGGTGAAGAACGGCAAAAATGGATGCTCCGTCAGTGAAAAAGATCACAAGCGCGTAGTTAAGCAGTTTAGACGTGATCCAAGAAGTTCGGTCCGGGATGTCGCCAATAAGCTGAATTTGTCAAGTTCATTCGTCCAGCGGACCAAGCAGCGGGAGGGCCTGCGTACATACAAGGTTCAGAAGGCTCCTAACCGCGACGAAAGGCAAAACATGGTGGGGAAGACGCGAGCCCGGAAGCTGTACACCGAAATGCTGACGAAGCCGCATTGCCTGGTAATAGACGACGAAACCTACGTCAAAGCGGACTTTCGTCAGCTACCGGGCCTGTTGTTCTTCTCCGCAGAGGACAAATTCAGAGTTCCGGAGGAGATTCGCAAGCAGAAACTATCCAAGTTTGCCAAAAAGCACATGGTGTGGCAAGCGATCTGCTCTTGTGGAAAGCGGAGCGCCCCCTTCGTGATGACCGGCACGGTAAACGGGCAGGTTTACCTTAAGGAGTGCCTACAGAAGCGCTTACTACCACTATTGAAGCAGCACGAGGGCCCGACCATCTTCGGGCCGGATCTCGCTTCGTGCCACTATTCAAAGGACGTGTTGGAGTGGTACGAAGCCAACGGGGTCACCTTCGTGCCAAAGGAAATGAACCCGCCCAACGCGCCGGAGCTTCGCCCAATAGAGAAATATTGGGCGATTATGAAGCAGGCCCTCCGGAAGAACCCAAAAGTTGTCAAATCGGAGGCGGACTTCAAGAGAAAATGGATTTCTGTTAAAAAAAAACTACAACCTGACGTTGTACAGAACCTTATGGACGGGGTAAAGAGGAAGGTGCGAGCATACGGGCTTGGGCTCGAAGTATGAATAAAAAGAAAATGCCAAAAGTTGTTTAATAGTTTTTATTTTACTGTCTAAAATTTTCAAAAGGATCGGTCTACTGGGCGAATTTCCACAGCGTTTTTTCCGTGATGCAATTTGAGGTGACACACTCTTTTGTAGACTTTCATCAGATAACAATGAAAAGATCTTCTTGAATGGCGTTAACGTTCCCTGTGGAACTTTTGCCGTCTCAACGTATGTATTAACTGGCGTCATGTATTAATACATAGTTGAGATTTCTTAAGCCAAATAACACACCTTGAATGTATTCTGAGGGGCAAGCTCTAGAATACGCGTGACCACAGTGCAAGTCGAAGGAAATTTTTTTGACGAAAAATCCCCCGACCAGAACGGGAATCGAACCCGAACACCCGGCATGATAATGTGAAGCGCTAACCACTCGGCCACGGGTGCACTAACATTGAAAAGATAATGTTTATAAATAAAAAAAGTAAAGAAGATTATTGTGATGGAAGTATATCAGAGAAAACCTTCAGTAAAGTAATATTTTTACTATTCTCTGCACTGATTATTGTTTTAAACATTATTTTTTACGTCTTCCATTATTTACATATCCGAATAAACCAGTTCTTCAAAAGAGTCGTCGAGCCACTCAAATGAGCCGGTTCTTTTCATTGAGCGCACGGCTCTGAGCCGCTCACTGAAATGAACCGTTTTGCCCATCTCTAATCCACATACCACGTGGACAGAAAAAGCACGATTTTAGACACCATCGAGGGGGAGATGGACAAAGCGTGAACATTTCCTATACCCCCTCCTCTGTTGTCCAAGTGGCTGTTTTTCTCGGAAATAAATCATGAAAATAATTCAATTGTGCTGGAAATCCATTTTATGTTTCAAATAAGTACCGATTATTTGATGTATTTATCAATAAAAAAAATTAAAATAAAATAATCAATAAAATAATTTATATGTTCAATGTGTTCAATAAATTTATGCGTCCCTGTCCGGCCACAGTATCTGCGCTCGACCGTTGTCGTTAACTTAATACAAAACTTCCCCATCGCTCGCAGAACTTTCAGAGGACGTGTTTCATACATCGGCTGAGAATTATCGTAAGACAACATTCAAGATAACTTCAGAAATGTTCTTGAATATGTAACAGATCAGTTGAAATGATTAATATAGTGTAGGACCTGATAACTATCTTCGTTTATAAAGGGTGTGTCACATCAAGTAGACCGATCCTTTTGAAAATTTTAGACAGTAAAATAAAAACTATTAAACAACTTTTGGCATTTTCTTTTTATTCATACTTCGAGCCCAAGCCCGTATGCTCGCACCTTCCTCTTTACCCCGTCCATAAGGTTCTGTACAACGTCAGGTTGTAGTTTTTTTTTTAACAGAAATCCATTTTCTCTTGAAGTCCGCCTCCGATTTGACAACTTTTGGGTTCTTCCGGAGGGCCTGCTTCATAATCGCCCAATATTTCTCTATTGGGCGAAGCTCCGGCGCGTTGGGCGGGTTCATTTCCTTTGGCACGAAGGTGACCCCGTTGGCTTCGTACCACTCCAACACGTCCTTTGAATAGTGGCACGAAGCGAGATCCGGCCCGAAGATGGTCGGGCCCTCGTGCTGCTTCAATAGTGGTAGTAAGCGCTTCTGTAGGCACTCCTTAAGGTAAACCTGCCCGTTTACCGTGCCGGTCATCACGAAGGGGGCGCTCCGCTTTCCACAAGAGCAGATCGCTTGCCACACCATGTGCTTTTTGGCAAACTTGGATAGTTTCTGCTTGCGAATCTCCTCCGGAACTCTGAATTTGTCCTCTGCGGAGAAGAACAACAGGCCCGGTAGCTGACGAAAGTCCGCTTTGACGTAGGTTTCGTCGTCCATTACCAGGCAATGCGGCTTCGTCAGCATTTTGGTGTACAGCTTCCGGGCTCGCGTCTTCCCCACCATGTTTTGCCTTTCGTCGCGGTTAGGAGCCTTCTGAACCTTGTATGTACGCAGGCCCTCCCGCTGCTTGGTCCGCTGGACGAATGAACTTGACAAATTCAGCTTATTGGCGACATCCCGGACCGAACTTCTCGGATCACGTCTAAACTGCTTAACTACGCGCTTGTGATCTTTTTCACTGACGGAGCATCCATTTTTGCCGTTCTTCACCTTCCGGTCGATGGTTAGGTTCTCGAAGTATCGTTTTAGTACTCTGCTGACCGTGGATTGGACGATTCCCAGCATCTTACCGATGTCCCGATGTGACAACTCCGGATTCTCGAAATGAGTGCACAGGATTAATTCACGACGCTCTTTTTCGTTCGACGACATTTTTCAAAATTTACGAAAAATTGACAGTGAAGCATGGCCAACGTGATGTATACACTCTTATCTGATTATAAGCGAAAGCTGAAGATATAATTCCTAAAAAAATTTCTATAAATTTCTACAGCGTTTTTTCCGTGATGCAATTTGATGTGACACACCCTTTAGGACTGACCATTTGAATTTTATTGTTTTGTTCAGCTGCGAAACATTAAAAAACGCCATTATTTTATAACTATAGAACCAGATGGAAAACTATCACTCTTTTACCATCAGTTTTTGTATGAATTACAACAAGTTAATAATTGATAAATCATTCTAAGTTCTCGATTAGTTCAGAACAATATATTCAGCGTGATTTTGAACATGCGGCGGCGGTTGAAACTAGTAAACATTTAGAAAAAAACTGCTCGTGCAAACTCTTTATTGTATTTATTCTGTGCAATAGATGAAATGGATAATATTGATATCCAATCGGAGTTAGATAGTATTTGGGACAAAAACCATAGTGTTAAAAACTACATTTTTATAATGTTGTGATAGACTGAACAATCATTGACACCGCATGCTAATCACATCACTAAACAAGATAGTACCGACGACATTGAGCAATTTGCTCTACTTCAACAATAAATTTCTACATTCACGTTTCATCACACATTCAATACTACCGCCGGAAGTAGTTCGTCTGAGCGACAATGATGTTGTCCGGCTTCAACAGAGCATAATAATTGGTTGGGTGGTGTCTGGCGACTTCAAGAAACTTGGTAAAATAATGAACCTGTCGTAACAAAGTTGGTGGTGGTCATCTATCGACTATCTCTCTATAAAACATCATAAATTTTGGGAAAATAGAGGGTATTAAAAAATGTCACAGGAGAGTTTTTATCCAAGACATGAGCGCACAGTTGACGTAGGATTTCGTTAGACTATCTGTTGCATGCTGATTTTGGTTATTTTTGAAAAATTGCATCGTTAACCTATGATGATGATTTGGTGGTCCTAAAACGGGCCGTTTTGTTTCGTTTTTGGGTATTTTTGTTCACTCCACCAGTGTTACAACCGAGTGATGATTTGTTTATTTGTTTATTTGTTTAAATTAAAGTTCATCTGACAACATCGTCTTAATGAAATAAAATACTTATAGATAATTACAACCACATCAAAACATGACATTAACACTTTGACGACCATGGCGTTTCGGCCAAAAGGTTCGTAAAAACCTGGTAGGTACCCGTTGGTAGTACTGCACACGCGGCCCCAACTCAAGGTAAACGAGTAAATATCGATGAAAATCATTATAAAACAATTTATTTTTTCGAAATTACAGTTTTTACAACATTATTTCAAACTCGTAAAATGTCTTCTATTAAAACAATCCAGACATAAAAACTTTTCAGAGCATTTCGGGCAGTGCTAAATTGTAATTGGTAGAATAATACAAGCAGTCATGCCAAACTATTAGATCGAAGTGTCCTACTATGTATTGAGGCCAGTAGAAAACGAAAAACACATTAGTTTTATCTTAAAACGTGTGTTGTAGCGCACACGTTTGAAACTTTGAAAGATTTCGCGTGTGCAGTGCTACACTCATAGCCCCAGCGGAATAATTTTCGAGTGCAGTACGACACTCATGGCCGTCAAAGTGTTAAGCACATTAAAATTCTCGATCCTGTTTCTGAAGCGTGGTGACGGTTCTCCGAAATCAAAAAAAAAAGTTCTACTAATGAAAATGTCCTTATCATTCCCGTTATCGGTTCATGATGACCAAACGTTGAGCGATGCGGGAGCGGCTGCAGCAAATACGACGATCGTAGGATTCGGCTGGGAGCACGAAAGTTCACCATCTCTAGCAAGTTAGGTGCGTCAAATTCACCACAGATTAGTTTCGTAACGAAAGTGGCTTGTTGAATACGTCTACGTCGTTCAAGCGTATCCAGATTCAGCAATCGACATCTAGCTATATATGGCGGCAGATTCCGTGGATCACGCCTAGGTAGATGCCTGAGCGGCCTACGGATGAAGCGTTTCTGAATTCGTTCAATCCTGATGCTCCACATGTGTTGATAAGGGTTCCATACTATCGATGCGGTTTCAAGAATTGGCCTTACAAGAGAACAGTAGAGTGACTTCAGGCAGTAAGGATTGGTGAAGTCCCTAGATATTCCTGAAATGAACCCAAGCTGACGATTGGCTTTAGTGATCAGCGCAGAGTGGTGTGCGTCGAAGGTTAGTTATGGGCCGAGCGCTACACCCAAATCGTTGACCTGACTTACTCTCTCCAAGATGAAATAATCGATCATGTACTCGAATATAACTGGCTGTCTTTTTCGATAAAAACTTAGTAATGCTGATGGTAAGTTTATTCAGCCGGCACCAACATACGAACTGGTCAAGCACCTGATACGATATGTAGAGCATATTGGGAATCACTTCTTTTTAATATTCCTTTATTTTTCCAATCTTTCTGGTCGCATTAACTTTCCTTGGATGAAGACGAACACAACAAAACAGTCCGCTTTAAATCGGACGGTCCGTAATCAAGCGGGAACCCACATTGGTTTTCATTTATGAAAATTGGAGTAAATCGTGTTATATTTCATGTCATTTTAAGTTTCTTGTTTTTTTTAGAAAATTAATGCTTTATTCTGCAAAAATGGTTACAAATTTTATTTTCAAAGTATTGCCCATCGCTAGTCACAACTTTTTCCCATCCATTTCTGGCAATTCAGGGATTCATTTGCGGAAATAATCGGCCGGTTTGTCGGCTAACCACGAATCGATCTAATTTTTGAATTAGGACCTCCCATTTCAGCGTTTCCAAGTATAATTTGACCGGTTTCGCGACAAGCGGCCGAGCATAGTCGTGCTGCGATATAACTTTATCATGTCTTTGCTCGTATTGTGGCCGTTTTCCTTCAGTGGGCTCAAACGCATCAACTGTCATCGGTAGAGGTCCCCCGTAATGGTTACATTCGGTTTTGGCAACTCATAGTATACCACACCCAGCTGGTCCCACCAAATAGACAGCATAACCTTCTGGCCGTGAATATTCCATGCGGCCGTCGATGTTGATGCATGGCCGGGGTATCCATACATTGACCGACGTTTAGGATTGTCGTAATGGACCCACTTTTCATCGCCAGTAACGATTCGATGCAAAAAAAACCCCTTTCTTTTATGCCGTTGGAGCAGTTGTTCGCACGTGAAAAAACGGCGTTCGACTTCTCGTGGCTTCAATTCATACGGTACCCAATGTCCTATCTTTCGGTTGATTCTCATTGCTTTAAAACGATCGGCTGTGGTTTGCTGAGCTACTCCAGGTGTATCTGTAAGTTCTTGTTGCGTTTGTGACGGATCTTGATCGAGTAAAGCCTCCAATTCTTTATCTTCAAACTTTTTGGCAGTCCGGAACGCTCTTCGTCTTCCAAGTCAAAATTAAATTGAAATTTATTAACATATGACTGAGCAATAATTGTGAGTACAAGAGAAAAAGAGTATGTTCGATTTGAAAATCATGTATTTCCGTTTGGATAAGGGACGAGATTTATCAATTGTACGAGCGTTTGAGCGTTAATACTTCCTAACCAACTGAATGAAATTGCATGATAACCACTTCAGTCCAAAGATAAAATGTCTACGCGTTATATGCTTGTTACTTATTGATCCAAAAACATGGTTCAATAGTTAAAAAATTGATGAGAAAGCATGCTATTGAGATCACAAAAATCTGCTTATAAGCGGGTGCCAGCACAGTAATCCCCTCATTCATAATTGTACAGCGGTTGAAGCAGCCAATCATCTACCGGTGAACATGATCGCAATCAAGACACTGGAGAAACAAACGGCATTGGTGCATCGAGTTTGTTAAAGGTTCCCCCTAAGACCCTAAAGGCATACACCGGGAGAAGTGGTAACACACACACACACACACACACACACAACTTTTTGTCGAGTTAGCATCGATTGACGGGGGCGGCGAGCGTCGAGCGAGAAAAATTCAAAAAATCGATCAAATAAATTATTTTTGTAATTTCTTCGATCAAGTGTGATCAACGTCATATTACGTCTTTCGGCAAATTATTTGAGCGACAGATATTTTGTCTATTGTAATTGATATATATGCTACCTTCGAACAAATTGTACCTAAACCAACCGCAGTCTTACGTCAGCCTTGCGGTTATACCACAGATATAACCCTAGTTTTTTTCCATTTCTAATCCAAAATTTGAAAAGCTGCAGAAGGTGCAGTTAATCCACCATAAATCAAATTGACCTAAACAAAAATCTGTCCAGTCGAAAATACAATTTTAGTTTGTCCACTTTTTTGAATGCGTTAGTTCAGCGCGCCTGTGTCAAATCAAGTATGTTTACCAACATATAAATGAAATTCTCTTTTTAGTGATTTACAATAGTTTTATAGGATACTAGCTGACCCGCCAAACTTTGTCCCGCCCAAAATTTATTTTTCGTTATCACATCCACATTTTCTTACTAAGCGCACGCTCATGGGTCCAATCGCAGAACTGTTCATTGATTGATCTTGTAATCTACCCTTTAAAATTATTTTTCACTATGAAGTTTCGGTATTTCTACCAAAACTCGACATTATAACATCAGATACAATTCTCGTGCAAGATTTTTCATCCACTTGCAAATAACATGCTTCTCCGTTACATGGAATGAATGTTTGATACAGAAAATATGATAGAATGAATACAGCCCTAAATCGGACAATTCCTTTCTCAAGATTTGCTCTTATCAACACATTCGGCGATCCATTTTTATTAATGTAGATAGAAGACGATATAGGAGTGCGTTTTATCACATTAAAATCAATTTTTACTTTTGAACGAAGACACATTTCGTTACCGCAAACATCAAATGGACTAACAACGCTTGTCAATATGTAATTGTAGAACACATGCGAATTGATTTTTTCGATTTTCCCATTTTCCGAGTTTTCCGAAAATTTTCAATTGTCATGTTTGGTTGGAATTTCTTTGGTTGAAATATGTGCATTATTTTTATGGAACCCTCTCTCCTTTCCAGAGAAGGAAGGGGTGTCGTACCATCACAAAAGCACTTCTCGTACTCAAAAACCCTCACATCCCAAATTAGGCTCCATTTGCTTGATTCATTCTTGAGTTATGCAGAAATTTGTGTTTCATTTGTATGACAGCACCCTCTTAGAGAGGGGGAAGGGGTCTCGAACTATTATAAGAACCTTCCCCGACCCCAAAAACCCCTACATACTAATTTTCATGTCGATCGGTTCAGTAGTTTCCGAGTCCATAAGAATCAGACAGACAGACAGACAGACAGAAATCCATTTTTATATATAAAGATTTTTACGAATTCACATGTTTTAAATGCTTCTAAAGTCTACCTTCTATTGTTGTCGATGCGCCTCTCATTTGAGCTAACTTTTGATCAACCACCAGATGATTATTTGGTACGTATTCAGATCTTTTCTGGATTATAATACTTGCAAATATTGTAAACATCATGCTTGCACACCATTTGTATCTGATTTATATATTTCAATCATGTAATTAATGAATCTCGATGACCTAAATTCTGATCATGGTTTGTCCGATGCACTGATGTTGGTTTTCCCACATGCTTACTATGACAGCCGCTTAGCGCGCTACAATTTGTTTATTGTGTCTTTCGCGCATAGCGGAAATAAGATTTTTTTAAATCACCTTTAAAATGCCCAAGAAAAGGCAATATTCTGAAGAAATCTGATTATGAATGGATCAATATGATGACAGTAAACTCAGAACAATGAAGAATGCAACATGTACTCGGAAATTCAAATATATCCGTTAAAAACTGGCGATTTATGAAAACGGACAAATCATGATCATTTTTCAGACAATCCATGTTCAATGGTGGACAAACCATGATCATCATTTCTCTTCAATGAAAATCGTGAAAAACATAAAAATTTTAATGATTTGAACGGCTTATGCTGTTATTAGTAACTAGAGGCTTTTCAACAAACCCAAACTCCTCTTGATTACATGTGATATTCATGAAGAAAAATCGATTTGCATTTACTTGTTTTGGAACACACCCAAAATCGGACAAACCAACATCATTTACCCTTATTCCAGTCCTTATTTACGTACATAGCAGCCAGGTACTCGAATAAGACGTTCGTTTCCAAACAATAGGAAGCTTTATTCTACAGTGAGAATTCTACTAACAACCATTGATTTTAACTATACTTCATCAATCGATAGAAGTGAATTGATGAGATAACGTTAAGACATCTAACGAATAATAACAAAATTCTGGAGAATCTGCTGTCCTACGAATCAAGAAATCTGAGAAATGAATTATGTGAAGCATATGTCTCGAAGAATTTTGAATTGGATGTTATTTCCCGTTAAATAACATTTAATTCAAAATACTAATTAAAATTAGAATATTCCCCCAATTAATGAATAATCCTTGTTGTCATATATAATATTGGTGTTGGTACATATAAGCAATAAATTTGAAGCAATTAAGTTGCATTTGGAGCAATAAGTTACATTTCAAGCAGTAAGTTTACATTTCAAGCAATAGTTTTGGCATTTCAAGCAATAAGAAGCAATTAACATTATCATTAGCGATTAAGGAGGAGTAGCGTTGTGTCCCATGGAAGGTATATTCTCATGTTCATCCAGTACAAAACCCAACGGAAGTGAACAATCTATACCTAATTGATTCCAAGCCATGCCCTACCGTCTTTCCGTCCAAAGAGGAAATCACTCTGTACATTCCCCGAATTCCTCTTTTGTGTGCAAAATAATCTCTAAGGTGCTATGTATCAGTTAAGTACAAAAACTCGAGACACTGCGCATAACGAAATCTTCATAGGATGCATAATGTCCATTTCTCTCACTACCGTTATCGCAACACAGAAGGTAAAGACACTTGGTCGGAATCCAACATTGGTACAATGTTGGATAGCTACGAGTCTGTTGTGTCCGTTGCGGTAATACTCAGTTGTCCGTTAAACCGGGCAACGCCGGATTCGAGGCAAATATTCGATTCTCTTTTAATAACACCCCATCTCTATATTTTCAATACTCCTCAAGAATCTTCCATTGTTCAAAATAACCCAAATCAGTCTGAGCTTCAACAGAATTAAATTTAGATCTTAAGCAATTCCACCCCAAACGTTATATACAGTTTTTGAAATCGAATCGCATGTAGTTACCATTCTTAACACTAAACCTACCACGAGGGGTCAAATGACCCATTTTAAACTTTTAGTCAAAATTTTCATGCAAATTACATTGGCAGAACATGATTTGCCTACACTACTTTTCATAAAACATAAATCGAATGTATTTTTTAGTGTTTACTCCTCTCTTGTTATATTTTTTACTGAGAAAATATGTAATCTGCCCTAACTACCGCAACGAGTCATTTCACTCGTGCAAACATTCATATGATAAGATTTGTATTTGTGGTTGTGATACAAAACCATTGCATTACGCATTTTTGTTATTGCTTTATATATTTTGTTGTATTTGTGAATAAATAGTGAATGATTAGAACTAATCGTATTACTGACTATCCAATCGAGCTAACAGTAACCATTCCAAGCTACAGTAACCATTAACCATTCCAAGCTACAGTGGCAATTTTGCGTGTCAAAAATTGTAATTTCATAATTTTGCTAATAATTGTTATCCTAAAAATGTCGAAATATACAGGAGAAATACGGTATGCCACGTTTCTCAACAAAACTATATAAATCGAGTCATTGTTCAATAACATAAAGGGTCACTTGACCCACTGTGGTAGGAATAGGTTTACATGCAACATCGGTAGTGTTTAATGGTTTCACAAAGTATTGAAATTTCATAAATTGGAAGAAGTTTCCAACAAATATATATAAAAATGTATAGAACGGGGGTGTTTTGAGATATACAAGTTTTTATTATTAAAATAATTTTTTGAGCAAGATTTTTAACGATGCATTTGAACTGTTTTTTTGCCTAAATAGTTCAACAATTTTTCTACAACTTTGCCAAACATCATATTTCAATCAGACATCTAGATTTTGTGTTACGATTTCTCGAAAGATATTATTTTAAATACGCTCTTTTAAAAAAACCACACGTAATTTAAATTGATCATATGATAATGAAAATTGTGATTTTTCCATCGTCTGTAACAAGTCTCAATAAAATCGAAAAGGGTCAAAATTTGCTTGAGATTGTTCAGGAGATTTGGCGTGGATAAGCTCTCCTTCTAATACAAATGCATCTTGAGAAATAGTTACAAAAAACTTTATTTTTACGTCTTCGATGTTGAACTTTATTTTTACGACTTGAATGTTTTTTTATGTCATCTTAGAAGCAATAAAGCCATTAGAAACACGTGTACGCGATAGACATTAAGGAATTACTTAAAATCATTAGCCTAGCGAGGCTGTGGTAAGGCTTACCATGTGGACAGAAAAAGACGATTTTAGACTCCATGCAACTCCCTCCTCCTCCGTGGACAAGCGTGTACATTTACTAAACCCCTCCCCTCTTGTCCACGTTGACATTTTTCCATAACGTTAATCTCATTCTATCCTTGAAAGCCTGCTGTCTAATTAAAATACGATATTTGATAAAGTTTTTCGAGAATCAAAACTCATTCTAGTAAAAAAGATAGCAGTTTACTGGCAAAGAATGAATAGTGAAGCAGTATGAGAATATTAATTTATTATTTTATGTATCAGGATGAGTTGATTTGCATATACAGTAGAACCACTATTATCGCGGTGCGGGTTATCCGCAAAAGGGTGGGGGTTCAGGTTCAGGTTTTGTATTATAGAGACTTTAAACATTTCCAGTTCATTCGTCTCTAGCCTTGAGAAAGGCTCTTGGAAAACTTTACTTTTCCTGCATTACTCCTCCACCCTTATTGCCATGCGAAAGGCACTCGATCCCTCGCCGTCCAGCTTGCCCAGCAACGATGTTGTCCAGTCGGTGTCCTCACGAAGAATGATGATCCGCAAAAGGGAGTACCATAGCAATTATATAGGAAATTCGTCAGAGAGAGGTAGGATTTTGCTCTTTTGTTTTTGGTCAATGCTTTCACATTATTTGACCATGACAATACAGATGGATAGGTCAATCATTTCTGTATTGATAATACATAGTTTTCATGCTAAAATATCTTTCCTTTCGTGTTTTTTTTTATTTAAATCGTTTATTTTTACAGGCTCAGTTACATAGGTTTAAAGGAGCCGAACTCCTTACTGTATTGTTACTAGTATATATATACATTTTTCCTTAATTCTAATGTTAATAATATAGGAAACCGATTACTCGTTCCTTTCGTGTTTGCACCTCATTTTTAGTCCTTACATGCGTTATAGCGCGTCACGGATCTATCTTGTATGTACGCAATGAAAATCCGGACTATCCTCTTATGAGTCGACTGAACTTTTCAACAGCCCAAAACTTCGCGATATTTTAAGTCCTGTTACAATTTCAAGAAGGACTAACCATTGACAGGGAACCAGGAAATAGAAACAAAGGCAAAAAAATTTAATACCTCGTTAGATCTGCAAGTGCCCAGGAAACACACAAAATAAAAAAAAACAAGAAATGGGTTATATCTGTGATATTACCGCAAGGTATACGTAGGACTACTGTTGGCTCGGTAATCATTTATTTCCAGGTGCTTAGCTTTGCGCCCGTGTTCGGGAACACATTGCGATCACCAATCATCATCAATGAGCTAGATTGTTATGGCTTCAATAGCTTGCTTTCAAAGCCATTTTGAAGCTATTGAAACGATTTTTGGACCAATAAGTGACAATCATATACCTCGTTGACATTTTATCTTTCTCATGAAGTGATTAATATACCACTCCATTCAGCCGGTAAAGAGGTATTAACGTTCAAAACCTTGCAGTCCAGCGTCACTCTCTCGCTTTCGAAACTTTGAACTTACACCCCGGTACAGAAATGAAAGACGAAAGACTTGGTGGCAAAATTCCCTGATATTCCCTGATTTTTTTAAATGTCTTTGATTTTCAAGACTTTGCAGGTAGTCGACACCATAGAGAAGGGTTTAAAAAAATGTCGGCGATGATATCAATACCAAGATACCAATAACATTTTTTTGTAGCCGATGGAATGACAATTTTTTCATTTGAATTAGATATGCACGCCACCCTACAAGGTTATTCTGAGATGATGTAGTTTTGGAACAGACCCATCTGGTCATAGGAACTATTTTAAATTTCAAGAAATTTACGAAAATAGTCAAGTCCTATGGTGACTATTTTTGCATAACATATCTCGATTTCTTTTGGGATATGATTTTTCAAATTTGACGGATGGTTCGAAAAACAATTGGCTTCAATTTGATTTGTCGACCATCTAAATCGGTTCAGTGGTTCAAAAGTTATGAATTTTTGAAAACAGTCATTTTAGGGAAAAAGTGGAAAAAAATGATTTCCACCCTAAAATGGAAAGAGACACTCTAATAAAAAAAAGGAAGTAGGTTATATCTGTGGTATAACCGCAACGGTGACGTAGGACTATCTTTGATTTAGTGATCATTCGTTTTTAGTTGCTTCTGAATCAATTCTGAATGAATGAATATATGAATATCTGGGGGACTTCGAAAACGAGAGCGTTATGTTGAAGGCACAATATTCAGCAAAAAAAGCAATCACACGAAAGTTGTATAATACATAATACATTGCTTGTATTGTGATATTATTTGTATTCCATTTCCAATAGACAGAATAACTGTTGCATCAAATCAGTCTACATATTTTTTGCGAGAAATTGTTTTCATATTTCTCGTTTGAGAAATTGTTGAGCAAACATCGTTTGCCAGTGCGCGTAGAACGGGAATTCCTTTTTAGGATTCATTGCACCTCTAATAAATTGCCGAAAGACGTGGTCTTACGTTGATCGCACTTGATTGAAAAATCACAAAACCAAATGTATTTGGTCGCAGTATTATATGGATAGAAAACATAATAAACGCTCGAATGTAATTTTCAATTCCAAGGGAATGAATGAATGCGTTTCAGGTCAAGTCAGGCCAGGTAATGAATCCCTCGATCCCTCGCCGTTCAGCTCTTCCAGCTCGTTCAGCTCGCTCAGTAACGATGTTGTCTTGTCGATGTCCTCACGAAAAATGAATGCGTTTCACCACCAGAATATCGTTTAAGTATGCTTTTTGTACGTGATTGAATCGAGAGAAGGTGTGGTTTACGATGGCAATTTGGAAGGCAAACTAGAGGGGAATGGACTCTCTGAGTTTGAAACTTTCAGCGACTGAGCAATCGATTGAAAATTATATAATTATCACGATACGAAACATTTTCCGTTGCGCGCGCATACATAAAAAATACGAAAATTTTCTACTGATGAGGAAGAATAATTTTCAGAAGCTTTCCTGTTATTTCCGATTGACTGAAAAATCACAAAACCAAATGTATTTGGTTGCAGTGTTATATGGATAGAAAACATTAGAATAAACTCTTTCGCATCGATGTATTTTTCAATTCCCAGGGGAACTGACAGAGTATTTTTCAGCAACGATTAGTTCTTTCCCGATTTTCCTCGATACTCGGAGCCCACCAGTGGTTAATACTAACTCGAAAACCACCTGTTAATAGCACTTGATTGAAAAATATTTGGTCGCAGTGTTACATGGATAGAAAACATTAAAATAAACTCTTTCACATGAATGTATTTTTCAATTCCCAGGGGAACTGGCAGATTATTTTTCAGCAACGATTAGTTCCTTCCAGATTTTCCTCGATACTCGGAGCCCACCAGTGGTTAATACTAACTCGAAAACCACCTGTTAATAGCACTTGATTGAAAAATATTTGGTCACAGTGTTACATGGATAGAAAACATTAAAATAAACTCTTTCGCAATTGAATGTATTTTTCAATTCCCAGGGAACTGGCAGATTATTTTTCAGCAACGATTAGATCTTTCCGGAATTTTCTCGATGCTGAATGGCATCCAAACGAACATACTCCTTTCAGTTTATCTTGTAAAAAACTTTTCTGAACTCTAATCCATCAAATTTGGAGCCCTGAAAAGGGCCGTTGATTATATGCTAAGTGGTTGAAGCAGCCAATCATCTACCGGTGAACATGATCGCAATCAAGACACTGGAGAAACAAACGGCATTGGTGCATCGAGTTTGTTAAAGGTTCCCCCTAAGACCCTAAAGGCATACACCGGGAGAAGTGGTAACACACACACACACACACACACACACAACTTTTTGTCGAGTCAGCATCGATTGACGGGGGCGGCGAGCGTCGAGCGAGAAAAATTCAAAAAATCGATCAAATAAATTATTTTTGTAATTTCTTCGATCAAGTGTGATCAACGTCATATTACGTCTTTCGGCAACTTATTTGAGCGACAGATATTTTGTCTATTGTAATTGATATATATGCTACCTTCGAACAAATTGTCCCTAAACCAACCGCAGTCTTACGTCAGCCTTGCGGTTATACCACAGATATAACCCTAGTTTTTTTCCATTTCTAATCCAAAATTTGAAAAGCTGCAGAAGGTGCAGTTAATCCACCATAAATCAAATTGACCTAAACAAAAATCTGTCCAGTCGAAAATACAATTTTAGTTTGTCCACTTTTTTGAATGCGTTAGTTCAGCGCGCCTGTGTCAAATCAAGTATGTTTACCAACATATAAATGAAATTCTCTTTTTAGTGATTTACAATAGTTTTATAGGATACTAGCTGACCCGCCAAACTTTGTCCCGCCCAAAATTTATTTTTCGTTATCACATCCACATTTTCTTACTAAGCGCACGCTCATGGGTCCAATCGCAGAACTGTTCATTGATTGATCTTGTAATCTACCCTTTAAAATTATTTTTCACTATGAAGTTTCGGTATTTCTACCAAAACTCGACATTATAACATCAGATACAATTCTCGTGCAAGATTTTTCATCCACTTGCAAATAACATGCTTCTCCGTTACATGGAATGAATGTTTGATACAGAAAATATGATAGAATGAATACAGCCCTAAATCGGACAATTCCTTTCTCAAGATTTGCTCTTATCAACACATTCGGCGATCCATTTTTATTAATGTAGATAGAAGACGATATAGGAGTGCGTTTTATCACATTAAAATCAATTTTTACTTTTGAACGAAGACACATTTCGTTACCGCAAACATCAAATGGACTAACAACGCTTGTCAATATGTAATTGTAGAACACATGCGAATTGATTTTTTCGATTTTCCCATATTCCGAGTTTTCCGAAAATTTTCAATTGTCATGTTTGGTTGGAATTTCTTTGGTTGAAATATGTGCATTATTTTTATGGAACCCTCTCTCCTTTCCAGAGAAGGAAGGGGTGTCGTACCATCACAGAAGCACTTCTCGTACTCAAAAACCCTCACATCCCAAATTAGGCTCCATTTGCTTGATTCATTCTTGAGTTATGCAGAAATTTGTGTTTCATTTGTATGACAGCACCCTCTTAGAGAGGGGGAAGGGGTCTCGAACTATTATAAGAACCTTCCCCGACCCCAAAAACCCCTACATACTAATTTTCATGTCGATCGGTTCAGTAGTTTCCGAGTCCATAAGAATCAGACAGACAGACAGACAGACAGAAATCCATTTTTATATATAAAGATTTTTACGAATTCACATGTTTTAAATGCTTCTAAAGTCTACCTTCTATTGTTGTCGATGCGCCTCTCATTTGAGCTAACTTTTGATCAACCACCAGATGATTATTTGGTACGTATTCAGATCTTTTCTGGATTATAATACTTGCAAATATTGTAAACATCATGCTTGCACACCATTTGTATCTGATTTATATATTTCAATCATGTAATTAATGAATCTCGATGACCTAAATTCTGATCATGGTTTGTCCGATGCACTGATGTTGGTTTTCCCACATGCTTACTATGACAGCCGCTTAGCGCGCTACAATTTGTTTATTGTGTCTTTCGCGCATAGCGGAAATAAGATTTTTTTAAATCACCTTTAAAATGCCCAAGAAAAGGCAATATTCTGAAGAAATCTGATTATGAATGGATCAATATGATGACAGTAAACTCAGAACAATGAAGAATGCAACATGTACTCGGAAATTCAAATATATCCGTTAAAAACTGGCGATTTATGAAAACGGACAAATCATGATCATTTTTCAGACAATCCATGTTCAATGGTGGACAAACCATGATCATCATTTCTCTTCAATGAAAATCGTGAAAAACATAAAAATTTTAATGATTTGAACGGCTTATGCTGTTATTAGTAACTAGAGGCTTTTCAACAAACCCAAACTCCTCTTGATTACATGTGATATTCATGAAGAAAAATCGATTTGCATTTACTTGTTTTGGAACACACCCAAAATCGGACAAACCAACATCATTTACCCTTATTCCAGTCCTTATTTACGTACATAGCAGCCAGGTACTCGAATAAGACGTTCGTTTCCAAACAATAGGAAGCTTTATTCTACAGTGAGAATTCTACTAACAACCATTGATTTTAACTATACTTCATCAATCGATAGAAGTGAATTGATGAGATAACGTTAAGACATCTAACGAATAATAACAAAATTCTGGAGAATCTGCTGTCCTACGAATCAAGAAATCTGAGAAATGAATTATGTGAAGCATATGTCTCGAAGAATTTTGAATTGGATGTTATTTCCCGTTAAATAACATTTAATTCAAAATACTAATTAAAATTAGAATATTCCCCCAATTAATGAATAATCCTTGTTGTCATATATAATATTGGTGTTGGTACATATAAGCAATAAATTTGAAGCAATTAAGTTGCATTTGGAGCAATAAGTTACATTTCAAGCAGTAAGTTTACATTTCAAGCAATAGTTTTGGCATTTCAAGCAATAAGAAGCAATTAACATTATCATTAGCGATTAAGGAGGAGTAGCGTTGTGTCCCATGGAAGGTATATTCTCATGTTCATCCAGTACAAAACCCAACGGAAGTGAACAATCTATACCTAATTGATTCCAAGCCATGCCCTACCGTCTTTCCGTCCAAAGAGGAAATCACTCTGTACATTCCCCGAATTCCTCTTTTGTGTGCAAAATAATCTCTAAGGTGCTATGTATCAGTTAAGTACAAAAACTCGAGACACTGCGCATAACGAAATCTTCATAGGATGCATAATGTCCATTTCTCTCACTACCGTTATCGCAACACAGAAGGTAAAGACACTTGGTCGGAATCCAACATTGGTACAATGTTGGATAGCTACGAGTCTGTTGTGTCCGTTGCGGTAATACTCAGTTGTCCGTTAAACCGGGCAACGCCGGATTCGAGGCAAATATTCGATTCTCTTTTAATAACACCCCATCTCTATATTTTCAATACTCCTCAAGAATCTTCCATTGTTCAAAATAACCCAAATCAGTCTGAGCTTCAACAGAATTAAATTTAGATCTTAAGCAATTCCACCCCAAACGTTATATACAGTTTTTGAAATCGAATCGCATGTAGTTACCATTCTTAACACTAAACCTACCACGAGGGGTCAAATGACCCATTTTAAACTTTTAGTCAAAATTTTCATGCAAATTACATTGGCAGAACATGATTTGCCTACACTACTTTTCATAAAACATAAATCGAATGTATTTTTTAGTGTTTACTCCTCTCTTGTTATATTTTTTACTGAGAAAATATGTAATCTGCCCTAACTACCGCAACGAGTCATTTCACTCGTGCAAACATTCATATGATAAGATTTGTATTTGTGGTTGTGATACAAAACCATTGCATTACGCATTTTTGTTATTGCTTTATATATTTTGTTGTATTTGTGAATAAATAGTGAATGATTAGAACTAATCGTATTACTGACTATCCAATCGAGCTAACAGTAACCATTCCAAGCTACAGTAACCATTAACCATTCCAAGCTACAGTGGCAATTTTGCGTGTCAAAAATTGTAATTTCATAATTTTGCTAATAATTGTTATCCTAAAAATGTCGAAATATACAGGAGAAATACGGTATGCCACGTTTCTCAACAAAACTATATAAATCGAGTCATTGTTCAATAACATAAAGGGTCACTTGACCCACTGTGGTAGGAATAGGTTTACATGCAACATCGGTAGTGTTTAATGGTTTCACAAAGTATTGAAATTTCATAAATTGGAAGAAGTTTCCAACAAATATATATAAAAATGTATAGAACGGGGGTGTTTTGAGATATACAAGTTTTTATTATTAAAATAATTTTTTGAGCAAGATTTTTAACGATGCATTTGAACTGTTTTTTTGCCTAAATAGTTCAACAATTTTTCTACAACTTTGCCAAACATCATATTTCAATCAGACATCTAGATTTTGTGTTACGATTTCTCGAAAGATATTATTTTAAATACGCTCTTTTAAAAAAACCACACGTAATTTAAATTGATCATATGATAATGAAAATTGTGATTTTTCCATCGTCTGTAACAAGTCTCAATAAAATCGAAAAGGGTCAAAATTTGCTTGAGATTGTTCAGGAGATTTGGCGTGGATAAGCTCTCCTTCTAATACAAATGCATCTTGAGAAATAGTTACAAAAAACTTTATTTTTACGTCTTCGATGTTGAACTTTATTTTTACGACTTGAATGTTTTTTTATGTCATCTTAGAAGCAATAAAGCCATTAGAAACACGTGTACGCGATAGACATTAAGGAATTACTTAAAATCATTAGCCTAGCGAGGCTGTGGTAAGGCTTACCATGTGGACAGAAAAAGACGATTTTAGACTCCATGCAACTCCCTCCTCCTCCGTGGACAAGCGTGTACATTTACTAAACCCCTCCCCTCTTGTCCACGTTGACATTTTTCCATAACGTTAATCTCATTCTATCCTTGAAAGCCTGCTGTCTAATTAAAATACGATATTTGATAAAGTTTTTCGAGAATCAAAACTCATTCTAGTAAAAAAGATAGCAGTTTACTGGCAAAGAATGAATAGTGAAGCAGTATGAGAATATTAATTTATTATTTTATGTATCAGGATGAGTTGATTTGCATATACAGTAGAACCACTATTATCGCGGTGCGGGTTATCCGCAAAAGGGTGGGGGTTCAGGTTCAGGTTTTGTATTATAGAGACTTTAAACATTTCCAGTTCATTCGTCTCTAGCCTTGAGAAAGGCTCTTGGAAAACTTTACTTTTCCTGCATTACTCCTCCACCCTTATTGCCATGCGAAAGGCACTCGATCCCTCGCCGTCCAGCTTGCCCAGCAACGATGTTGTCCAGTCGGTGTCCTCACGAAGAATGATGATCCGCAAAAGGGAGTACCATAGCAATTATATAGGAAATTCGTCAGAGAGAGGTAGGATTTTGCTCTTTTGTTTTTGGTCAATGCTTTCACATTATTTGACCATGACAATACAGATGGATAGGTCAATCATTTCTGTATTGATAATACATAGTTTTCATGCTAAAATATCTTTCCTTTCGTGTTTTTTTTTATTTAAATCGTTTATTTTTACAGGCTCAGTTACATAGGTTTAAAGGAGCCGAACTCCTTACTGTATTGTTACTAGTATATATATACATTTTTCCTTAATTCTAATGTTAATAATATAGGAAACCGATTACTCGTTCCTTTCGTGTTTGCACCTCATTTTTAGTCCTTACATGCGTTATAGCGCGTCACGGATCTATCTTGTATGTACGCAATGAAAATCCGGACTATCCTCTTATGAGTCGACTGAACTTTTCAACAGCCCAAAACTTCGCGATATTTTAAGTCCTGTTACAATTTCAAGAAGGACTAACCATTGACAGGGAACCAGGAAATAGAAACAAAGGCAAAAAAATTTAATACCTCGTTAGATCTGCAAGTGCCCAGGAAACACACAAAATAAAAAAAAAACAAGAAATGGGTTATATCTGTGATATTACCGCAAGGTATACGTAGGACTACTGTTGGCTCGGTAATCATTTATTTCCAGGTGCTTAGCTTTGCGCCCGTGTTCGGGAACACATTGCGATCACCAATCATCATCAATGAGCTAGATTGTTATGGCTTCAATAGCTTGCTTTCAAAGCCATTTTGAAGCTATTGAAACGATTTTTGGACCAATAAGTGACAATCATATACCTCGTTGACATTTTATCTTTCTCATGAAGTGATTAATATACCACTCCATTCAGCCGGTAAAGAGGTATTAACGTTCAAAACCTTGCAGTCCAGCGTCACTCTCTCGCTTTCGAAACTTTGAACTTACACCCCGGTACAGAAATGAAAGACGAAAGACTTGGTGGCAAAATTCCCTGATATTCCCTGATTTTTTTAAATGTCTTTGATTTTCAAGACTTTGCAGGTAGTCGACACCATAGAGAAGGGTTTAAAAAAATGTCGGCGATGATATCAATACCAAGATACCAATAACATTTTTTTGTAGCCGATGGAATGACAATTTTTTCATTTGAATTAGATATGCACGCCACCCTACAAGGTTATTCTGAGATGATGTAGTTTTGGAACAGACCCATCTGGTCATAGGAACTATTTTAAATTTCAAGAAATTTACGAAAATAGTCAAGTCCTATGGTGATTATTTTTGCATAACATATCTCGATTTCTTTTGGGATATGATTTTTCAAATTTGACGGATGGTTCGAAAAACAATTGGCTTCAATTTGATTTGTCGACCATCTAAATCGGTTCAGTGGTTCAAAAGTTATGAATTTTTGAAAACAGTCATTTTAGGGAAAAAGTGGAAAAAAATGATTTCCACCCTAAAATGGAAAGAGACACTCTAATAAAAAAAAGGAAGTAGGTTATATCTGTGGTATAACCGCAACGGTGACGTAGGACTATCTTTGATTTAGTGATCATTCGTTTTTAGTTGCTTCTGAATCAATTCTGAATGAATGAATATATGAATATCTGGGGGACTTCGAAAACGAGAGCGTTATGTTGAAGGCACAATATTCAGCAAAAAAAGCAATCACACGAAAGTTGTATAATACATAATACATTGCTTGTATTGTGATATTATTTGTATTCCATTTCCAATAGACAGAATAACTGTTGCATCAAATCAGTCTACATATTTTTTGCGAGAAATTGTTTTCATATTTCTCGTTTGAGAAATTGTTGAGCAAACATCGTTTGCCAGTGCGCGTAGAACGGGAATTCCTTTTTAGGATTCATTGCACCTCTAATAAATTGCCGAAAGACGTGGTCTTACGTTGATCGCACTTGATTGAAAAATCACAAAACCAAATGTATTTGGTCGCAGTATTATATGGATAGAAAACATAATAAACGCTCGAATGTAATTTTCAATTCCAAGGGAATGAATGAATGCGTTTCAGGTCAAGTCAGGCCAGGTAATGAATCCCTCGATCCCTCGCCGTTCAGCTCTTCCAGCTCGTTCAGCTCGCTCAGTAACGATGTTGTCTTGTCGATGTCCTCACGAAAAATTAATGCGTTTCACCACCAGAATATCGTTTAAGTATGCTTTTTGTACGTGATTGAATCGAGAGAAGGTGTGGTTTACGATGGCAATTTGGAAGGCAAACTAGAGGGGAATGGACTCTCTGAGTTTGAAACTTTCAGCGACTGAGCAATCGATTGAAAATTATATAATTATCACGATACGAAACATTTTCCGTTGCGCGCGCATACATAAAAAATACGAAAATTTTCTACTGATGAGGAAGAATAATTTTCAGAAGCTTTCCTGTTATTTCCGATTGACTGAAAAATCACAAAACCAAATGTATTTGGTTGCAGTGTTATATGGATAGAAAACATTAGAATAAACTCTTTCGCATCGATGTATTTTTCAATTCCCAGGGGAACTGACAGAGTATTTTTCAGCAACGATTAGTTCTTTCCCGATTTTCCTCGATACTCGGAGCCCACCAGTGGTTAATACTAACTCGAAAACCACCTGTTAATAGCACTTGATTGAAAAATATTTGGTCGCAGTGTTACATGGATAGAAAACATTAAAATAAACTCTTTCACATGAATGTATTTTTCAATTCCCAGGGGAACTGGCAGATTATTTTTCAGCAACGATTAGTTCCTTCCAGATTTTCCTCGATACTCGGAGCCCACCAGTGGTTAATACTAACTCGAAAACCACCTGTTAATAGCACTTGATTGAAAAATATTTGGTCGCAGTGTTACATGGATAGAAAACATTAAAATAAACTCTTTCACATGAATGTATTTTTCAATTCCCAGGGGAACTGGCAGATTATTTTTCAGCAACGATTAGTTCCTTCCAGATTTTCCTCGATACTCGGAGCCCACCAGTGGTTAATACTAACTCGAAAACCACCTGTTAATAGCACTTGATTGAAAAATATTTGGTCGCAGTGTTACATGGATAGAAAACATTAAAATAAACTCTTTCACATGAATGTATTTTTCAATTCCCAGGGGAACTGGCAGATTATTTTTCAGCAACGATTAGTTCCTTCCAGATTTTCCTCGATACTCGAAGCCCACCAGTTGTTAATGCTAACTCGATAACCACCTGTTAATAGCACTTGATTGAAAAATATTTGGTCACAGTGTTACATGGATAGAAAACATTAAAATAAACTCTTTCGCAATTGAATGTATTTTTCAATTCCCAGGGAACTGGCAGATTATTTTTCAGCAACGATTAGATCTTTCCGGAATTTTCTCGATGCTGAATGGCATCCAAACGAACATACTCCTTTCAGTTTATCTTGTAAAAAACTTTTCTGAACTCTAATCCATCAAATTTGGAGCCCTGAAAAGGGCCGTTGATTATATGCTAAGTGGTTGAAGCAGCCAATCATCTACCGGTGAACATGATCGCAATCAAGACACTGGAGAAACAAACGGCATTGGTGCATCGAGTTTGTTAAAGGTTCCCCCTAAGACCCTAAAGGCATACACCGGGAGAAGTGGTAACACACACACACACACACACACACACAACTTTTTGTCGAGTCAGCATCGATTGACGGGGGCGGCGAGCGTCGAGCGAGAAAAATTCAAAAAATCGATCAAATAAATTATTTTTGTAATTTCTTCGATCAAGTGTGATCAACGTCATATTACGTCTTTCGGCAACTTATTTGAGCGACAGATATTTTGTCTATTGTAATTGATATATATGCTACCTTCGAACAAATTGTCCCTAAACCAACCGCAGTCTTACGTCAGCCTTGCGGTTATACCACAGATATAACCCTAGTTTTTTTCCATTTCTAATCCAAAATTTGAAAAGCTGCAGAAGGTGCAGTTAATCCACCAAAAATCAAATTGACCTAAACAAAAATCTGTCCAGTCGAAAATACAATTTTAGTTTGTCCACTTTTTTGAATGCGTTAGTTCAGCGCGCCTGTGTCAAATCAAGTATGTTTACCAACATATAAATGAAATTCTCTTTTTAGTGATTTACAATAGTTTTATAGGATACTAGCTGACCCGCCAAACTTTGTCCCGCCCAAAATTTATTTTTCGTTATCACATCCACATTTTCTTACTAAGCGCACGCTCATGGGTCCAATCGCAGAACTGTTCATTGATTGATCTTGTAATCTACCCTTTAAAATTATTTTTCACTATGAAGTTTCGGTATTTCTACCAAAACTCGACATTATAACATCAGATACAATTCTCGTGCAAGATTTTTCATCCACTTGCAAATAACATGCTTCTCCGTTACATGGAATGAATGTTTGATACAGAAAATATGATAGAATGAATACAGCCCTAAATCGGACAATTCCTTTCTCAAGATTTGCTGTTATCAACACATTCGGCGATCCATTTTTATTAATGTAGATAGAAGACGATATAGGAGTGCGTTTTATCACATTAAAATCAATTTTTACTTTTGAACGAAGACACATTTCGTTACCGCAAACATCAAATGGACTAACAACGCTTGTCAATATGTAATTGTAGAACACATGCGAATTGATTTTTTCGATTTTCCCATATTCCGAGTTTTCCGAAAATTTTCAATTGTCATGTTTGGTTGGAATTTCTTTGGTTGA
This sequence comes from Toxorhynchites rutilus septentrionalis, assembly GCF_029784135.1. NCBI lineage: Eukaryota > Metazoa > Arthropoda > Insecta > Diptera > Culicidae > Toxorhynchites > Toxorhynchites rutilus. The sequence goes on along the minus strand of NC_073744.1, from coordinate 80,970,539 downwards.
AATATGTGCATTATTTTTATGGAACCCTCTCTCCTTTCCAGAGAAGGAAGGGGTGTCGTACCATCACAGAAGCACTTCTCGTACTCAAAAACCCTCACATCCCAAATTAGGCTCCATTTGCTTGATTCATTCTTGAGTTATGCAGAAATTTGTGTTTCATTTGTATGACAGCACCCTCTTAGAGAGGGGGAAGGGGTCTCGAACTATTATAAGAACCTTCCCCGACCCCAAAAACCCCTACATACTAATTTTCATGTCGATCGGTTCAGTAGTTTCCGAGTCCATAAGAATCAGACAGACAGACAGACAGACAGAAATCCATTTTTATATATAAAGATTTTTACGAATTCACATGTTTTAAATGCTTCTAAAGTCTACCTTCTATTGTTGTCGATGCGCCTCTCATTTGAGCTAACTTTTGATCAACCACCAGATGATTATTTGGTACGTATTCAGATCTTTTCTGGATTATAATACTTGCAAATATTGTAAACATCATGCTTGCACACCATTTGTATCTGATTTATATATTTCAATCATGTAATTAATGAATCTCGATGACCTAAATTCTGATCATGGTTTGTCCGATGCACTGATGTTGGTTTTCCCACATGCTTACTATGACAGCCGCTTAGCGCGCTACAATTTGTTTATTGTGTCTTTCGCGCATAGCGGAAATAAGATTTTTTTAAATCACCTTTAAAATGCCCAAGAAAAGGCAATATTCTGAAGAAATCTGATTATGAATGGATCAATATGATGACAGTAAACTCAGAACAATGAAGAATGCAACATGTACTCGGAAATTCAAATATATCCGTTAAAAACTGGCGATTTATGAAAACGGACAAACCATGATCATTTTTCAGACAATCCATGTTCAATGGTGGACAAACCATGATCATCATTTCTCTTCAATGAAAATCGTTAAAAACATAAAAATTTTAATGATTTGAACGGCTTATGCTTTTATTAGTAACTAGAGGCTTTTCAACAAACCCAAACTCCTCTTGATTACATGTGATATTCATGAAGAAAAATCGATTTGCATTTACTTGTTTTGGAACACACCCAAAATCGGACAAACCAACATCATTTACCCTTATTCCAGTCCTTATTTACGTACATAGCAGCCAGGTACTCGAATAAGACGTTCGTTTCCAAACAATAGGAAGCTTTATTCTACAGTGAGAATTCTACTAACAACCATTGATTTTAACTATACTTCATCAATCGATAGAAGTGAATTGATGAGATAACGTTAAGACATCTAACGAATAATAACAAAATTCTATGGAGGCGAATGAACTGCAAAGTTTAAAGCCTCTTAAAAACAAAGAAACGAAACAAAATTCTGGAGAATCTGCTGTCCTACGAATCAAGAAATCTGAGGAATGAATTATGTGAAGCATATGTCTCGAAGAATTTTGAATTGGATGTTATTTCCCGTTAAATAACATTTAATTCAAAATACTAATTAAAATTAGAATATTCCCCCAATTAATGAATAATCCTTGTTGTCATATATAATATTGGTGTTGGTACATATAAGCAATAAATTTGAAGCAATTAAGTTGCATTTGGAGCAATAAGTTACATTTCAAGCAGTAAGTTTACATTTCAAGCAATAGTTTTGGCATTTCAAGCAATAAGAAGCAATTAACATTATCATTAGCGATTAAGGAGGAGTAGCGTTGTGTCCCATGGAAGGTATATTCTCATGTTCATCCAGTACAAAACCCAACGGAAGTGAACAATCTATACCTAATTGATTCCAAGCCATGCCCTACCGTCTTTCCGTCCAAAGAGGAAATCACTCTGTACATTCCCCGAATTCCTCTTTTGTGTGCAAAATAATCTCTAAGGTGCTATGTATCAGTTAAGTACAAAAACTCGAGACACTGCGCATAACGAAATCTTCATAGGATGCATAATGTCCATTTCTCTCACTACCGTTATCGCAACACAGAAGGTAAAGACACTTGGTCGGAATCCAACATTGGTACAATGTTGGATAGCTACGAGTCTGTTGTGTCCGTTGCGGTAATACTCAGTTGTCCGTTAAACCGGGCAACGCCGGATTCGAGGCAAATATTCGATTCTCTTTTAATAACACCCCATCTCTATATTTTCAATACTCCTCAAGAATCTTCCATTGTTCAAAATAACCCAAATCAGTCTGAGCTTCAACAGAATTAAATTTAGATCTTAAGCAATTCCACCCCAAACGTTATATACAGTTTTTGAAATCGAATCGCATGTAGTTACCATTCTTAACACTAAACCTACCACGAGGGGTCAAATGACCCATTTTAAACTTTTAGTCAAAATTTTCATGCAAATTACATTGGCAGAACATGATTTGCCTACACTACTTTTCATAAAACATAAATCGAATGTATTTTTTAGTGTTTACTCCTCTCTTGTTATATTTTTTACTGAGAAAATATGTAATCTGCCCTAACTACCGCAACGAGTCATTTCACTCGTGCAAACATTCATATGATAAGATTTGTATTTGTGGTTGTGATACAAAACCATTGCATTACGCATTTTTGTTATTGCTTTATATATTTTGTTGTATTTGTGAATAAATAGTGAATGATTAGAACTAATCGTATTACTGACTATCCAATCGAGCTAACAGTAACCATTCCAAGCTACAGTAACCATTAACCATTCCAAGCTACAGTGGCAATTTTGCGTGTCAAAAATTGTAATTTCATAATTTTGCTAATAATTGTTATCCTAAAAATGTCGAAATATACAGGAGAAATACGGTATGCCACGTTTCTCAACAAAACTATATAAATCGAGTCATTGTTCAATAACATAAAGGGTCACTTGACCCACTGTGGTAGGAATAGGTTTACATGCAACATCGGTAGTGTTTAATGGTTTCACAAAGTATTGAAATTTCATAAATTGGAAGAAGTTTCCAACAAATATATATAAAAATGTATAGAACGGGGGTGTTTTGAGATATACAAGTTTTTATTATTAAAATAAATTTTTGAGCAAGATTTTTAACGATGCATTTGAACTGTTTTTTTGCCTAAATAGTTCAACAATTTTTCTACAACTTTGCCAAATATCATATTTCAATCAGACATCTAGATTTTGTGTTACGATTTCTCGAAAGATATTATTTTAAATACGCTCTTTTAAAAAAACCACACGTAATTTAAATTGATCATATGATAATGAAAATTGTGATTTTTCCATCGTCTGTAACAAGTCTCAATAAAATCGAAAAGGGTCAAAATTTGCTTGAGATTGTTCAGGAGATTTGGCGTGGATAAGCTCTCCTTCTAATACAAATGCATCTTGAGAAATAGTTACAAAAAACTTTATTTTTACGTCTTCGATGTTGAACTTTATTTTTACGACTTGAATGTTTTTTTATGTCATCTTAGAAGCAATAAAGCCATTAGAAACACGTGTACGCGATAGACATTAAGGAATTACTTAAAATCATTAGCCTAGCGAGGCTGTGGTAAGGCTTACCATGTGGACAGAAAAAGACGATTTTAGACTCCATGCAACTCCCTCCTCCTCCGTGGACAAGCGTGTACATTTACTAAACCCCTCCCCTCTTGTCCACGTTGACATTTTTCCATAACGTTAATCTCATTCTATCCTTGAAAGCCTGCTGTCTAATTAAAATACGATATTTGATAAAGTTTTTCGAGAATCAAAACTCATTCTAGTAAAAAAGATAGCAGTTTACTGGCAAAGAATGAATAGTGAAGCAGTATGAGAATATTAATTTATTATTTTATGTATCAGGATGAGTTGATTTGCATATACAGTAGAACCACTATTATCGCGGTGCGGGTTATCCGCAAAAGGGTGGGGGTTCAGGTTCAGGTTTTGTATTATAGAGACTTTAAACATTTCCAGTTCATTCGTCTCTAGCCTTGAGAAAGGCTCTTGGAAAACTTTACTTTTCCTGCATTACTCCTCCACCCTTATTGCCATGCGAAAGGCACTCGATCCCTCGCCGTCCAGCTTGCCCAGCAACGATGTTGTCCAGTCGGTGTCCTCACGAAGAATGATGATCCGCAAAAGGGAGTACTATAGCAATTATATAGGAAATTCGTCAGAGAGAGGTAGGATTTTGCTCTTTTGTTTTTGGTCAATGCTTTCACATTATTTGACCATGACAATACAGATGGATAGGTCAATCATTTCTGTATTGATAATACATAGTTTTCATGCTAAAATATCTTTCCTTTCGTGTTTTTTTTTATTTAAATCGTTTATTTTTACAGGCTCAGTTACATAGGTTTAAAGGAGCCGAACTCCTTACTGTATTGTTACTAGTATATATATACATTTTTCCTTAATTCTAATGTTAATAATATAGGAAACCGATTACTCGTTCCTTTCGTGTTTGCACCTCATTTTTAGTCCTTACATGCGTTATAGCGCGTCACGGATCTATCTTGTATGTACGCAATGAAAATCCGGACTATCCTCTTATGAGTCGACTGAACTTTTCAACAGCCCAAAACTTCGCGATATTTTAAGTCCTGTTACAATTTCAAGAAGGACTAACCATTGACAGGGAACCAGGAAATAGAAACAAAGGCAAAAAAATTTAATACCTCGTTAGACCTGCAAGTGCCCAGGAAACACACAAAATAAAAAAAAACAAGAAATGGGTTATATCTGTGATATTACCGCAAGGTATACGTAGGACTACTGTTGGCTCGGTAATCATTTATTTCCAGGTGCTTAGCTTTGCGCCCGTGTTCGGGAACACATTGCGATCACCAATCATCATCAATGAGCTAGATTGTTATGGCTTCAATAGCTTGCTTTCAAAGCCATTTTGAAGCTATTGAAACGATTTTTGGACCAATAAGTGACAATCATATACCTCGTTGACATTTTATCTTTCTCATGAAGTGATTAATATACCACTCCATTCAGCCGGTAAAGAGGTATTAACGTTCAAAACCTTGCAGTCCAGCGTCACTCTCTCGCTTTCGAAACTTTGAACTTACACCCCGGTACAGAAATGAAAGACGAAAGACTTGGTGGCAAAATTCCCTGATATTCCCTGATTTTTTTAAATGTCTTTGATTTTCAAGACTTTGCAGGTAGTCGACACCATAGAGAAGGGTTTAAAAAAATGTCGGTGATGATATCAATACCAAGATACCAATAACATTTTTTTGTAGCCGATGGAATGACAATTTTTTCATTTGAATTAGATATGCACGCCACCCTACAAGGTTATTCTGAGATGATGTAGTTTTGGAACAGACCCATCTGGTCATAGGAACTATTTTAAATTTCAAGAAATTTACGAAAATAGTCAAGTCCTATGGTGACTATTTTTGCATAACATATCTCGATTTCTTTTGGGATATGATTTTTCAAATTTGACGGATGGTTCGAAAAACAATTGGCTTCAATTTGATTTGTCGACCATCTAAATCGGTTCAGTGGTTCAAAAGTTATGAATTTTTGAAAACAGTCATTTTAGGGAAAAAGTGGAAAAAAATGATTTCCACCCTAAAATGGAAAGAGACACTCTAATAAAAAAAAGGAAGTAGGTTATATCTGTGGTATAACCGCAACGGTGACGTAGGACTATCTTTGATTTAGTGATCATTCGTTTTTAGTTGCTTCTGAATCAATTCTGAATGAATGAATATATGAATATCTGGGGGACTTCGAAAACGAGAGCGTTATGTTGAAGGCACAATATTCAGCAAAAAAAGCAATCACACGAAAGTTGTATAATACATAATACATTGCTTGTATTGTGATATTATTTGTATTCCATTTCCAATAGACAGAATAACTGTTGCATCAAATCAGTCTACATATTTTTTGCGAGAAATTGTTTTCATATTTCTCGTTTGAGAAATTGTTGAGCAAACATCGTTTGCCAGTGCGCGTAGAACGGGAATTCCTTTTTAGGATTCATTGCACCTCTAATAAATTGCCGAAAGACGTGGTCTTACGTTGATCGCACTTGATTGAAAAATCACAAAACCAAATGTATTTGGTCGCAGTATTATATGGATAGAAAACATAATAAACGCTCGAATGTAATTTTCAATTCCAAGGGAATGAATGAATGCGTTTCAGGTCAAGTCAGGCCAGGTAATGAATCCCTCGATCCCTCGCCGTTCAGCTCTTCCAGCTCGTTCAGCTCGCTCAGTAACGATGTTGTCTTGTCGATGTCCTCACGAAAAATGAATGCGTTTCACCACCAGAATATCGTTTAAGTATGCTTTTTGTACGTGATTGAATCGAGAGAAGGTGTGGTTTACGATGGCAATTTGGAAGGCAAACTAGAGGGGAATGGACTCTCTGAGTTTGAAACTTTCAGCGACTGAGCAATCGATTGAAAATTATATAATTATCACGATACGAAACATTTTCCGTTGCGCGCGCATACATAAAAAATACGAAAATTTTCTACTGATGAGGAAGAATAATTTTCAGAAGCTTTCCTGTTATTTCCGATTGATTGAAAAATCACAAAACCAAATGTATTTGGTTGCAGTGTTATATGGATAGAAAACATTAGAATAAACTCTTTCGCATCGATGTATTTTTCAATTCCCAGGGGAACTGACAGAGTATTTTTCAGCAACGATTAGTTCTTTCCCGATTTTCCTCGATACTCGGAGCCCACCAGTGGTTAATACTAACTCGAAAACCACCTGTTAATAGCACTTGATTGAAAAATATTTGGTCGCAGTGTTACATGGATAGAAAACATTAAAATAAACTCTTTCACATGAATGTATTTTTCAATTCCCAGGGGAACTGGCAGATTATTTTTCAGCAACGATTAGTTCCTTCCAGATTTTCCTCGATACTCGGAGCCCACCAGTGGTTAATACTAACTCGAAAACCACTTGTTAATAGCACTTGATTGAAAAATATTTGGTCGCAGTGTTACATGGATAGAAAACATTAAAATAAACTCTTTCACATGAATGTATTTTTCAATTCCCAGGGGAACTGGCAGATTATTTTTCAGCAACGATTAGTTCCTTCCAGATTTTCCTCGATACTCGAAGCCCACCAGTTGTTAATGCTAACTCGATAACCACCTGTTAATAGCACTTGATTGAAAAATATTTGGTCACAGTGTTACATGGATAGAAAACATTAAAATAAACTCTTTCGCAATTGAATGTATTTTTCAATTCCCAGGGAACTGGCAGATTATTTTTCAGCAACGATTAGATCTTTCCGGAATTTTCTCGATGCTGAATGGCATCCAAACGAACATACTCCTTTCAGTTTATCTTGTAAAAAACTTTTCTGAACTCTAATCCATCAAATTTGGAGCCCTGAAAAGGGCCGTTGATTATATGCTAAGCTAATATAGCACGCTCTCCTTGGATTGCGACTAGTGCGCTTATCCGAGCTGCTTCCGTGGTGCCTTACCACCGAAAGACTAACGAGCTGTCTGCTTGGTCCCTCAACAAACAAGTCCTCACGGTGCGAGAGTAGAGTAAGAAATGAACGAAAGCAAAGGAAGCGTGATATTATAAACCATAAAAGTATAAAATGTAAACCTCTCGTGGAATTGCTCAGGACTTCAAAACCGACTTGCGCTTCCAAAGCTATCTTCAACATTCGAAGATAACAATTTGTGTGCTATCCATGCAAAACGCATCACATCATGCCCAAGGACATCCAGCTGGCCCATCGTATCCGAGGAGAGCGTGCTATATTAGCTTAGCATATAATCAACGGCCCTTTTCAGGGCTCCAAACTTGATGGATTAGAGTTCAGAAAAGTTTTTTTGCAGGCCGAACTGAAATGAGCATTTAGCGAAAATCGTGGTGTCGATGATAATTCGATACCGATAGGGGCCATGGATATGGATTTGATAGTGAAGAATATGAAATACATGGCATGGTGTAGTGAATATTTCCCCATATCGAAGAAATCACTTTGATAAAACTGCATTATAAAATTATTTGTGTACGAATGCCGCAATCGATAGTAGACTCTAATATGCGCTGGGTAATTTCCTCGGAGGACTCGATTCCTCCTTTGAGCATTAATAATCTTTTTCTGGCAAAACGAAGTGGTATGAATCACATTATTCGAAAGATAAAATGAAGATGTTTTCTGCCAATTTCCTTCAACCTCCAAACATCTCTTTCTCCCGTTTGTCGTTATTGCGTTCGCTAATCCTTTCTCACAACACACATTTCTCGTTTGAGAAATTGTTGAGTAAACATCGTTTGCCAGTGCGCGTAGAGCGGGAATTCCTTAAGATTCATTGCACCTCTAATAAATTGCCGAAAGACGTGGTCTTACTTTGATCGTACTTGATTGAAAAATCCAAAACGAATTGTATTTGGTAGCAGCATTATATGAGTAGAAAGCAAATAATCGCTCGAAAATTACATGATTTTCGCGATGTGAAACATTTTTCGTTTTTCATGTTATGCATCCAATATTGGAAACGAAAATTTTCTACTGATGGGGAAAAATAATATTCCGAAGCTTTCCTGTTAATTGCGATTGATTGAAAAATCACAAAACCAAATGTATTTGGTTGCAGTGTTGTATGGATAGAAAACATTAAAACAAACTCTTTCGCATGAATGTATTTTTCAATTCCCAGGGGAACTGGTAGATTATTTTTCAGCAACGATGATAGCAACGAGGGTTCCGCGCGTGTATGTGTGTGTGGCGGCTGCTCCGATGTTTCAAGCGGAACCGTGGCATCACTCTCCTCCTGATGGATTCCCTTCTGGCCTAAGGTGCACAAACAGGCCCTTGGTGACACCGTTCATCAGCGCTTTCAAGATAAACGAAGTTAGCTTCACCACTACAGCGACAACATGCTCCAATCGCTGTTCAATTATAACTGAGTGGGTTTACGAGCGGCGCTCGCTTATATACCGATTGGTGATTTCAACAGCCTGTTTTGAAAGCAATTCTAAGGCTATTGAAACAAGTTTTTGGATGAAAAAGTAACAAGTATATAACGCGTAGACATTTTATCTTTCGAATGAAGTGTTTATCATACCATTTCGTTCAGTTGTTTAGGAGCAATTAACGCTCAAAATCTCGGTCGTTGATTATATGCTAAGCTAATATAGCACGCTCTCCTTGGATTGCGACTAGTGCGCTTATCCGAGCTGCTTCCGTGGTGCCTTACCACCGAAAGACTAACGAGCTGTCTGCTTGGTCCCTCAACAAACAAGTCCTCACGGTGCGAGAGTAGAGTAAGAAATGAACGAATGCAAAGGAAGCGTGATATTATAAACCATAAAAGTATAAAATGTAAACCTCTCGTGGAATTGCTCAGGACTTCAAAACCGACTTGCGCTTCCAAAGCTATCTTCAACATTCGACCATTTCGTTCAGTTGTTTAGGAGCTATTAACGCTCAAAATCTCGGTCTCCGGCGTAACGCTTTCGTTTTCGAAACTTTGATTTTACACCCCGGTATAGAAATGAAAGACGTAGTCCTACGTCAAAATGGTTAAATCGTCACTGTCACTATTAAGATATGACCCAACGTTTATGAAGTACAACGACATTGGCGCCACTTTTGTTGCCAAGAAATTGTATTCGGGCCAAACTAAGGCTGATTGAGGATTACTGGTCGATTGTCAAGGGCACACTGGAGGAAAATTGTGGAACTATAAGCGTTGTAAAGGTGTTCAACGGAAAATAGAATTTGAATGCCAAACAAGTGCAAAAAAACAGCTGGTGCAAAAGGTAATGGGCCATTTTCGGGAAAAACTTCGAAAAATAGGCTATGGAGTATACATTGAAAAATGTGGTTGTAATTGTAATGTAACTGTAATAAGATGCATAGTTTTCTACTCGAGGTGATTTTTATGTGAGTTACTATCGAAGTATACATTACAGCGAAGAAATTCAACAATATGAGACAAAACTGGATGTTCGACCGTGCAGGTCGCTCTCAGGTAGCTCAACCCTTCTATTAAAAAAACGAAGTTCTAAGGATGGAGAATTTTAAAAAATCTTGAAAATGCAGAACAAATTGAAGACTTTATTTATACTATATTTATTAAGCGTGTTCACGTGGACATTATTCATAACCCCTATCCCCCCATACTGTGGACAAGTGTTGACATTCTCGTACCCCCTACTCCCCCTAAAGTTGTCCACGTGGTATGTGGACAGCCTCCAATTTCCCTTTGTTCCGTAATATCATCTTAATTCGTCTACGGGAATACAGTCACTTGAGCCATCTCACGTCATTCGCCGCGTAGAATAAGGGGGAATGTATCATATGTACTATTTTATTACATTTGTGATCTTATGTTCAACTAGAATTTTAGAAAAAAAATTAGAAAATTTTAGAAAAAAAAAGGGAAGAATGATTTTTCGAAAAAAATGCCTCTCGGATTTGTCTCAGCGTTCAAGAAAAAATATTAAATAACAAAGCGCCCATGGTCCCGAGACCATGTAAACTATAAAAAACTAATACAAGCAGTAATTACGAAAACAAGATCCAAATTTTGTAATATTTTTCCAAAAAAAGATTAGACTAATTGGCTTTAATATGAATCGGACCAGTAGTTCAAAAGTTATGATTTTTTTTAAAAGGGTAATTTTTGGAAAAAAGAGGAAAAAGTTGATTTTTTGGACCACCCTAAAATAAAAACGGGAACCCCAATTAAAAAATGAAAAAATACGGGTCTCATATTTTGCAAGAAGGCACAAAACTACCACTTTTCCCGAAAATCTGAGAACAACTACATCGGCATGGAATAGCTGTTTTGCCAGATAATTCTTTTAACGTCAAATGTCAACATTAAGTTCATGGCCAATTACCACCTTTTTCTCGCATTGCAAAATTTTCTGAGTGATAAGAAATGAGGATCAAAAGAAAGATAGTTAGAATCGATTACTAGAGTCTTTCGTCAATTAGGACCAATCCTTCTATGAGAGAGTCATTATGAGGGTACCTTGAAAATGGTAACAAATTATATAACAAAACGATCGTAAATCGTAAATAAGGTTTTGAATTTCACGCAAAAATAATGGCTTTCTTTTTCCCCAATATTATTCTGATGGAGAAATACAGTAGAGCCCCGATTATCTGCGAAATAGTCGGGCTAGACCAACGCGTATAACGAAAATCGCGGATAACGCAATAAAGGACTAAAAATGAGGTTTGTGCATGAAAAAATATATTTTAGCATGAAAACTATATTTTATCAATACATAATCATTGAACTTTCCTTCTGTAAGGTCGTGTGCATCAGTGATTACATAACGTGAGAACCATGACCAAACAAAAGAGCGAGACTCTATTATTCACTGACAAATTTTGGGAAGGTTTATAGAATTACTAGGGAACTCGCAATCGCGGATCATCCGCTCGCGGATAATCGAGGTTATACTGTAATAGGTTAAATTAATGCGCCGTTGATAATGATCTCGAACAATTTTGAAGAGCTGTTCAACGATATGATCCTTCGCTTAATCCCTGAATGTGCCTTGTATATCTTTTGGAATCTGATTTTCGGTCTGGAGGGAGGTACATTACACCGACACTTGATAATTTATGTGGTGTCGTAATCTTCACCCACAACTGGTCAAGAGATATACAAACCGGAGTAGGATCGCGACAGCAACTAAGACGTATTGAAACTGCAATCAAGACGCCACCTTTGCGCGATTTAGAACTATTCAAATGATTACGGTCGTTACGAAATTCTGTATACATACACCCAGGTTTTTTTTACGCGGGGGATACGTTCCTCGTAAAAAAACCGCGTTGATTGGAAAATCCGCGTAAAAAACCATGTCACCTAATAATATATATCAAATGGGACTATCCTTATGTATAACGGAAGTAAAAAGTTAAGTGTTGCTCGCTTCCGAAAACCCGTAGTTTTTTCCTGCAATTTCGTTGGTTACTGGTAGCTATAGTTCGGTTTTCCTTACGAATGAGGTCATTTGCTGTTGCCAGAATATTCCCTAGTAATTTGTACACTCTTCTACCGTTGCACGGGCAGTACCACTGTTGGACCGTCCAGAGCTAAGTAGACAGAGAAAGACATTCACGAATCGCTGCCCGTAAAAACCCCGTCCCGTTGTACCGCCCGGCGAGCTCTCCGTTACCCAACACCTAAAATCCACGTAAGAATCGTGATAAGGTGCGGCACAGAGTGTTAAGCTTCGTTACAAGCACTAATTACCGTAATATGCTCTGAGGGAACATAAGAGAAAAATGTGAGTTGAGGGGGAAATGGGATATTGCACCGGTCTTTCTTAACGCGGGTATCGCGTAAAAAACCGCGTTAATTGGAAAATCCGCGTAAGAAAAACCTCGTAAAAAACCCGCGCAAAAAACCGCGTAAAAAAAAACCTGGGTATACTCCCAAACAATTGTAAGGAATTAATTCGTTCATCAAGCCAGGTTTCAGTGAGAACTATTACGTCGTTATATCAACAGCGGTCAAATATAAGTCATCTATCCAACTGTCGATTGTTGTTCGCTCGAAATCTGATGATCAATATGTATCGAACGTGGTCAGCATGGTGTTACACTGGAGCCTTCGATGAAACCAGTGACTTCAATTTCTGGATAAATGCTGCAGTTTTGCTGAGGAACACTGAAAGTCGAAGAACTATCAGGCGATGGAAAACTATCAGAGAGAACGTACTTGCCTGTATGAGAAACTCGAAAAACCCCGACACCTTCCTCGACCACATGACCAGAACGACTAAGAAGGCATGTACGAGTTGCAGGCGCGACTGGGTCGTGAGGACAAGGGGCATCCAGGCATTGCGTTCTGGGATGATAGCAGAAGCACGAAGTGACAGGTTTTACCGCTATCGGCCCCCACCTCCGGAAGGTGTTTGATCCGTAGGAATCCTAATGACTCGTTGACTAATTTTCATTCCATTTTTAATAATTTGAAACTGCTTACGAACGATCGCTTAGTAAGAAATCGTGAATGCTCGAAAGAGTTAATTTAAAAAAATCAATTTTGGGCGAGGCGAAGTTCGCCGGGTCAGCTAGTGATTACTATAAAATGGGAGAATCGAATCAATGCTGTAAATTCCTGTTTTTCAATGATATTTAAATCTATTGATTCGGAACATTCATATATTTTTTTTGGATTTTTTCATGTTTTTACAAATTTTATTTTTTAAATTCGTGACTTCTAACGGTTCACCCAGTCAACACGAAGGCACCGATTTAGCTTATAACTAGAGGGTTTATGTTGACTGACTATTCACAGCATTCCAGATTTCCCTGCCAAAGATTATGGCCTGTAACGTATACATGAAGCGAACTAGTCGATCGCATTCTATCGACGGATATATGAATCTGCTGACAATACAGTTGTTGTGTGTAAGTTCTATCTAATTTAGATCAAACAATGCGATGCATGAGAGCATTCACTTGCTAAATCGAGAATCTAGAAACCAATACAAGAACGATGCTATACGTCGGCTGGTTAAATTTTCGAATTTCGAACAAGAAATGGGCGATGTTAAGTTAGACCGGACCATGTGACTTTTTTATGATTTCGAGAAAAACGCACTTGAAGTTTGGTGCTATAAGGGGTTTTTGTTGAGCAATCAAAACAATTTCGATACGTTATTCCTACTGCATGCGTGATTTTCCAAATCTGAGAAATGTGATATGTAGCTTACGGAATGCTTAACCTAATGCAATCAATAACACGATTATTTAAATATTGCGACTTGGTCCCCTCTGACTTAACACCGACCAAATGTAAAACATCAGATTGAGTGAAGAAGTGAAATAATCAGTTCGACAGCTCACATATTTATCATATGATTTTTATTTCCATAGTTGTTTCTATTAACGATTTTGGCTGATTCCTCCAGGTTTTATGTCAACAATTTCTCAATCATACATGAAAAACTTATAGTTCTCGTTAGCGTAATGCATATCAATTAGAGTCATTACAAGGGTGCACTAAATAATAAATCAGTATATAAAAAGTACAATACACTGGAGTCGCTTTTTACGAGGGGGGTAAGTGCCCGGTAAATTCCAAAATCCGCGTAAATTCCGAAATCCGCTTAAAAAAAACCGCGTAAATTCCAAAATCCGCGTAAAAATAAACCGGGTAAATTTCAAAATCAGAATAAAAATATAACAAACAGTGAATTATTAATTAAAAATGCAACCCTGGTTAACTATTTTTTTGTATGCTGTTATCATGATATCTGTAGCTTCTTTTTTTCCTCCGCTACTGATCAATGATACAATACCAAGTTATTTCGTGAAAAGTCAGACCAAAAAGCACATTGAATTTGTTGGCGGTTGATACGTGCTGCGTAAAAAAAACCGCGTAAATTTCGAAATCCACATAAGCTGTTGAAAATCCGAGTTATTTGTTCTTTAAATTCCTCCAAATTTTGTGGCTTATTAACATAGCAACGGTCTTTCACGTACCCCCAGAAGAAGTAATCGACGACGAGAAATGTTGAAATTCTTACCATAAGAGGACAAAGTTTCATTGAGGCTTCGGTTGCTCGAGTAATATGATTTCACTAAAAATACACGTTCTTTTAAATTGTACATATTGACACTAAAAACCATCCAATCAGACTGAACGAGTAGCCGAATATTATTGTCCCGAAGGGGTGAATGCAGTGTTACCATCGACGGAGCGAAAATTGTTTTTTATAAGGAGCCATTCGATTTTTTTTGCGTGAGCGTTTAATCTGAAAGACCCGCCATAAAGCCTTTATAATTTAATACTCATCCTCCTCTTGAAATATTCGAACGGCCGGACAGACGGCATTCTTTCCTAATGCTGAGAATCCTCTGGGTTTTCACGACACATAGGAAGAATGGAAAAATGGATGGAAAACAAACTGCGATGCTGGGGGAATGGATATATAATCAGCTGTGATCGAATCAGTGGCTTCGATTGGAGGGTGCGGAGTGCGGACCGCCCACGGCCACATGACTTTAGGGATACAGAAACACCCCTACATTAGCAAATACTTAACCATTCGGTATACACCATATACAGATAGCGAAGAGGGAGAGGGTGCAACAGACACATCCGCCCGGATGCGAAAACTCCGCTCGACGCCACTGGATCGAATGTGTCGTTTGCGAAAATGATTGCGTGGGCAAGAATGAATCATCAATCCATTCTCAACTGTTTCTACAAAACCATTCATTGACCCTCTTCATGGTCACCAAAAACTTTCTTTCTTTCTGCTTTCTGCTATTTAAAATGTTTCGATGTATTCTAAAGTAATATTCGAAATAATAATAAAAACGAATTGGTTTTCATAACTTTTGGCAATGAAAGTGTGTTCGGACTTCTTGATGACTTCGATGATCGATGATCGATGATTTAATTTTCGTGAATTTGAGCTTTTTTCACACATTCACCAAAATTGTATTTTTCGAAATATCAGAAAAATCCTACGTACGATGACAGAAAATTTAGTAGAGAATCTGAGAAAAACTATTTCAATAAAATCGGATGGAACGTTCCGGAGGTAGAACTCCCACCAGTTTACAAAACTTAGTTAGAACAAACCTTTTAAGTCTGATTTTCTTTTAATTTTTTCAAGTTTCCATAGTGTACTACCCCCATAAATCACAAACCTATTTACACCCACAACGTCGCCCGAATGGTCGTTCGTGGGTTTTTCTTTTCATCCCGGATGATTAGCTTGTTCGTTCTTGCATCAGTCTTACGATTCGGTTCTCTTCCCGGTCGATCAGCCACGCTGCTGAGCATCTGATCCTTCCGAATGATCAGCTGGACCGCACCACGAATTACCCCATACTTCTAATCAAATTTCGGACATGTGTTGAGATTTGCTTTCCATCCATTTTCCGGAAGCTTCTTCAGCGTCGAAAACACGTCACTACGCACGAAAAGTTGACTAAACAGCTATCAAAAAAATGTTTTGTCATATGTAAACAACAGCTGTCGAAACCGAGTGAGTGAACAAAACACGGTCAACCAAACTTACGCAAGTGGATTTTTTGCATGTCATACCCTAAAAGTACCCATTTAGGTACAAGTATTATTTTTGTTTTTTTCTAAAAAATAAATCAACGATACTGAAATGACAAAATGGTCTACTAATTACCCAATTTTGCGTAGTATTGACTGGAATACCGAAAAATCTGAAAAAAAAACTTTTAATATTCGAACACTTTGATTTCAATTGGGAGTGTATTTTTTGCGCCCATCACTGTATGGAATTCCTGAGTTCTCTGGTAATATAATACATCCGAGGTATGGGAAATATTTCAAGAAATATTTCTATGATGGTTCGACACTCATCCCTCCCACTCTCTAAGGAGAGGGCTGCATAACTAGAGAGATAATCAAGCAAATGGGATCAGATTTGGCATGTGAAGGTTCTGGGGGGCAAGAAATATTTCTATGGTGGTTCAACACTTCTCCACCCTCTCTAAGGGGGGACGAACTGCATAATTCGAGAACAAATTAAGCAAATTGAACCAAATTTGACATGTGCAGGTTTCAGGGGACTCCAGTGAACGACGAAAGTGCATAGCAAGAAACTGTCCAACCGAAGCTCGCACCGATTAATCTGAGTCAGGTGATAACCAGAAACGCGATTGACCTAGTTAAAAAAGCTATCGGTAGCAACAATTTTCTGTGTCGTAATGTGCAACGCGGAAATATTAGTGAACTGAAAGTGCAGTGCAATACAATTGACGATTATCGCAAAATTGTGAACGCGTTAGAAAAGGAAAAAACTCTCAAGAACAGCAACAGAAGCAAAAAATGCAGCAACTGCGGTGGCAACCACTCTGCAATCTACAGGGGGTGCCCTGTATACACAACATTGAAGAAAAAACCGCAAGAATCTCGACAAAAAGCTGCAAACTATCAGCCAACCCTGCAACCAACGGTAAATTCAGCCACACACTCGAAACCTCAACCTCCTGGTTTCACGCCTAGATCTAGCACATCGTATAGGGATGCTCTACCTCCAACACCAATAATTCCTCCCGCGGACCAATTACAAATATTTATGGGTTCAATTATGCAACTCATGCCATCAATGCAAACAATGATGCAAGAAATGTTGCGCAGCCAGCAACTCCTCATCCATAAATTGGAATGTTCAAAATATTTGTTTTTAAATCTGCTATTGGAATGCAAACGGGATACATAACCATTTGAATGAAATTAAACTATTCTTGAGCCAACACGACATTGACGTTTTTCTCATCAATGAAACTCATCTGACGGATCACTACAACATCAGAGTCACGGGATATGATTTCTATGGCATTTATTTATTTATGGCACCGTCACAGTACTCTAAACATCCAAGCAGCGGCTGTGTGCATCGAGAGTAAATCAGAGAAATTAGTACTAACAGCACTCTACTCTTCACCGAACCACCACCCTTCGGAGGAGGAACTGAAAGACTTCTTCTCACTTCAAGGGCACCGATTTATCGTCGCTGGTGACTTCAACGCAAAACACACCTTTTGGGAATCAAGGCTGATTACCACTCGGCTGATTACCAACGTCATCACTGACTCTGGCTATGACATGGCATCATGCGGCGAACCAACACACTGGCCAGAGGATCTTGCACGACTTCCGGACCTGCTAGATTTTGCGGTTACAAAAAATATTAATAGTAAACGAATTAGATCGAAGCTTCTTCTGGACTTATCATCTGATCACTCACCAATACTCCTGGAATACTTCATAGATAAGGAAGTGAAGCAGACGTCATCTAATCTCACTAACTTTTCAACGAACTGGACAAAATATAAGACATATATCTCCTCTAACATTCTCGATCTACCTCTGGATAACGAACATCATATCGAGGACGCAGTTAACCAGCTCATGAAGAATGCTGCGGAGATAGCTACCCCACCTATAGAGACCCAGAAACACAAAAAAATTATTACTGCCTCCCACATAAGAGCAGTAGTTGCAGAAAAGCGACGAGTAAGACGTATCTGGCAAAACAAACGATCGCCAGAATCTAAAAACCAATTCAATATGGCACAACGTAAATTAAGAAAGCTATTACAAGACGGTAAAAATGAAAAATTCCATAATTACTTAACTGAATTGTCGCCAAATCAAGATACTAATTACTCACTATGTAAGGCAACTAAGGATCTAAAACGACCTCAGTTACAGGTCCCGCCGTTTAGAATGCCCTCTGGTAAATGCGCCAGAAGTGACGATGGAAAAGCAGCCACTTTTGCAAACCATCTTCAAAAAGTTTTCACTCCGAATCAATCGGGACCTAATCAAGAAACACTCGAACTTTCTGGTGCTACAAACCAAAACAAAATGAAAATCAAACATCGGCTGGTGAGACATGTTATCAAAAATCATATCAATGTGAAAAAGTCACCCGGTATCGACCACATCAACGGAAATATGATATCTCACGAGAATTTTCAGCGCAATGACTCATATAGGATATTTTTCACAAGCTTGGAAAATTTCGACCATCATTATGAATCCTAAGCCAGGGAAAGACACAAGGAAAGTGGAATCTTATAGACCTATCAGCATCCTTCCAATCTTCTCAAAAGTGTTCGAAAAAATTATCCTAATAAAATCAGCGCCCGAGATTGAAAGATTAATCCCGAATCATCAATTCGGATTCCGAGCAAAACATGGCACTATTGAACAAGTACACCGATTGATAGAAGAAATTCGTAAAGTATATGAAGGCCGCGGATATTGCTCAGCGCTTTTTCTTGATGTAGCTCAAGCATTCGATAAAGTCTGGCACGAAGAAATGCTCTATAAAATTAAAAATATGCTACCACAAGTATATGAAATTATGTGTTCTTACCTACTGGGAAGAAAGTTTCATGTTCGGTATAACCAAACACTATCGAAAGAGCGAGAAATTTATGCTGGCGTTCCTCAGGGCAGTGTTCTTGGACCAGTTCTCTATCTCATCTATACAGCTGATCTCCCGACCGCGCGGAACTTTATGACTACAACATTCGCAGATGACACATCTATTCTCAGCAGTCACAAAAACAGAACGATTGCTTCACGGGATCTCCAGGAACACATAACGGTCGTGGAAAAGTGGCTTCAAAAATGGAGAATCAAAGTAAATGAAACAAAATGTGTCTACGTTACGTTCACGCTTAATCAGAACACATGCCCACAAATCAAGTTCAATGGATCTGCAGTACCTCAATCGACTGAAATAAAATATCTCGGTGTACATCTAGACCGCCGTCTAACCTGGTAGAAACATATAGAAGCAAAGAAAACGCAATTGAAATTGCGAACAAACCAAATACATTGACTAATTGAGAGGAAGTCGAAATTAAAACTGGTGTTCAAACTACTTCTATACAAATCCATGCTGAAGCCTATTTGGCATTATGGCTGTCAACTTTGACAAACAGCTTCAGCAAGTAATATCGAAATCATCGAAAGAGTACAAAATAAGCTTCTAAGACAAATTACTGGCGCCCCTTGGTACATCCGCAATAGTGTCATACATCGAGACTTAGGGATGGCGACGGTTAAAAAAGAACTTCATAAAACGAGGAAGAAATATGCGGAAAAGGTGAAGAATCATCCAAATCCACTAGCAAGGCGACTCGGTCAACCTATGGTGACACGTCTGAAGAAAAAAAACTTAATTATTTGAACGTGGTCAAACGTTAGTGTTGTGCTCCAGCACACATGTGAAATTTGAACTGTAAGAACTGATAACAAACGTAATATTTTATTATGTTAGAACTAAATGCATAACCAAATATTGTTATTTCCACAATAAATGTATGTATGGAAAAAAAAGGTTTCAGGGGAGGATGCAATATTTCTATGATGGTTCAATGATGGTCCCCTCTCTAAGGGGAGATAGGTTACATAACTAGGGAACTAATCAAGTAAATGGAACCAAATTTGGCATGTGGAGGTTTTATGGGTCAAGAAATATTTCTATAGCGGTTCGACACTCCTCTCCTCTCTCTAAGGGGGGCCTAAATAACTCGAGAAATAATCAAGTAAATGGAACGAAATTTGGCATGTAACCTCCACATATATAAATGTTTCTATGATGGTTCGACTCTCCTCTAAGCGTGTTTAGTCCTTCTGATGTTTGCGCTAACGAAATTTATCATTGTTCGAAAGTGGAAATAAAAATGAATCGCCAAATGCATTGAAAAGCGCAAAACTCGAGAAAGGCATAGTCTGATATGAGCTGTCCTCATTTTATTATATCACTAGCTGACCCGGCAAACTTCGTCCCGCCCAAAATTTATCGTTAGCACATCCACGTTTTCTCACTAAGCGCACGTTCATGGCTCCAATCGCAGAACCGTTCATTGATTGATCTTCTAATCTACCCTTTAAAATTATTTTTTACTATAAATTTTCAGTACTTCTACCAAAACTCAACATTATAATATAAGATTATTTTCAGACACAATTCTCGTGCAAGATTTTTCATCCACTTGCAAAAAAAAATGTTTCTCAGTTACATGGAATAAATGTTTGATACAGAAAATATGATAGAATGAAGACAGCCCTAAATTGGGCAGTTCTTCCTCCAGTTTTGCTCTTATCAACACATTCGGCGATACTTTTTTATTTATATAGATAGAAGACGATATAGGAATGCGTTTTATCACATTAAAATCCATTTCCACTTTCGAACGAAGATCAATTTCGTTACCGCAAACATCAAATGGACTAACAACTTGTAGAACACATGTGAAATTTTTCGAATTTTCCCATTTTCCTTCAGAGTTTTCCGAAAATTTTAAATTGTCTTGTTTGGTTGAAATATATGCATTATTTTCATGGGACTCCATCTCCTTTCCAGAGGAGGAAGGGGTGTCATACCATCATAGAAACATTTCTCGCACCCAAAGCACCCAAAATCCCAAATTTGGCTCAATTTTCTTGATTAGTTCTCACATTGTCCAGCATACCACCCCCCCCCCCTTTTTAGAAATGGAAGAGGAGTTTCAAACCACCATAAAAACATTTATTGCTCCCTAAAACCTCCATATGCTAAATTTGGTTCCATTTGCCTGATTAATTCTCGAGTAATGCAGAAATTTGTGTTTCATTTGTATGGCAGACCTCCCCCCTCCCTCAAAGAGAGAGAGGAGGGGTATCTAACCACCATAGAATCATTTCTTGCACCCTTAAAACTCCACATGCCAAATTTCGTTCCATTTGCTTGATTAATTCTCGATTAATGTTGAAATTTGTGTTTGATTTGTATGACAAGGGTCTCAAACTATCATGAGAACCTTCCCCGCCCCCAAAAACTCCTACATACCAATTATCATGTCGATCGGTTCAGTAGTTTCCAAGTCCGTAGGAACCAGACAGACAGATAGACAGACAGAAATCCATTTATATATATATATAAATCTGTATCAAACATATATTCCATGTAACGGAGAAACATTATTTGCAAGTAATTGAAGAATCTTGAAACAGAATTCTGTCTCAAAATAATTTCATATTATAATGAATTTTGGTAGAAATACTAGGAAATTTATAGTAAAAGAAAATTATAAAGGGTCAATTAGAATATCAATCAATGAATAGTTCTGCGATTCGATCCAAGATGGTTCGCTTAGTAAGAAAATGTGAATATTTGAAAGCGTTTAAAGCAAAAAAATCCATTTTAAGCGGGAGGAAGTTGCCGGGTCAGCTAGTAAACGTATAAAATCGATAACCCTTATGTACGATTCAGCACACAAACTCTTTGCACCTAATGATCTGAAAACCAATGATGTACGAAGCCCATGTAAGTTTCCGCATTAAGTGCGATTCACATACAACATCCACGTCATGTTCACGTTCCGTCACGTCACGTCAACGACAAGTCGAAGTTGCTACACCGGCAACGAAACAACCCGTCGGCATACGTTCAACGAAAACGACCGGCTGGATTTCTAGAAAAGAATAATTGACGGAGACGGATGGTTCATTGGGTTTTTATCTGGGCTTTGTGTCTCGGCTTTTATTTTGATTTTGGTTATATTTTTTATGCCAACATATCTCTTAGTTCCCAATTTCGAAGTCAAAATCATTCGCGACTAGTGATTTTCATTGAATTTTTCTAAATTTAGATTTAGTTCTAGGCAGGCTGATTTGAAAGAGGGCATTGCAATTTATAACTGTTGTAGGTGGCAACACCATGAATAACATCTGTCTGTCTGTCTGTCCGACAATTGTTTGGCGAAGACTGAATAAATAAATAAATAATTAAATAAATCATTCGTTTGACATTTGACGCGACTGCTGCAAGCATAGCCTCATAGCCTGCTGCTGCAAGCATAACATACGTTTCTTTAACATGGTGATAAATTCTCTACATATATAAATTTCGTTCTTTCCGCTATCGAATCCATAGCTAATGGCACCATTTGTACGCAATGCGTATCGTATTATCATCGATACTTTGTTTTTTTTTTGCTACTGACTCCGTTCAGATTGGTAACAGAATAGAAACAGGATTTGGCGAGCGAGCGAGATCATTCTCCGGTAACTGCACAATCATAACTAAGTTGGTTTCCGAGCATCATTTTATATGCAGATTTGAGTGATTTCAATAGCCTGTTTTCAAAGCAATTTTCAAGCTTCTAAAAAAAAGTTTCGGTCAATAAGCAACAAGCATATAACTCTTAGACATTTTATCTTTTGAATGAATTGATTATCATACCGACAGATACATTAACATTCAAAAGCTTGTACTTCCAAAGTAAAGAATTCGCTTTCGAAACTTTGAATTTACACCCCTGTACAGAAATGAATGTCGTTGTCCTACGTAGGAAAAAATCACACAGAAGCACAATGAAATAAGAGATATATATACATATATACTCCAATGTTTTCCTTTAATTTCTATCTTTATGTTCTACTTACATAAACTGACAACAAGAATCTCTTTCAAGAGAATAAAAAGTTAGTCACACACAATGGAAGGTTCACATCTTCACTCTATGTTAACTTGTTCACAGCGATATATATTAGGAATAATTTATTTCTACCCTAATCAAAGTTCAGATAAAGTTCAATACTCAGTACAGCAGTCGAGTGGTAAAAGATTCATTCACAGACAACACAGACAACAAAAAGCTACCACTGCAAAAAAATGGTTCAGGCTTTGATTGAGCTCACTATTTAAAAATGACCAATGGATTGAAAAGAACATTCAGCAGATACTTGATACCACGCAGTATGTCCCGCATTCGCGCATTAACCTTCAATCCTTCAGAAATATGCACCGACGTTAGTTTGGGATTCTGGCATTTGATACAGCCAATCGAGAGCAACTCAATCAATGGATTTTTCCTGCCCAGCCTCATATTGTTAGGATCGGCTTCTCCGTTGTTCATCCCGGCGATATCCATGTGCAAATCATTAAAGCTGGCAGCATTGTGGCCGGGTTGGGAATGCGTTGGGCTGCTCATGGGTTTCAGAAAATTACGCAAAATACCAATGAACCAAATGCGATCGCTGTTGTTCAGACTCTGGCTAAAATTTCCAAAGGCGTGCTGCGCTTTCAGTGTGACTTCCGCTGGAGTCGAGAGCCACTCCTTGTGCATGTGTACCTTGATTTCGTATTCGTATCTAGAAATAAAAGTTTCGTTTGAAGTATTCATGCAATTAAACAATAGAGCAATTCCACGCCAAAACAGCCAAAAAACAGCAAATTTTGACCCAATCTTCTCCGATTTTTTTTATACAGGGTGGCGCATAAATCACGCAACCGATTTGCACAAAAACAAATTCTGTATAAAAAAAATGTCTCACGATACAAATTTTTTATTCTCGAATAAAAAACGATACAAAGTCGACAACTGAACCGCTTAGGAACCAACACGCTCGATAGTTGCAGCGCTATCGTATTTTTTTCCTTCAGAGAGCGTTGCGTTGCTTATGATGGAAGTTTCCCAAAAACACAATTTTCATTATCGTATGACCACTTTGAAATACGACTGATTTTTGAAATGGGGGTAATCGAAATCATTGGCATTTCTTTAAAAAAATCGTAACTCGAATTCAGATGTCTGATTAAGTATGATGTTCGACAAAGTTGTTGGAAAATCAATGAACTATTTAGGAAAAATAAAATTTCAAATGCACTTTTAAAAAATCTTTCTCAAAAATTGAATTCAATATTAAAAACTTTTATATTTCAAAACTCCCCCCTCCTTCGATATTTTTTGGTATATTTTCATTTGAAAGCCCGTCCAATTTACCAAAGTTTGATGTATAGTGGTGCCGTGGTAAACTCTCCGAAATGGAGATACGAATTTGAGAAATTACTTTGCGAAATTTTAGCTTTACAAGAAGAATAACGCAATAAACCCATTTCGACACGCAATTCTGCATGAAAAACTATATGAGGGGCTCAGAATGCAAGGGGTGTAAGTGACTTGATCGATTTCTCTTCATCAATTTTTTATTTAGTTAATAACTCAACTGCAAAAACTTTCCAATTTAAGTTTGCTATAGAATCCGATAGATGAGGTTCCGACCTATTTTCCACATTGGTAAATACAGCTGGGAGTGTATTTGCAGTTAAGTTATGACTGCCATACTAATGAAGGATACATTTCTCCATAATTCAAGAACTAATCAAGCAAACAGAACTAAATTTGGGTGTCTGTCTTTATTCTATCATATTTTCTATATCAACCATTTATTCCATGTAACGGAGATACATGTTTTTTGCAAGTGGTTGAAAAATCTTGAACGAGAATTGTGTCTGAAAAAAATCTGATATTATAATGATGAGTTTTGGTAGAAATACTAGGAATTTTATAGTAAAAGTTAAATTCAACGAGGTCGATTAGAAGATCAATCAATGAACAGTTCTGCGATTGGACCCGTGAACTTGCGCTTAGTAAGAAAACGTGAATGTTTGAAGGACAAAAACAAATTTTAGGCGGGACGAAGTTTGCCGGGTCAGCTAGTTTCATATTAAATAATATACTGATATCATCAAGAACAAAAGTTTAGAACAATTACCTTCGAATTAATAAAAATTACATCACATGCCCATGACATAGAAAATGCTGAGCCGCAAACAAAAAGAACAATAACAGCTAATATGTGTTGTATAAAAGCGCGTGTGCATACATTGAATCCATTTCAGTTTTGTTTCAATCTTCTAACCGATAACAATAGTGAGAGTAATGGTAGAGAGAAAAAAACAACCTTGTTAATTATTTTCAAAACTGCTTACCGACTAAACTCATCATAAGACTCCACCAGTGGCAATCCTGTGTGGGCATACAATTCGTTGTAGTAAATGTAAATACATTGGATACCTGTTATAGTTCAGTTCGTCGTTTCTAATCTAAATCAATTGTACAGAAACGCTGAAGTTATGAATTCCAGCTTCAAGTGCTGTAAGCCTTTAGCTAGACCTTACAAGTGCAGTACGAAGTCTAGAAAACTTTCGGACCAGTTTATTGCAAAGCTTCTAGCTGCAGGTTGTAAAATACATACAAACAAATCGATGTCGATTCGTGAAGGATGTCGAATGTATGTTTATAACTTATTAAAAAAACGAATACCGAATGAGAAAATGAAGCTAGTTTTGCGAAAGCCTCCCACCAACCGCGTGCAAACAACCTCACCGGTGATAATCGGTGGTGAATCCATGACTAACGTCAACAATTTCCACCATATTGGAACCATCTACATCAGTACAATCTATAGTAGATGATAATAACTTCAACAGCGCCATCCAAAGTATAATTGTATCGCCTAAACATTTAAAAGTTAGGAAGTGCGTCCTATCCCCAACAAAAAGCAAAGGAAATTGTGCGAGGAATAAAGCGCCATTTATTCATCTTGGAAGGAGATAATAATGAAGATTTAGAAACGATCACGACGAAATCATCGACCAACTGAAAGAGAAGTTTCACGATCCAAAGTGCTCTCGGGATGAACAAATTCTGATATTGTCTATGTTACCAATGTCTTGGACTACCCAACGCATTTTGAATGAGTTCGTTGGTACAAAGAAATATACTGTGAAAAGTTTAAGGTTACAATATTGGAGTTATGCCAGGACAAAGAGATTATGTTTCGGAGGTTGTAGAAGGTGAACGTCAATCAACACAAAAACGCCTTTTGATGATGTCTCTGAAAGAATCATTCCAATATTTCAAAGAAAAATATAAGGATATCCAGTTCAGCTTTAGTTCATTTGCTGCCTTACGATCGAAACATTGTAAGCTATTGAGTGTCTCAGGAGCACATAATGTTTGCGTTTGTATGATACATGAGAGCGTGAATCTAATGATAAATAGTTTGAAAAAAAAACAACATGTCATATGAAGCCTCTACTTATATGGATTAATTAATCTGCCCACAAAACAGAACAGACCGTTGCTATCTTCGTATTTGTGCGAATTGTAATGATGTACCGTGAAGCTCCCTTATACCAGCCAGTGCATAATTCCACCCACTCGACATAAAATACTGTTTTTCACACTAGCTACCTTATTTCTTCTGATAAATTATTTTTGTGTATACACACAAAACTATTATTATTTGGAAAATTGGACACCAAGTACTATTAGTTACGCTTAACTATATAGATTACAGTCAATATCGTTCGTCGACCTGTCATTCGCCATTTTTGTTGTTTTCCTTAGCAAAGTGGCTAGAGCATAGTCCACATTTGTTATCAATTTACAAAGTGTAAACGATTGAAAATCTCCGGAAAGTAATAAAAATTGAACGATACAGGTACGCTCCATTGATTTAATGGCGGGTTTACACTAGGGTTGGTAAATGACTGGACTAAGCGTACCATCGGTACTTCGCGTACCTACAGGCATAAAATAGACCCCATTCGTGGTCCTTAGCTTCCTGTCCAGTAACTCCTATCCCTACCTCCCCGTGGTACCGGCTGGGGTAGGAGTAATCATAGTGAAAATCGGGTAACCAACCCCGGTGGGATCTTGGTCGTATGCTGACAGGGAAGGGGGCCTATCCGAGCGTCTGTTCACCATGGAGGTGCGGCTCAAAACAGCGTCTGATCCCCATGTTAGGGGCGGCTGATCACTGTCTTCGTGCCAGCGGGGACTCTAAAAAGAGCAGTGCACGACGGTCCTCCGGCGAGACAGGGGGTTGGTGCAGGCCCTGCAAGCCATCCGTAAAAATAAAACGCACAGGAAAATTCACAAAGAAATTCGAGACAGGACAATCGGACTAGACCTACGCAAAGAACACGGACTAGAGATTGGAAACTCGGAACATGGAACTGCAAGTCTCTCAATTTTCTTGCGAGTACCCGAATTCTTTCGGAAATATTGAGAGCCCGCAATTTCAACATCGTAGCGCTGCAGGAGGTGTGCTGGAAAGGTTCGATGGTGCGATCGTTCCATGGTGGATATACATCATCTATCAGAGCTACGGCAACGCACATGAG
Source organism: Toxorhynchites rutilus septentrionalis (assembly GCF_029784135.1). Lineage (NCBI taxonomy): Eukaryota > Metazoa > Arthropoda > Insecta > Diptera > Culicidae > Toxorhynchites > Toxorhynchites rutilus. The sequence goes on along the minus strand of NC_073744.1, from coordinate 80,943,126 downwards.
CTGGGTACAGCTTTCATCGTGATGGGGGAGATGCAAAAACGGGTGATTGGTTGGTGGCCGATCAATGAAAGAATGTGCAGATTGAGGATGAGAGGTCACTTCTTCAATATCAGCATTATCAACGTCCACAGCCCCCATCTAGCTAGCACCGATGACGATAAAGAAGAATTCTACGCGCAGCTGGAGCGTGAATACGATCGCTGCCCAAAACACGACATCAAAATCGTCATCGGTGATTTGAACGCTCAGGTCGGCCAGGAGGAGGAATTCAGACCGGTAATTGGTAGGTTCAGCGCCCATCAGCGAACCAATGAAAACGGCCAAAGACTTATCGACTTCGCTGCCTCCAAGAACATGGCCATACGTAGCACCTTCTTCCAGCACAGCCTCCAATACCGTTACACCTGGAGATCACCACAGCAAACAGAAACACAAATTGACCACGTTTTGATCGACGGTCGGCACTTCTCGGATATCATCGACGTCAGAACATATCGTGGCGCTAACATCGATTCAGACCACTACCTGGTGATGGTCAAACTGCGTTCTAAACTGTCAGTCATCAATAACATAAGACACCAGAGCTCACCACGGTACCACCTACGACGACTACAGGAGCCGAACGTTGCTGCAACATTCTCGCAGCGTCTTGAAGCTGCGTTACCGGGGGTAGACGAACTGGATGCTCTTCCCCTCGATGAATGCTGGAACTCCTTAAAATCAGCAATTAGCAGCACAGCAGAGACCGTCATCGGGTATGAACAACGAGGACAACGGAACGAATGGTTTGACGACGAGTGCCGAGCGCTCCTGAACGAGAAGGATGCAGCACGCGCAGCCATGCTGCAACGAGCGACTCGACAAAACGTGGAACGATACAGACTGAAACGAAGGCAGCAAACACATCTCTTTCGGGAAAAAAAGCGCCGCCTGGAAGAGAAAGAGTGTGAGGAGATGGAACTGCTTTATCGTTCTCGAGAATCGCGGAAGTTCTTCAAGAAACTAAACGCCTCGCACAAAGGCTTTGTGCCGCGGGCCGAAATGTGCAAGAAACAAGGAAGGAGGCATCTTGACGAACGAACGCGAGGTGATCGAAAGGTGGAGGCAGCAGTACGATAAACACTTGAACAGCGCGCAGACAGGAGACCTAGACGGCGTTGAGGAGGACTACACCGGTGCAATTAACAACGACGACGTACCACCCCCGACGATGGGTGAAGTTAAGGAGGCCATTAATCAGCTCAAGAACCACAAAGCAGCTGGTAAGGATGGCCTCGTAGCGGAGCTCTTCAAGGGAGGTCCGAGAAAACTTGTAGAGTGTATGCACCGGTTGATAGTCAGGATCTGGGACACAGAACAGCTACCGGAGGAGTGGAAGGACGGGGTAATCTGCCCCATCTATAAAAAAGGCGACAAGTTGGATTGTGGGAACTATCGTGCCATCACAATCCTGAATGGTGCCTACAAAATTTTGTCTCAGATCCTCTTCCGCCGCCTATCGCCAATAGTAAGTAGATTTGTGGGAAGTTATCAGGTCGGATTCATGCCCGGTTGCTCGACGACGGACCAGATTTTTACACTGCGGCAGATCCTCCAAAAGTGCCGCGAGTATCAGGTCCCTACACACCACATCTTCGTCGACTTCAAGGCCGCATATGATACAATCGACCGACGACAGCTATGGAGGATCATGGACGAACACGGCTTTCCCCGAGCTGACAAGACTGATTCAGGCAACGATGAACGGTGTGCGATGCAGTGTGCGGATCTCAGGTGAGCTGTCGGAATCATTTGAGACTCACAGGGGACTTCGACAAGGCGATGGAATCTCCTGTCTGCTCTTCAACGTGGCGCTGGAAGGTGTTATGCGGAGAGCGGGCTTCAACATGCGGGGCACGATTTTCAACAAGTCTAGTCAGTTTATCTGTTTCGCCGACGACGTGGACATAATCGGAAGAACACATGCGACGGTAGCCGACTTGTATACCCGACTGAAACACGAAGCAGGGCTGATTGGGCTTGGGATCAATGCGTCTAAGTCTAAATACATGCTAGCTGGAGGGACTGATCGCAACAGAGTTCTTCTTGGTAGTAGTGTTGTGATCGACGGCGACGAGCTCGAGGTGGTAGAGGAATGTGTCTACCTTGGCTCGTTGATAACAACTGACAACAACAACAGCCGTGAAATTCGAAGACGCATTGTCAATGGAAGTCGTGCCTACTATGGGCTCCGCAAATCCTTGAGGTCCAACAAACTCCGACCCCGCACGAAGTGTACCATGTACAAATCCCTAATTCGACCGGTTATTCTCTATGGGCACGAAGCATGGACGATGCTGGAAGAGGACTCACAAGCGCTTGGAGTTTTCGAACGCCGAGTGCTCAGAACAATATACGGTGGTGTACAGGAAAGCGGAGTATGGAGAAGGAGAATGAACCACGAACTGGCGCAACTCTACGGCGAACCCAGCATTCAGAAAGTCGCCAAGGCTGGACGAGTGCGATGGGCAGGGCATGTTGCAAGATTGCCGGACAGCAGCCCTGCAAAGATGGTGTTTGCATCGAATCCGGTAGGAACAAGAAGGAGAGGAGCCCAGCGAGCGAGGTGGTTGGACCAGGTGGAGCAGGACTTGGCAAGAATCGGTGCAGCCGGGAGTTGGAGAACTGCAGCCATGGATCGGGACTATTGGCGAAAAATTGTGAAGAAGATCTAATCTCTCAATGGGATGTAGTATCATTATAAATAAAAACACTAGGGAGATCTATAGCTATAGATGGATTTATTCACCTGAAAATAGGTGTAAACCGGTGAGAATAAATATGATACACTTAATCGAGGTATATATAACTCGAATAAATTAAGCATATGTAAACGTTTGTGAATTTCTCACTGGTGAGAAATCACTAAAGTTGGATGCAGTTCTACTTCAGGTGAATAAATTCACCGAAAATATGAATATATTCATTATAGAAGTTCACGCTAGTGTAAACGGTTGTGGCGATTTCTATAAATCTCATCATATTTCTTCACATGAATATATCACTAGTCTAAACCCACCCTAATAGTTTTTTCACATCTTTTCATCGCAAATTCGATCGGTTATCACCGAAATAAACATGGCTGGAACAAGGACCCCCATATTTCTACTTGTTTTTTATTCCACCCAACAAATTTCATTTGCTAAATTGCGATGAGTAAAACAATCGGCGGTCAGAAATGCATGCAATAGGATAGGTCGAAAATAGCAGACGCTATGGAAATGGTGAGAACCGTATTTTCCGTTCGAAAGGCGGCCAAATTGCACGGAATTCCGTATTCAACACTGCGCCAGAAGGTCCTGGGAAAGCATTCCAGACCACGTCCTGGAAAAGCAACCGTTATCGATGCCACAGAAGGACGAATGGTTTAATGACTGTTAGCCAAAGCAAGAGCTGGATTCCCAGTGGACACAAAGAGATTACTATTAAGCGTAGCAAATTAAGTGAGAAAATCAGCTCGTTCCGATCCATTTAGAACAGGATACCAGCTCGTAAATGGATCAATGTGTTTATTAAACGGCATCCAAGAATATTAAAACGGGTGCCAAGCGTATTGTCAAAGCATCGTGCAGCTGTTCGGGACCTGTTTCACGAAATCCATGAATGTTTCGAAGAAGAAACGATGTCTAATGTGTTGAAATTTCCGGAATGCATGTTCAATTTGGACGGAACAGCAGCACGTACAATACATACAAAGAAACTGGTTTTAGCTGGTTATGGCTAAGAAACGTCCAGGCAAAGGTAGTTAACATCGATCGAGAATCTTACACAGTACTGTTTTGTGGAAACGTAGTCGTGCAGTTAGCGGCAACGTTGATGCTATACCCGTACAAATCCAGGATGCCAAAAGAGATCTGGCAGAGATTGGACAGAAGCTGGCCCGCAGCAAATACGGGATCCGGTTGGATGTCCCGGATTGTTCCTGTTTGTCAAGGATGTTTTTAACCCTTGGCTTGTTCAGCAGTAAATATCGTTCCCTATTACTCTATTACTCTCAAAATTGACATAAGTCACATGTCTCTTGAAACGATGCCATACACGGAAAAAAACCTAATCCTGGTTTATTTTTCACAAACTTCCACTCAATCATTTAGCTACTGGTCGTCAGCTTTTTCAGACCACCCCAATCACGTGGATAGAAAGACGAACCTACAATTGACATTTATCAACGGCTTCCGGCAATGTGGATTGTATCCGTTAGTTCCTGATGCTGTTAATTAATCAGGTATTGTTGGAAAATCCAGTAAAGCATCTTCATCACAAGCTGCGTTGCCAATAAATAAACGACATATTACTAGTGTAATTAATTTCGACTCATTTTACTTGTTTACAATATAAAACATGATGAAATCTACTATTCAAAACGAATCATTATTATAACAATTTGATTATTGGAATTGAGAACACCAATTAACGAAATTAGGAAAATGTTGTTGGTTGGTTGGAATTAGGACCAAAAGGTGCAAAATGTTTTCCATCATTATAGGTGGTATGGATACAGCAACGCTCTCATTCGTATATTTATCAGTAGTGGAACGAATCCCAAGCAAGTAGCACATTTAAGAACATTATATACGCGTTAGAGGCGAATGAACTGAAAAGTTTAAAGCCTCTTTAATTCAACATCATCATCATAAACGCGTAAGCAGTAATTTTTAGAGTACGCAAACGTTAAATATTGTCGTAGCTGAGCGGTATATGGGTACTTCACGGTATATAAAAATGGGTAGGGGAAGGTTCTAACGATAGTACGAGATCCCTCCCCCTCTCAAATGGTATTAGCAATTAGGATGAAAAATTTTGCACTAGAATTGTGTCTGAAAATAATCTGATATTATAATGTCAAGTTTTGGTAGAAGCACTGAAATTTTATAGAAAAAAATGATTTTAAAGGAACAGTTCTGCGGTTGGACCCACGAACGTGCGCTTAGTAAGAAAACGTGATGTGATAACGGAAAAAAAATCTGGGCGGGACGAAGTTTGCCAGGTCAGCTAGTAACATATAAATGTTCCGACATCGTATAGAAATTTCATTAATATCATTTTCACTAGAAAAAATGCTTATATCTCGAAAACGGTTGGTCCTGGGACAAAACGTTATATGTAAGTTTTTATGTTGAATCGTATGTAAATTTAATTTTTTATGTCACTTTTCTTAAATTGTTACGAATTTACAAAGTATTCAAATTTCATATATTTTCAAAAATTCATATCTCCATTTTGGTGAATTTACCACAGCACCAATATATGTCAAACTTTGTTAAATTGGAAGGGGTTTCCATACAAAAAAAATATCGAGAGTGTTGAGATATAAAAGTTTTTAATATTGAATTCAATTTTTGAGTAAGTGATTTTTAACAGCGCATTTAAAATGTTATTTTCCCTAGATAGTTCATTGATTTTCCAACAACTTTGTCGAGTACCATATTTGAATAAGACATCTGGATTTTGAGTTACGATTTTTTGAAAGACCAATAATTTCGATTACTTTCTTTTCAAAAATCAGTCGTAATTTAAAGTGGTCATACGACAGTGAAAATTGTGATTTTGGGAAGCTACCATAATAAGTACAAAGTTTAATAAAAATTGGAGAAGGTCGGGTCAGCAGCCGGCTGATTTGGCGTGGAATTGCTCAATAGATCTGACAGAGCAATCAAGTCCTTGCATGATGACTTATCGAAATGTACAAATACTCACGTATTCCATTTGTCCAGATGACATCGCGCATGCTGTTGCATGAAGATTTTCATTTTTCCACAATGCCGCGGATCCTCCCCGGGACCGCACATATGCTCTACCCTTTCGCCGTAGAAGCAAGCAACTCGATCTGCCCAGGATTTTGGTAAATATGTTCGTATCATATCGGCTAGCAGATTGCGCCTGTTTGTGATTTCTAAGCTACCCACGTTGCCCTCCCAACGCACAACGGTTCCATCCAGGCGAGCACATCTCAACTGTGTTTGAATTTGATTCCCCAGCTGATCCCACGCTGGTTGGTGGCAAAACTTATAATAGTCTTCCCAATTGAGCGATTGGTCTTTGGACTCAGATGGAATTGTACTCGATTGATATAGCCCCTCATCAGACGAGTGCACCGATTCGAAATTGGACATCATGTGGGGCAGTGTAAGGAATATGGTCGCTATGAGGCAAATCGCTATCTGGAGAAACGTGATGTACTTTTCCGTTCGTCGAGATGCGGCCATGTAAAAAGAAATTAGAATAACGAACGCGGCAGCACCTATAGAGGACCACATCCTCACCGTCGAGTCGGTTAGCGATAGCCATTCAATCGTCGCAAAAACTGGGATCAAAAGTGTCACAATACCAAATAGTGGAAGGAACAACAGCAGTCCTGAGAGGCCAAGGGCACCACGAACCTGTGAAAAAAAACTAAAATTATAATATCCTAAAGCTGATAATATGATTCGATTACCAATCCAAACATCGTCGCTGATTGAGATCCAATGATAAAAGTTTGCAGCCATGCCAAGGTGACGCAATGGGGAATTAAAAATTGATATACACCCCTCCAGTCGTTTCTACGAGCGATGAACGCCAGAAACAATGGTATAATCAGATACAGGAGAGCTCGACAGTTCAAGCAAAATTCAATTCCGTTTCCGATCACAAACGTAGAAAATGCTGGTACTTTCAGATCTAAGAAACGCCATCCGGTGGTCACAACCGAATCCATTTCGTACGGATATTTGGCGAGAACATTCAATCCGAAGGAAAACAAAATCATATAGTCTGGGAATGGTCCCGCCGATGTGTACATGAAGGCTAGCATTGTCACGAATGTGAGTACGAAAGCAACGACAGTTATTTCCGAGAAAGGTAACCATTGATCGTTGATATTTGGCTGGAGCATAACGTTAACGAAAAAGGCAACAAAGAAGTAGAGATACGGCCGAAGGTTGTTTCGGAGGTATTGATTTTCCGAATTAACTGTATTGAGATGCTCATCACCGTATCGTAGGAACAAACCAGACCACATTCGAAAGTCAATGAATTCGTGTTTGGTTTTCAACATTTTGAAGCTGCACAGCACCATCACAATTAGGCTCAAATAATATGCCCCAACAGGTATGAGTGTGAAGAGAGAATTGCTGGCAAACAGCGAGTAAGCGATGAAGACTAACACTAGCTGTATATTTGTGAAACCAGAACCCGGGAAAGATGCCATAATAGAGAGAAGTCGATGGTAGAGAAGCGAGAAAAACATAACAGGATGAAAGAATGGCCGGTGGAAGCAAGGTATATGATCCAAACTCTGGGGGTTCGGCACCGATAAGGTCAGAGCATTACCAACGAACGGCAATCTGCCGTTGGAATAGTTCACAGCAGCAGATAGTAGATTCGCTTCTGAAATGTGATTCACTTGCTGAAACTGTCCCGGGCTATGATTTATTCTGTTGCCATTCCGATCTGAACTTTGTTCTACTCGAACATCGCTAGTTTCTACGCCATCCTGATTTGTTATTTTCTTCCTTTTATCCAACTTATAAATTTCCCTCATCCGTTTCTCTAGCTGTGCTGCTGTTACATATTCCTCGCCATTGGACAGAGAAGCAAACAATTCCTGAGCAGCTCTTCTCGCTGATCTTTCCCCCGGACTCATCGCTAAACAGCTTTTTACGTCCTCTTCATTACTCTCATTAATTCCACGTCCCGTCTGGTAGCATTCGCTCAAAAGTGTTATGGCTTGTTCGTGGCCTTGCTGTGCAGCGCGCAACAGCCAGTGAACACCCTGGGTATGGTTGTGGGCCGGATCTGTTTCGGCATTCTCCTCTAGAAGTTGCTTCGCCAATGTGTACTGGACCTCTGAACATCCATCCTCCGCAAAATGATACTTTAAATTGCGCAATGATTTTTTGTCTGCAAACAACGTTTAAAATGAGATCATCATATGCATTCCAATACCGGTTTGATTGATGTTTATTTATGCATATTATGATTACCTTCAAGATTCCACTTCTTACGAGTCGACGAATTATTAAAACCGGGAGTACTTTCTCCAATCGGAGGTCGATTCGCCCAACTCGCCATTTTCGAATATTTCACGTAGCTGTAATCCTTATTCACACTCGCCTACCCTGGAAATTCAAATTTAATTCATCAGAATTCTCAAACAGGAACGGCAAATGTGATTCTATTAAGCAGATTTCTGTGTTTTCACTGTTTGCATACATGTAGAACTGAGACATTTCGAAGAGACATAATGTTATTGTATTCGCGTTGACGGCATTCAACATATTTAAACAGTGACCAGGTATGTTATAAGGGTCCTCGCGGTAGGTTAGTGAATAGAATGCACATTTTCATAGTTTTCACTACTGAAAGAGGTAAATAAATAACATGATATATATAAAATTGCGCAGCATTAAATTTCTTAAGGTGGCCGTACACTGTTTGCCCGGAGGTCAAATATTTGTTATTTTTTGACAGATAAGGTTTGATTTGATATTTGTACAAACACTATTTTGTTTGCCACTCTTCAATTTTCAACAGTAGTAAACAATATCAAACACCGAACATGGAAAAAATCAACTGAAATATTCAAGGTAACCTAACCATGTACCGACAGGTTCGAAGAACAGACTGAAAAAATATTTTAGGCATCCAATAATTGAATATTTGCTTTGGTGTATTTGGTGTAGAATATATTTGATCAGTACACGTTGACCAAATTTTATCTGTCAAAAAGAGTCAAATATTTGGCTTCGGTCAAACAGTGTATGAGCACCCTTACAAACTCATCGCAATCAAATAATCTTTTATGATTATAACATTGTAATTTATGGAAAGAACTACAAACCTTCCATTGGCGATCTAACGTACAAATCTACACCTAGGCGGCGCTGCGGTGAAAGTGATGCTGGTTTTAATTTTTGCCATGTGAGCTTATGGAAGATTTGTAGTTCTTTCCATAAATTACAATGTTATAATCATAAAAGATTATTTGATTGCGATGAGTTTGTAAGAAATTTAATTCTGCGCAATTATGTTATTTATTTACCTGTTTAAGTAGTGAAAACTATAAAAATGTTGACAATGGTTGAATTAAAGAAGGCAATTCGAGAGCACAATCAAACACAAGTAGAAAAATGTACGATTCCTGCATATGAAAACTACCTTGGAAAGCCCGGAAGTAAAATATACGTGATTTGTTTTTGAGTTTTAGGTTACATTAGCATCATTTTCTTAGTTCAAAAACAAAATCCAGATGTCTCACCGATCGTTTACGTTTTGCGTTAGATCGCCAATAAGCTCACATGGCAAAATCCCTTTCCCCGCAGCGCCGCCTAGGTGTAGATTTGTACGTTAGATCGCCAATACCCAGTTCCAAACATAATCGAGCACTCATTGGCCCGATGTCGACCGAAACGAAGTAACATGCTACAAAAGTGCTGGAATCTACCTCCGGATTGCCCCCCGCAGGCAGCACTGTCTATAGTTGAACTATAATTGTATTCAATTTTTCTGTACTGAGCGAAACGGCATCGCTGTAGAGATTGCTTTTTCTCTTTCTGTCTAAACTGTCATTCAAAACATAACAGAGAATGACTCAAGAACTGAATTTTGTAAGTAAGGATTATTTTAATATGTAATTATAAAATATAAATGATGTTTCCTTAATTTAATTTCAGAAACAAATCCAACAACACGGAAACAAAATACAGGCGAATTTGTGATGAACGCAGCTAGTCTCTTGATATATCACGTCAAAAGAAGAAAAGCATCAGCAACAGCAGAAATGTATAAACTATGTTGACGAACGAGGAAATCGTTATTGGTGGTTTTGTTACAAACGGTGGATATCACCTAAGACGACAGATTTAACTGAAAGCATCAACAATGAAAAAAATATCGGTGATCAGAATGGAATGAAAACGGAGTTTGCAGCTTTGTTAAAGTATTGTTTTTGGATCAGACCAAAACGCTCATCTCACCATAATCACCAACAACAACTTCAACATGAACGTAACCAAGCTAAATACCCGTAAGCATGACTGGTTCTAATTTTTACTTATGATTTGAATTTTGATCTCTTAATTTCATTTCAGAAAAAAAAGCTCAGCCATCTCAACAGTCTTCATTGCCCACGAAGTTAGGTGTGTCTGCTAGAGGGAATGAAAGCGACAAAAATGATTGAGCCGACTGCGATTCCGATGGAGAAATTTGTAGCTGTCGGGAGTTTACTGATGACGGTATAATCGCTGTGAATAGTATACGCCAACATTGCTCAATTGTATGAATTTATTATAAATAAATATTTGTAAACAACGCCATTTTTTGTTTTGTTTTTTGATTATCATTAAACTTTTTGAAAACAAACAGCCGTAAAAACGGTCGAGCAGTACTGCAATCGGTCGACGCGGTGCCAGATTGGCACAGGTTTGGCTCGAAATTGGTTGTCGAATACGAAGGGTAGGTCGACAAAATCGTTGCAAAATGGCACGATACCGGTACCGTTGTCGACACCATTTGTTGGGACCAATCCGGCACAACAATGCAGAGTGGGTAGAGATTACACTAACGAGTTTGGGACCCAAATTATGGCCCTAATTTGAAGTTTCCACCAGACGTCGACAACATGTCACTGTCATCGCACATTCGACGCAAGCAGTTTAGAACAAATGTTAGCGTTTAGTACAACGATGCTAATGACGCAACGCATTATTGTGTTCGACTAAATGGATACACACATATTTAAAATGAAGTGTCAAAGCACAATTGTCACAACGCGACGCATAGCGCGGCATTCTGGTCCCACCTTTAGCGTAAGAACACACTGGACAGCTCTCCCGCGCGGATTTTGCAATGACAGACCGCCTTGGAGCCTAGATAATGAAATATGAATGAGATAAAACACATAAGGTGGGGCGGGTGTGTGCGGTTCCAATATCACTGTTGTACGGTTCCTCATACGGTCGATGGAGATGATGCGCCGCAACGGTTTTGTGAGAGTATTGGTGTTTATGCGCTTTCGAAAGGTGTAAATAAAGCAAGGTACAAATAAATGTACTCTCAGGTGAGTCAATGTGTGAAAACCACTCTGCGGTCATGTAGATGCGGATACTCGAATTCCATCCAAATTGTCGAGAAATGCAATATTTCAGACGTTTGTGATCAACTTCTCTCTCCCTCTCGCTCTGGTAAACATCCCCTCTTCCGTTTTCCACCATTCTGTCTTTATATACCGCCCCACTAATCCGCTTACTGACCAAACAGTTGTACCTTGTACCATAGACTCTTCTTGCATCCGTCTATAATGGCGGGTTTACATTAGGGAGATCTATAGCTATAGATGGATTTATTCACGTGAAAATAGTTGTAAACGGGTGAGAATAAATATGATACACTTATTCGAGGTATATATAACTTGAATAAATTCAACATATGTAAACGCTTGTGAATTTCTCACTGGTGAGAAATCACTAAAGTTGGATGCAGTTCTACTTCAGGTGAATAAATTCACCGAAAATATGAATATATTCATTATAGAAGTTCACGCTAGTGTAAACGGTTGATGCGATTTCTATAAATCTTATCATATTTCTTCACATGAATATATCACTAGTCTAAACCCACCCTAAAATATAATAATGGCAGCTAGTGAAGCCGCCGAGAGCCGCTGAATGTGTTTTACATCGAGCTCCTGCTGCGACTTGTCATTGCGAAAATCGCGCGGGTGAGCCGTCTAGTGTGTTTCCACGCTTATTCGCGTTGACGGCGGAATGGTGTCGACATCTGGATACCACATTAGTTTGTGCGAGGCCAACTATTCTCTATCAAATGAGTCGGCTCTGAGGCAGTTTTAAATTGCTAAAATTTGTATAAATTTTTTTTCTTGCCGTTATTTACCTACTAGAAGTACGTTGTTCTGACTCTAATTTAAACTATTTTCTATGATTTTTCAGATATTCTCTCTAAAACTTACCATTATAATATAAAATTATCTTTAGACACAATTTTTGTATGATATTTTTTCTCTACTTGCAAGCAAAAGTCATTTTAATTTACATGAAGTACTAATTTTATTTGGGAAAAATAATTTTCATTCATAATTTTAATTTTAAAATTGTGTTCATTTCTTCTGCAAACCCATGTTGTCATGCCTACTCCCTCATTTCGTAATACGAAGCTCAATGCCGTCAACGCGGATGAACCAGAATGGCAACTCCCGTTATGGTTGCCAAGTTATGGTGAAGGGTTGCCTAATTTTGTTTAGCAACCAAAATTTAGTAGCTGGCGGGGATGCTCTCATCTGCATCTACTACACGCACCTTTAGAGCATCTCTCCGTTTTATATCGAAGTTCCCCTGTAACTATAAACAGCCATTTAATTAATAATAAATATAATAATAAAATTTAAAATCTCAGGCAAGTTTTAGGATTTCTCTCAATCAGCAAATACAAAACTAGGAGCAAAACTCTACATTTCGTACTAATTGTCCCAACGTGAGACCTAAAAATTACCTAAAATTTTCAATTCCATCTCTCAACTATTCGTACATAATGGCAACAATAAGCGAACAATCAATATTTATGAAAACAGGTGTGTAAAAGCGGCTTATGTATTAAGTGGTGTGTGTAAATTGTTTCACGTAAATAACATGACAGTTAATATCAAAACATCGATTCAGTAAAAAAACATTTCCAGGTGAGATTTCACAGTTTTACTACTGCCGTAGTATTTTTACTTAAAGGTGTATATTGAAAGATGCACTTTAGGCCTTGAATAGCGAGAAAAACAATGAAAATGTACGAACAACTAGAATTCAACAAGGAAAACCTCTGTGCTAAATATCTGCGGATATTAGCAGTGGTCGCCGCTTACTGGTGAGTGTTAGTTTTCTTCATGAACTTTTAAGAAATAAACTCTTCCATTTGTTGCAGGGTAATTTCGATATCGACAGTGTTTGTTAATAAAGCCCTGTTGAGTGGCTTGAATCTGGACGCACCTTTATTCGTGACGTGGTTCCAAGTCATAATTTCCTCAAGTATTTGCTTCTTTATGAGCATAGTGAGCAAAAAGTATCCCAGCATCATACGTGTCCCTAGCGGAAACCCACTCAACAGAGATGTTTTTCGAAAAGTTGTACCTCTATCCATTCTATTTACTGCGATGATAGCAACGAATAATCTCTGTCTGAAGCATGTCGGCGTTGCATTCTACTATGTGGGACGTTCGTTGACGACAGTATTCAATGTTATTTTAACTTATTTTCTGTTGGGACAGAAGACTAGTGGCAAGACTATGCTTTGCTGTCTATTGATTGTAGCGGGATTCTGGATAGGAGTTGACCAAGAAAGTCTAACTGAGTCTTTTTCGCTTATAGGTACAGTTTTTGGCGTGCTCGGTTCATTCACTCTTTCTATTTATTCAATACACACTAAAAGCACATTGCAACATGTGAATCAAGAAGTATGGCTTTTAAGTTACTATAACAATGTATACTCGGCTGTTATTTTCATTCCTTTGATACTCCTCAATGGAGAGCTCCCAATAATTCTAAATTATGAACATCTAGCGGAGCCTTGGTTTTGGGGTGTAATGCTAATAGGAGGATTATGTGGGTTTGCAATCGGCTTCGTAACGGCACTCCAGATTAAAGTTACTTCGGCACTAACACATAATATATCGGGAACGGCCAAAGCATGTGCTCAAACTGTAATAGCTACATCATGGTACAGCGAAGCTAAATCATTCCTATGGTGGTCATCAAACGTCGTGGTCCTGCTTGGAAGTGCTCTCTACACACGGGTCAAGCAGCTTGAGATGGATCAGCGCCATCAACAACAACTGAATAGTCACAAAGTTTGAAGCTTTATTTTAGTCATTTGGATAATTTCTATCTGATTTATTTTATCGACATTAACAAAGCATGTAAAACAAAAATGGGCATTTATTCAGAATATGACGGCCATTCTCATATAAGCGTCTTTACTTTTGTTTGCAGGATAAACTCGTTGTGACCCTTATTTTGTTGCCACAGTTCAATCGCTTTATTGACAATCAGATCCGCTCTCTCTTGTTCATCTTTTATCTGAAAAAGAACCACATCGCAAATGTTTCTTTTTATTGCATTCAATGAAACTTACGCTGTCTATGCATTCTAGCAGTGATTTTAAATCCATGCAGCGCAAAATACGTCGCCGAAGAGTGCGCAAAATTTCGATCAACACAAATATCACAATCTTAATCGAACCACCGCAAATTTTGTCCCAAATCCGGATAAGTGCCGGCTCGGAGAGCACACCCGCAAAGAAGGATCCATACCATTTACTTAGCGGCAGAGAATGAAGAATATCACACGATTTGAGATGAATAAAAATCCCGTTGTCCTCCTTCTCCAGTATTGTACTGGTTAGATCCGTTAGCTTCCCCATCTCTTCCAAAATTTCTTGGCTGTTTTCTTGGAATCCCTTTGCCATCCAATAGATTTCTACATCATTGTCAAAAAACTGCAATAAAACTTCAGTGATGTTGCAGAATGGACTTTCCTGCTGTTCATAGGAAATTTTTATATGGTTAATGTGGTTTTAAAGAAGTTTACTATAAGAGTTATTTTTAAATTTACGTTCAGATCAAATCCAAGGCAAAGTTGCTTCGTTTCTAGCAGCCACATTGCATATAGCACTTTATGTTTTGGCGTTCTTTCGTCAATTATCCGAATCACATGCAGTGCCCGTAGCAGATCATTGTACACTGCCTCCCGCTGGGTCATTACATATTTGCAGGAGTCTGTATAACTTGGGGTCACACCTTTGAAACAAAAATTTCGACAATGTAATGTTCGTTTCCTGTGTCCTTTTCATGCATTAGTGATAACATTTAGGGTCAATTATAGTTAAAGGATAATGTTAACTAATGATGAAATATATTACTATCACATTATATCAACATAGAACGTACCTAAGAGAAAATTCCACAAAACATTCCGGTGGATATTGGGCACCGTAAAAAGAATACAAAATTGTTTCAATTTCAACACATTCAGTGGTTTGTCCTTCAGCAAGATTTCAAGCGATTTACGTTCCTCGACACTTCTGCAGCCCACTTTTTCATAATAAGTTGAACGAAAGTTTCTCTCGTCTGCCATTTGTTCTTGGAAATCTTATGCATTCATTCTTCCCCCGACATATACAAAATGATACAATACAACACAGCTGATAGCAGAGCTGCCACAAGCAAGGATGCCAGATGACATTCGATTTTATGAATACATTTGATGCAGAGCAAGGCGCCTAGAAGTATATCCCAAGGCGCGTAGAAGTATATCCTAAGGTGGGCCAACTTGCTAAAACCATTCTTCAGCCATCTTGGAAGTCTACTGTGTTTTGTTTGTAAACAAAATACAATACGCTAGTGCCGAAGCTCGCTCCTGATCAGTCTGTCTCTTTCACGCTTCAAGGAAATAATTCCCCTTCTGCTTTCTTCCGTACTGTTTTCATATACCGCTCCACTAACCAACTTAGTGACGAAACGGCCTCACCTAGTACCATAGACCCGTCTTGGTATATCCCAAGACGGGTCTATGGTACTAGGTGAGGCCGTTTCGTCACTAAGTTGGGTAGGGGAGCGGTATATGAAAACAGTACGGAAGAAAGCAGAAGGGGATTTTTTTCCTTGAAGTGTGAAAGAGACAGACTGATCACGAGCGAGCTTGGGCACAAGCGTATTGTGTTTTGTTTACAAACAAAACACAGTAGACTTCCAAGATGGCTGAAGAGTGGTTTTAGCCAAGACGGGTCTATGGTACTTGGTGAGGCCGTTTCGTCACTAAGTTGGTTAGGGGAGCGGTATATGAAAACAGTACGGAAGAAAGCAGAAGGGGAATTTTTTCCTTGAAGCATGAAAGAGACAGACTGATCACGAGTGAGCTTGGGCGCAAGCGTATTGTGTTTTGGTTACAAACAAAACACAGTAGACTTCCAAGATGGCTGAAGAGTGGTTTTAGCAAGTTGGCCCACCTTAGGATATACTTCTACGCGCCTTGGTTTTAGCAAGTTGACCCACCTTAGGATATACTTCTACGCGCCTTGGTATATCCTAAAGGCTGATTTAGACGATGCCAGTCAGCGCTCTAGTTGAAGTATCCAGTGAACAAAGAACAGACACTCTGTTCAAGATACTTGTACCAGTATCGAACAAGTAATTGGCCTCTAACTAGAACAGAGTGTCTGTTCTCTGTTCACTGGATACTTCAACTAGAGCGCTGACTGGCATCGTCTAAATCAGCCTTAAGATGGGCCAACTTGCTAAAACCAAGGCACGTAGAAGTATATCCTAAGGTGGGTCAACTTGCTAAAACCACTCTTCAGCCATCTTGGAAGTCTACTGTGTTTTGTTTGTAAACAAAACACAATACGCTTGTGCCCAAGCTCGCTCGTGATCAGTCTGTCTCTTTCACACTTCAAGAAAAAAATTCCCCTTCTGCTTTCTTCCGTACTGTTTTCATATACCGCTCCCCTAACCAACTTAGTGACGAAACGGCCTCACCATGTACCATAGACCCGTCTTGGCTAAAACCAAGGCGCGTAGAAATATATTGTAAGGTGGGCCAACTTGCTAAAACCACTCTTCAGCCATCTTGGAAGTCTACTGTGTTTTGTTTGTAAACAAAACACAATACGCTTGTGCCGGAGCTCGCTCGTGATCAGTCTGTCTCTTTCACGCTTCAAGAAAATAATTCCCCTTCCGCTTTCTTCCGTGCTGTTTTCATATACCGCTCCCCTAACCAACTTAGTGACGAAACGGCCTCACCTAGAACCATAGACCCGTCTTGGCTAAAACCACTCTTCAGCCATCTTGGAAGTCTACTGTGTTTTGTTTGTAAACAAAACACAATACGCTTGTGCACAGCTCGCTCGTGATCAGTCTGTTTCTTTCACGCTTCAAGCAAATAATTCCCCTTCTGCTTTCTTCCATACTGTTTTCATATACCGCCCCCCTAACTAACTTAGTGACGAAACGGCCTCACTTTAGGGTGGGTTAAGACGTCGGTTTGTGACTACACTGAGAGGAAAATTTAGTATATATGACGATTTTTTTCGTAAATGTTACCAATTCGTTAGTCATTTTCTACCCTACTAATCATTGGTACATCTTACAAAAGGAAATTTGTAGGCATTATTTTTGTAGGATGGTGGGCATGTTGGCCCACCATTGGAACAACATCAGTGAAAACGTTGTTTTTTATTTGTAAGAGATAATGATAAGGGATAATGACATTATTTTTTTATCTCATTTATTTATTTATTAGGCTCATTAGCATTTTAGCTGTAACAGAGCCGGGTTTTAATCGTGTACATGTACATATGTTTATGTTTCTATAAATTATAATTACACAGTAGTTAGTAGTAGCCATTTAGGGGTTAAGTATTCTGTTCCATTACATTATGGTAAATCACACAGTAGTAGCCATTTAGGCGTAAGGGTATTCTTTCTGTTCTTCCATTGTTCAGCAGACCGGACAGCGAAGACAGTTGATATTGATCATTGTTGAGTTATTTATAGAACAGCAGCCCGATGTGTCTTGCAGAGCAGAGCATTGTATGGATGAATCGATCTCATTTCGACCGTGGATCGATTTCCATCGCTGATGATGGTTGCGTGGACGTAGTTATTCTATAACAACACAAAGATGGTCAATTGAGGGCCCTGAGTTTGAACTCACGATCGATCGCTTGGTAAGCGAACGCGTAACCAAGTGGCTACGAAGACCCCCTAATGACATTATGTTGTTGATAATTAATTCTTATTTATAAAGCTGTCTTCAATCATACATTATCTTTTACACAGTAATTTCCTACATCCTACATTCTACATCTAAACATTGCTCGTGCAAATAGACAGATTTAATCGCAGCCTCGACCGAATCAATCTCATATGTTTTTTCAAACTCTCACTCATCAAGGTTTTGCTTCTTTTCCTGTTGCACATTTTCATCCTTTAGGACAGGAACAACTGATTAGTTGGCAGTTGATGGGACCAGATCGCAGTACATTCGATCCGTATTATTTGCTCTCCCGTTTCCTGATGTATGATTATGGTTAGTTATAAATATGGGTTTGTGATGAAACATATGTGATTACCTGAGATTTCTTTGTGTTGCACATGCTCAGTCTAATATACATTGAATTTTCCACCAGTCAACTGTGCAATTTTAATCCAAGGCTAGAAGCTGAAAATTAAAAGGGAAAGGATTGTGTTGAAGTTTATTTTTATAAGATTCCGTCTTAGAGGCGAATGAACTGCAAAGTTTAAAGCCTCTTAAAAACAAAGAAGAAGAAGAAGAAGATTCCGTCTATTAAGATTTCAATACAACGAATTGAACTTTTGTTTTCCCGCAGCGAAAACAAGTTCTCGATATCTTTGTGGTCGAGAATTTGTTTTCGCCGAAGAGAAACAAAAGTTACATATATTTGAATCTAATAAAAACCAAAAAAACCTTATCTCCGAATAGCTTTGTTTCCTCAAGAGGAACGACGACTGCGAAGTACGCACATTACAGTTCCTAGAATCAGAATCAAGGTTACACATGCTATGAAGTAAAATATACGAATCTTTAGTAGGGATGTGTATTGCATAAGACATCCGTTTTACAAAGTTTTGGTAATATGTACAAAAAATGCGTACACTTTACCAATGTTTCAACTATTAAAGATTTGGTAGCTGCATTTACTAATGTTTTCCTCCAGTGTAGTGATATATTCGTGTGGCATAAGACTAGTGATATATTCATGTGAAGGAATATGATGAGATTTAAGTGCGATTTACATACGACGTCAACGTCAAGTACACGTACCGTCACGTAACGTAACGCGAATTATTCTCCCATGCAATTCTTGTGAAAACATTCACATACACCAGCGTCACAAACCGTAAGCCAACGTTCATCGGTGACGACCAGCAACATTTGTCGAAAAGAATAATTGACGGTGACGTTGAGATTAATTTGTTTTGATTTCGAAGTCATTGTTTCCGTTTTCAAACGAACATTTGCTCATGTAATTCGATTATTTCTAGTCTTCCGTCTGAGTTATTTTTTTCAAACGCGTTAAAATGGATGACGAGAGATTAATTGAAATGGTGCGACAATATGAGGAGCTGTATAAAATGCTTGATCGACGATACAGTGATAAAATCCACGAAGGTAATATTTGGAGAAAAATAGCCGTAGAACTCGGTACAACAGGTAAGCTTATTAATTTCCTAATTTGGCGTGAGTATTCGAATAGTGGTAGAACGGAATGAATGATTTTATCCCTACAGAATTCGAAAATTCACGTCGTCATTCGAGCTAACTTTTGTTTTATTATATTAGTGAACAGCAGCGGGAATATATTTGTTATTTATTTCGCGTTTGTTTCTCGGTATTAGACTGTAAGGGAGATACGCCGTGTGACCATTAGGACTGATTCCAAGGATCAGCAGATCAAATGACGGAATGTCGGTAGTGTTTCCCATGTTAGAAGCTTTCCTAATAGTTTTCATAGTCGGTAGCTGCTTCAGCTTCCGACTAGTTTTGACGTGGGACTACGTCTAACCGGAGTATATGGGGGGTAAAATGAAAACCTAAACACAGAACATGCAGGAAAAAATGAAAGGTTACGAATGCTTATAACTCGAACATTTCTTACTGGATCGGAAAAATGTTTGCATCAATCGATATGGAATATTTCTACGCTTCTATCGCAATTTTTAAAATGTTACTTTTCATTAGATAAACAATTGAATTACTATAAAATGTTAAGCGTTATCTAAACGGCATAACTGCCTCATTTTGATTGGCCCGATCTACGATTTCCCTAACACAGCCATCAAACCCAAGCAGCCTTGGGTAAATCAGCATTGCAAATACATGAAAGTCGGGGGTATTTTTGTTCCGACTGAAATGTGTTTCCCTAACACAGACTTTAAATCCAAGGAGCGTGGGTAAATTGGTGTTCCAAATACGTGTAAGTTGGGGGCATTTTTGGTCCGACTGAAATGTGTTTCCCTAACACAGAGTTCAAAACCATGTAGCGTGGGGAAATCGACATTGCAAGCACATGAAAGTCGGGGGAATTTTCGTTCCGACTGAAATGTGTTTCCCCAACACAGACTTCAGAACCAAGGTGTCTGAGGAAATTGGCATTGTAAATTCATGCAAGTCAGTGGCATTTTTGTTCCAACTGAAATGTGTTTGCTTAACACAGACTTCTAAACCAAAATGTCTGGGATAATCGGCTCCGCAAATAAATGCAAGCTTCGAGTACTTTTGTACTCGCTTGCCTTTGTGCAAACTAGAATATGTTTCCTTAACACGGTCTCCTAAACTTAGGAACCTGGGAAAATCGTGCAGACACTAGAGACGAATGAACTTTCAAGTTTAAATCCTTTATAGTATAAAAAGTAGAAGTTGAAGTTTTTGATTCATGCAAGTCGGGGATATCTCAGCACCCGCATTTTTTTTCCTCTCCGCAAAGTGTTTTCCTAGCATGGATTACAAAAGCGGGTACGAACACAACGGTTTGGCTCGGTTATTCATTATTGTATTGAAGGATATACCTTCATATCTTCCGCTCACTGAATTTCTACACATACCATTTGATGATTAGGCAAAATGTTGCTAATCATTTGCTGCGATAACGCCTATTGATTAAACAATATGCGTTCGACATATATGTCAAAATCGGAACTGAGTGCCTGAAGTTCATAAAATCAAGCAAATTCGCGGTTCGAGAAGTACGTACACTTGAGAGATGCAAACTTCAGAAGGAAATGTAAAATAAAATAAACGTTTGATAATTCTCCCGTTCACATATTTTGTTCTAGGCATCATACTAAACGTAAAAGGACTGTCATTAAATTTACTTGTAATGAAGAGCATTATCTATCACAATGTATGAATTGACCTTACATGACATTATACAATCTTTTTTACTCACAAAGCAAATATGTTGAATTCAATTGAATTCAATTGAATTCGGGAATTGTTTCATTCCTTGAAAAATTTAGTCAATACATACAAATGATTGATAAGCTAAGGTAGTCCCACGTCAACCTTGCGGTTATATCATAGATATAACCCACCCATTTTTTTTTGTCAGGGTACAGTTTATTGAAAAAAAAGCGGATTCCGGAACGTTTTTGCTATAATTCAACAAGTTTGGTTCAGAAACTCCATAAGTTGAGTCTTTACTATTCACCGGCACTATGCGTTCGTCACAGAAGAAAATTTTCCACTTGCTAAAACGAGTCCTAATTTCGTACATTCCCTCAGCAAGTATTTCCGCGATTCAACCAATAAAAAAAATGAAGTGCATGACCATCACTTCAGTTGCAGTTGCATTGGTCTGCCTTTTGATACGGGTTATCACCTGAAACACCCACACGGAATATGTCTCGCTCGGCTATACCCAGCAAACATTAAATCGCATAACAAGCGTATATATAACATCATATGTCCTAAAATTTGGTTGGCATATAATGCGCCTAACTGGCATATGCATGCAAAAGTGGAGGCCATATACATACATGGCAAATGCTTACCGAATTTGTTTGGATGAATATGCAACTTTAACCGGCTATAATAGCGACTTTTGCCATACTCATATACGATTTATTACAGACATAGGAAAAAAAACAAATGGCGCAGAATATTTTCGTGAAATGTTTATTATAGCCTCGCGAATCGCCATTTTTATATATGAGTCTTTATGTTTGTAGAAATAATAATTGTTTGATTGACTTGTGTTGGGAGTGGAATATGAATGTTTAAAATGGCACAGGTTGATGTTTGGTGAAAACTGCTCCGATATGGGTTCGAACTCCGGTCGAACTCCGGATTATCATCCACCAGCTATCTCGCGCGGCTATCTGAAATTTAATTCAACAGCGGTTAAAACTTTCGAGTGCATCAGTATTTCATTGACATTTCAATATGATGTAATATGTTCTTTATTAGGATCTAATATGATTCACTGTTTCATGATTTTCTTCAGCATGCAACACGATTCACTACAGTACTGAATTGATTTAAATTATACGCTTATACGACACACAAACTGCATCAGCGTAATATATGCATATGATGCGGATTAAATATATTTTACGACAATGTGCATCATAAGATTGATGTTTATTATACCGAATTGCGACTTAATTTGATAATGGTATTTAAAATCGAGTTTTTACATTTAATGCGATTTCAAATATACACGATACATACTTTGATTGATATTATATGCGATTATGTTCCGCCTTGCCGGAACAGATTTGTAATTTGTAACTCTCCTTCTGGTGGTTCTAATTGAATGTTATTTTGATCTTTTATATAATTATGCAAAATACATGTGGTTAGTATGATATTATCGACATATTCGGGTAAGGAATTAATTTTCCGAAAATAGATTCTGAATCTATTTGCCAACTGTCCAAAACAATTTTCCGAAACTCTTCTCGCTCGGGAAAGTCTGTAGTTTTATATTTGTTTATCCAACATCTCGTCAATTATTGCTTGACAAACATCTTTTACAATAGCATGTACCGTGGAATGACCCAACCGAAAACTGAATGCTAATGTCCAACTAGAGGTAAAAATGTCTAATTAAACGTGTTGCATCACAGATCTGTTCAATTAGCTTAATGTCGATGTAGATGTAAATTACTGTACAACCAAATCAAAACAAAAGCCGAGACACAAAGCCCAGACAAAAACCAAACGAGCCGTCCGTCTCCGTCAATTATTCTTTTCTACAAACCCTGCCGGTCGTTTTCGTTGAACGTATGCTGACGGGTCGTTACGTTGCTGGTGTATGTGAATGTTTTCATGAGAATTGCATGGCAGAATCATTGACGTATCGTGACGTGACCGTGACGTGTATGTTGTATGTGAATCGCACTTAATTGACGGAGACGGACGGCTCGTTTGGTTTTTGTCTGAGCTTCGTGTCTCGGCTTTTGTTTTGATCAAGATGGGTCTATGGTACTAGGTGAGGCCGTTTCGTCACTAAGTTGGTTAGGGGAGCGGTATATGAAAACAGTACGGAAGAAAGCAGAAGGGGAATTATTTGCTTGTGGCGTGAAAGAGACAGACTGATCACGAGCGAGCTTCGGCACTAGCGTATTGTGTTCTGTTTACAAACAAAACACAGTAGACTTCCAAGATGGCTGAAGAGTGGTTTTGGCAAGTTGGCCCACCTTAGGATATACTTCTAGGCGCCTTGGTTTTGATCAAGGCGCCTAGAAGTATATTCTAAGGTGGGCCAACTTGCTAAAACCACTCTTCAGCCATCTTGGAAGTCTACTGTGTTTTGTTTGTAAACAAAACACATTACGCTAGTGCCGAAGCTCGCTCCTGATCAGTCTGTCTCTTTCACGCTACAAGCAAATAATTCCCCTTCTGCTTTCTTCCGTACTGTTTTCATATACCGCTCCCCTAACCAACATAGTGACGAAACGGGCTCACCTAGTACCATAGACCCGTCTTGGTTTTGATTTGGTTGTACAGTAATTTACATCTACATCGACATTAAGCTAATTGAACAGATCTGTGATGCAACACGTTTAATTAGACATTTTTACCTCTAGTTGGACATTTTTGTAAACATTGAGTTCGGAGCCCAAATTATGGCCCTACATTGAAAGTCGCCACCAGTCGCAAATGTCCAATTACTGGTCAAAACCGACTCCAATGCGACACTGAGTGGTGCCTCAGCATATCGCTTTATAAGTAACTTACTGTACTTTTTATGCCAACATATCTCTTAGCTCCAAATTTCGGAGTGAAAATCATTCGCGACTAATTGGAAGAATTATTCTATTTATTATTATTGTTGCATAAGGGTCGGACTACGGGGTTTAAGCAATTAAATAATTGAATTCAATGATTCTCATTGAATTTTTCAAAATTTAGAACTGATTCTAGGCATGCTGATTTGAAAGAGGGCATTGCAATTTAAAACTGTTGTAGGTGGCGACACCATGAATAAAATTAAATAAATCATTCGTTTGGCATTTGACGTGACGGTGCTGGTGGAAGCCAAGGCGCGTAGAAGTATATCCTAAGGTGGTCCAACTTGCTAAAACCACTCTTCAGCCATCTTGGAAATCTACTTTGTTTTGTTTGTAAACAAAACACAATACGCTTGTGCCGGAGCTCGCTCGTGATCAGTCTGTCTCTTTCACGCTTCAAGGAAATAATTCCCCTTCTGCTTTCTTCCGTACTGTTTTCATATACCGCTCCCCTAACCAACTTAGTGACGAAACGGCCTCACCTAGTACCATAGACCCGTCTTGGTGGAAGCATTGACTGCATGTGTGAATTGGTGGAGACGTTGACGGAACGTAGACGTTCTTCTCCGTAACGTGCTATGTGAATCGCACAATAGGAATCGCATCAACCGTTCACACTAGCGCGAAATAATATAATCAATATATTCATATTTTCGGTGAATTTATTCACCTTAAGTAGAACTGCATCCAACTTTAGTGATTTCTCACCAGTGAGAAATTCACCAGCGTTTATATATGCCTGAAGTTATTCTGTACACTAGCTTACCCGGCAAACTTTGTCCCGCCCAAAATTTATTTTTCGTTATCACATCCACGTTTTCTTACTAAGCGCTGTTCATGGGTCCAATCGCAGAATTATTCATTGATTGATCTTCTGATCTACCCTTCTGAATTACCTTTTACTATAGAATTCCTAGTACTTCTATCTAAACTCGACATTCTAATATCAGATTATTTTCAGACACAGTTCTCGTAAATGATTGTTCAACCACTTGTAAATAACATGTTTCTCCATCACGTTGCATGCCAAATTTGGTTTTATTTGCTTGATTAATTCTCGATATACGATATATATATATATATATATATATATATATATATATATATATATATATATATATATATATATATATATATATATATATATATATATATATATATATATATATATATATATATATATATATATATATATATATATATATATATATATATATATATATATATATATATATATATATATATATATATATATATATATATATATATATATATATATATATATATATATATATGTAAATGCAGTTAGATAAACTTAGTTAAATTCACCAAACTAGCCGAGCCCCGGCCTTTTTCAACCACAACTTGATTTGGGGAGAGCTAGGAACATACTGCCTAATTTTACTTTCTCTTCTCACTCCCATTGTGGTAGTAGACTGGGCGATAATTTAACACTCAGACTACAGAACTCGGCTAGCTAGCATAGGGATGTGCAATACACAACCAACTAGAATGTAATACAATCCCTTTCAGGCCTTCAGAGATTTATTCTGTTTTACATTCGGCCATCCTGTTTATCTCCGTCCCGGAGATAGGATGCCTCATACCTTTCGTTGACAACTCATCACGTTCCATTGTCGTTGGTAATCCACACCGTAACTCTTCAGTAATTACTATAATTCCCAAACATTTTTCATTGACAACTCATCACGTTTCATTGTCATTGTTTTCTTACATAGTAACTCTCAAAGAACCGTTACCTTTTGTATAGTTACTCACAGAGGACCGTAATTGGACAAATTATTATTTTTATAGCAACTCCTCAAGAACCGTCACTATTGAAAAGTTCAACTTAGGGTTATCTGATGTGCATCGAATATCCTGGAAATTTCGAACAATCTTATAGATCTTATCTTCGGATTTGCTTCGAATAATATTATTTCCGAATTAATGAGATTATTTCACTCATTAATTCATTCCATTCCGTTTCAAGCCATGTTATGACTCACATACATCATTAACACTCATCTGTAATATTCCATTTACCTGAGAAACTGGAACCACTCCAGCCAGATTCAATTTTATCATGCCAAACGGTTTTATCGGTTACAAGGTCTATTCGAGAAAGACATTCTTAAAATGAGCATTTCCGAATCACCGTGTAAATCGGTTCAAATTAACTGTCAAAGTAGAGAGAGAAAAAAAGGGAGGAAAGCACAAAACAACACCACGCACACCAACACCAGAGACGATTCCAGTTAGTGTCAGCATCTACATCAGGAATCGGAGCGGAATTTTTCTCTCTTCCAACAAACTACTGTAGGACCCACTAACCAGCAGAAACTTCGTTGCGGTGTGGCGTAGTGACTCGGATTCACCGATCTAAAAATATTCCAATTGGTTGCATTTCCCTATTCCATCTCACTACCCGTGATTTGAGAAATAATAGTAAACACAAAGGATTGTAATTATTAAACTGATTTATATTCGTGTTGTTGTTATCACATCTGTATTAGTGTTCATTAGTGTCATCGTCTTCTTCGTCAACCTCAGGGAAATCGTCTTCCGGTGGTTGACCCCATGGCTTCATTTTATCGGCTGCATACACGGATTCAAATGGTTTTTGAGTTACTTGCGTTGCTGGTGTATCTTTTATCACGTAACGGTCGGCTTCTAGTACATTGTCGACCACGTATGGTCCTCGGTATCGCGGCATTAATTTCCGGGAGCTACCATCCGCTGGAGGTTCATATCGTAAGAGAACTAAATCACCCTTTTTATATGTTAGAGGGGCCTTGTGAGTTAAATTATACCGTTCAGCTTGTTTCTCTGATTTGCGAGTCATTTGTTCCAGTGCTTTTTGTCTAATTTCTGTTAACATATGCTTTTCGACATCTAATTCTGCTTCATCACGTAGAGCATTCAGCAGCTTATTGTTCAACACATTCCTAGGGCGGTATCCAAACAATATAACTTGTGGGCTTTCTCCAATAGTACTATTTTTCATAGTATACATAGCCCATTGTACGGCCGGCAGATTCAAATCCTAATCACGCTCATCAGTGCTCAGAGAGAAACATTTGAGGGCATTGGTCACGTACTGGAAACATCTTTCAATTTGTCCGTTTCCTCTAGGTGTTCTGGCTGCCGTTAATGAGTGTTTAACATAATTTTCTTCACAGAATTCTGCAAATGCCTTTGAAGTGAAAGCAGCTCCTCTATCACTCACAAGTATTTTAGGCATACCAAAGTATTGTGACGTTTCTTTCAAAACGGAAATTATTCCTGAAGTGCTGCAACTTTTAGTGGGACGCAGAATGATGAATCTGGTGAATGCGTCAATGACACCAAGTACTTGAGTATTCTGTCTTTTGCTTTTTGGGAAAGGCCCGCAGTAATCTGCATGAACTACCCAGAACGGAACGGCTTGTTTTACGTGAGTGTGGATTTGAATTCGCGTTTCATCCTTTCCTCGCTTATTAGCTGCACACTCAATACAACATTTTACGTACTGTTTTATAAAAGCATTCATGTTCTCGAACCAAAAGTCCTGGTTTACCAACTCAATCGTTTTATCTATGCCAGGGTGACCCATGTCATCATGCAACGATTTGACAACATGAAAACGAACGTTCGTGGGAACTACGAACTTCAATCCATGTGAAGTTTCACGAAATATGCGTCCGTTGACCAATTTGTAGTTCTTCACAATATCCTTCTCGGAAATTAATTGTCCTTCTAACATTTTCCTTACTTTACAGATTTTCCATCCTGTAATTGCAGTGCAGCCACCCAATCGAAATAATCCACGTTAATTGCCATCACCTGTTCATTTTCTTGAACGTGCCGCACGACGTTCCTGCTTAGGCTATCAACGTGATTCATCTGTCGTCCCGAGCGAAACTTTAAATCGAACGAAAACTCTTGGATGGTTAACCACCAGCGCGCAATTCGAGTATTGAGTTCTTTCTTGGCACGTGTTAGAGCCAACGACTGACAATCAGTATACACGGTGAAATGCTTATTGAGTAGATAGTATCGGAATTTTTTCAAGCTCTCCACCACGGCTAATACTTCTAGTTCATAGCTATGATAACGAGATTCAATATCAGTTGTTGCTCTACTGAAATACATCACCGGCTGGGCTCCACGACTTTCATTTATTTGGATGAGTATTCCTGCCAATCCAAAACTACTTGCATCACAATGAATTTCATGTTCGTACGTGGGGCTGTATAGTGCCAAAACAGGTCGTCGAGTTAATGCAAACTTGAGGCTTTCGAACGCTTTCTGTTCAGCTTCGCCCCAAACAAACCGCACTTTTCCCGTAAGTCTGGTAAGCGGCGCAGCGATTTGTCCGTAATTCTGTACGAAGCGACGGAAATATCCCGTAAGGCCTAGGAATTGCCTAACAGCTCTAACATTCTCAGGTACAGGAATGCTCTCAACAGCTTTAGTCTTTGTTTCACCGGGTATAACGCATCCTTCAGCAACGACATGTCCCAGATATACAATGGATCTTTTAAAAAACTCGCACTTATTCAACTTGAGTGTCATTCCTGATTTAGACACCTCAACCAGAAAGCGTTCCAGCAATTTCACGTTTTCATTTTCCGTTTCTGTAGCAATCACTACATCATCCATGTAGAACGAAATACCTGCATCTTTTAATGGTTCTACGATCTTTCTCATTACTCGACAAAATACACTGACGGAATTAGAAAGCCCAAAAGGTACGCGTTTGAATTGGTATTGTCCATCTGGCGTTACGAAAGCCGTATATTTTTTTGATTTCTCAGCCACACAAATCTGGAGGTAACCACTCATCATATCTAACAATGTGAATATGCGTTTCCCACACAAATTGTGGATTTCTTCTTCTACACGATTAGTAGGAAAGTACTCCTTTTGAATTATAGCATTCAGCATACGATAATCCACACACATTCTATAGCCACCTGTTTTCTTCGGGACGAGTACCACGGGACTAGCAAACTCTGACGAAGATTCTTCAATTATGCCATTGTTCAAAAGATCGTTTATTTCCTCCTGCAAGTATTTTCGCTGACCGTAAGCTACTCTGTAAGGAACGTGCCTAACAATTTTATCTACCTTCAGTGAAATCTCCATTTTTTCAATATCGGTGTGACCGAGTTCGCTCATATTCATTGCAAAACAGTTGCGATATTTGTTGACAATATCAATTAATTGAGCCTTAACGCCACTCGAGGTGGAAGGTTCAACGTTTAGATCATCAATTCTTAAAGGCATCTTGATTGTGCGCTGCTCTACCGCTTGAACATTTATAATAGCGGGTTTCTCACATTGGATAGTTATTGCATTCATTGTCTTTACTAAAGATACACCTTTTTTACAGAAGAAATCATCTCCCACTAACAAATCGTATTTCATTACGTCGTCAGGAACAATCAAAATACTTATTTCGTTGGAAAATTCGTCCATTTGAATCGTTGCTGTCGCAACGCCAGTCGATTTGCATTCACCTCCTCCAAATCCTTTTAATATCGATTTGTCACTTTGGATGCACAATCTCAAATTATTAGCAACCTCCTCTCGTAGAAGTGTTCGCTCGCTACCTAGATCGAGGAAAGCAGTCAATTGAACACCGTTGATGCTGGCAAATTTTGAGTAAACCACATTATTTACATGGTGGTGCGGTTCGATGCCACCTCGGAACGAAAATCCTTCCTGCGAGGACATTTTCGTGCCAAGTGATCCTCGGAACGACAAATGAAACATTGCCTCTTGTGTGTTACCGGGGTAGATGTAGTGCTTCTAGATGGACCTGGTTCTGGCCCCACTCTGGATGGAGTCTTGTTGCGCAGTGTAAAGTCCATGCGTTGTCTGGTATCCAAGGATCTTCGGTACGGTGTTTTATTTATTCCAAACCTTCCACTCGCTTCGGAATCTCGTTTTTCGTTATCCTTCGTTACGCGTTCTATCCGAATCAATGCATTCAGGAACTGTGGCAATGTATCTGCAGGATCTTGTGCCATAACCGCGCGAGTAGAAGCATAGGGAAGACCCTTAATTAGATAGTGCTTGATAAGCTCATCGGATAACCTTATTTTCCGGCCCAAGGCCACTGTTTCATGGAAGTACGACTCAACTGACTGTTCAGGTTTTCGTTTCAGGTTGATAAGCTTCTTGTGGATTCCAGCCGTGTCAATGACAGTTGGGAAATTTTCCAGGAACTTCTCCTTGAACAGCTCCCAGGTTCGAAGCTGCTGCTTGCATCCATCGAACCAAAATTTTGCAGGTCCTTTAAGACGCATACATGCATACAGCAATGTTCGTCTAGGGTCCCATCCGAATATCTCGGCCATCGAATCAATTTCGTGTATCCATTCCTCTGCTGACTGGTTACGGTTGTTGTCAGGATCAAATTCCGAGATAATTACTTCTACTTCATTTGCCCGCATTGCAAGGCCCATATCCTGAGCTTCAGCAACTCTCGGTTGGCGTTGACCAACTCGTACTTTATTCCTCGAATTCATATTCACACAACTAACGATTTGATCACCGGCAAAATTAGCACTAAACACTTTCAAACTTTACCAACGTTCGGATATTATTTAATTTATTCTGTTGAAAATTTGTGCGTCTGATTCACCCGAGTACAACTTTGCAATGGCGCTACACGCTTTCAGCGTCGGCTTGGGTTTTTTTTTGTATCACACGCATACTGACTCAATATCTCATCCAGCGGTATTATATGCACGTATCGTTCACTCACACATATTCTCTTTCAGCTCTAACAAGAATTCTC
Organism: Toxorhynchites rutilus septentrionalis; assembly: GCF_029784135.1. Taxonomy (NCBI): domain Eukaryota; kingdom Metazoa; phylum Arthropoda; class Insecta; order Diptera; family Culicidae; genus Toxorhynchites; species Toxorhynchites rutilus. The sequence continues at coordinate 80,912,503 of NC_073744.1, read as the reverse complement.
TCTCAACCAACACAACCATGGGCGCCCACATCATACATCTCGCATTCATCAATTCAAAATACACAGGTATTTGTAATCATACCAACGTCTCAACATGGGAACTGTTCAAAGCTCTACAAATACCACTTCATCAGATCACCCTAATAATATACATCAAGCGTTCATAACTGATGCGCACAAGTTCCAATTACCTTTCATGTATTTTACGACGCCATATTGGATACACGCCAATATGGGCTCACATATAATTCGTATGGACTGGACTAAAAATCCAGTAATCCATACCAGTACAGTAACACTCCGGCGTTAGAGATCCCACTTCTGAAATGTAAATGCAGTTAGATAAACTTAGTTAAATTCACCAAACTAGCCGAGCCCCGGCCTTTTTCAACCACAACTTGATTTGGGGAGAGCTAGGAACATACCGCTAATTTTACTTTCTCTTCTCACTCCCATTGTGGTAGTAGACTGGGCGATAATTTAACACTCAGACTACAGAACTCGGCTAGCTAGCATAGGGATGTGCAATACACAACCAACTAGAATGTAATACAATCCCTTTCAGGCCTTCAGAGATTTATTCTGTTTTACATATATATATATATATATATATATATATATATATATATATATATATATATATATATATATATATATATATATATATATATATATATATATAAGTTAACACCCACATCCCCATGTACTACACGAACAGATCAACTAACCACCGAACAACAGCGGTGACCCACTTCCAATAGAGCTAACGCATCAGTTCTCCGGGCGACACATGAACAAACAGCGCATCATCATTGACGGCGCATCGACCTGAATATTTGCACCATCAACATCATCGATACCAACGACCCATCGAAACATCGACCTATCGTTCGATACACAATCCTAAGGCTCAGCGCTTTGGCCAGGTCGAAGTCCACCACGATCGAGCTCACCGGAATCAAACTGGAGAATCAGCATAACCGTACGCCGCGTTAGGGAACTCAGCTCAGGCTAATTAGTAAGGAATAAAGTCAGTCATAATTCGATGTTCAAGTGAGGTAGTTCGTTTATAATTTTTTTAAAAAACCTTCCCAAAGGCCTAACTTCTTTAACTGGCGCAGTCGGTAGGATGCGATTACCGCTCAAGTGTTTCGAAATAGATATGAAATAGTAATCGAATTGATTAAGTGCAGAACAATATCGGATTAACAGAAAATAGAAATAATCTAGTGCAAAGTGAAGTTTAACTGAATAACGAGAAAAAGAGGCCCAAATACAAAAGACAATACGTGTGCTTCGAAAAAGACTTGAACATTACTAATGTTCGTTTCAAAGAAGAAATTTATCAGATCAATCAATGAAGGTGCTATCGGGAAGAACCACTCTGCGAATATTAGTTTTATTCTCCATGTAAGTAATTCTCCACAATTATTATCTTATACCTTCTATATAACTAAAGTTAAAACACC